>NW_026087270.1:5599999-5729999 GCF_022539395.1 Myiozetetes cayanensis
GGCACTATTTTATCAATGATTTTGGCTCTAACTGGTTTTGTCAAAGCTCTTGGTAGCCCTAAGGCTGTAGGGAAAGGACTATCTGAGATATATTGAAACTATATAAAAGAATTTTGAAGCTAAGCTGCTTTTCAAGGAGAGTTCTGACTTTACTGTGTCCTGTCTGTGCACGTGAAATGGTACAGATATCTCATCTGAGGAACCAAAACTTGCCTACACTACAAAACTGCTGGCTCATATTTTTCAAGTTGGACACTTTTGGGAAATAAATTCCTAGAACAGATTTTTCAGAGCAGAGAAACCAAGTTCTGTCACATCTCTTGCCTCGTGACTGTACAAATCTCCCACATCTATCGCCTCTCAGTGCCTATGGGACCTCGCAGCAATCTGCAACTTCAGGACGTTCACACCATACCCTGCTGACTGGTTTGTGTTCTGACAAGTTCCTGGATATAAGAACCTCGTAGAAGGTCTCCTTTTCCATCTTGGTCCCTTCCCCACTGCTAAAACCAAAGGAATGGTTTTTTGTTTTGCCTTTGCTGTGCCAGCCACAGAGGGATGACCCTGCGGTTATTTTGATTTTGTGTCATTTAGGTCTATTTATGGATAATACTTTGATAAAACTTCAGTGCCTTTACTGTGCTATTACTGTTGCCTCTCTGAAAGCTTCCTGAGAATATAAGGAAATGCTATAGGCCTTGTGCATTGCAATATCAGCATTTGTTTGATGTATTTTTCAAGCATTGTTTGGTTTCGGGCACAATGATGATTGAGTTTAGTTCTTTAAGATTCAGAACAGCAACAATTGTCTTTAACAGACAGTAGAAATTCAGTAATTCATACTAATGACTTTAGGAGATTTGTTTTATGACAATACTTCATGATGTGCAAGTAGATGACAGTAGTATATTTTGTGAAAATAATGAAGTCTTAGTAATGTAAGACCATTTTACAGCTTGCTGCTATTAAATCTTTGCTGAGAAGTAGGGAGATGTCTATTTTTTGCAGAAAATCATAAAGTTGGATGGTGAAATGTAGTTTATTAGGCAGCGTAAGAAAAACTGTACTCCTCCATCTACCTCACAGTTCCCTGTTAATGCTTTTCCCCACCCACAGCAGTCTCTAGGTGGCAATTCTTCTGAAGATGAGACAGGGAACTGGGAACTCTGCCACACACTGGCTTGCACTAAGGTTTCCTTTTCCTAAAATCTTTACTTCAGTAACTTGCTTAATGACTTATTTTCTTATGAAGAAAATGCAGTGTTAAATGGGTGCCAGTGCCTCTCTCTAGGGAAGGTGACAGCAGAAAGACCAGCTGCTACAAGGGTTCAGGAGTAACATGAGGCTTGCAAAGTGCTGCCTCATATTGAGCAGAGAAGTCCTTGCTGTGTCCCTGGGCAGACTGGAGAGTCCCCTTCCTGGGAAACGCTCATGCTGGTTGAGAGCAGCTGAGCACACCTCTGCTGTAAGATCAGCTGGAGCAGAGTGGAATGCTGCTGCTGCCGCCAGCACGGTCAGTGAGCTGCTACATCCTCCAGCCTGCACAGAGCGGGCAGTGGGATCCACACTGTGCAGCAGGACCATCTTGAAAAGCTTGCCCAACATCAAAATGCTTTCTTCTCATCACAGACTGTGCAGTGGCTGGACAGGGGAGACCTAGAAGCAGGGTGCTGGCCTGTGCAAGCCAAAGTTGTGACCTGACATGGGCTGAGAAGGCTCGGCAGAGGCAGCCCCTGCCACAAAGGCATTGCTGCAATTACAGGCTAGCAGTGAAAACTGGGTGCAGCAATTTGTCTTTGTAAAACCACAGGGATGTTGAAACTGAAAATATTTTAAGTATTTTCTTCCGTTTATAAGATTATTCTTACACAAAGCTGTTTTCTGGTTGTCTGGCGCGGTGCCTGTGGGGTTTTTTCCTTTCTCCATAGTCACACTATCAGCTTCTTGTAATAGGTACCCAATAGTTCTGTGGTCATCTCTTCCCCTCAAAATCGACTGGACTCTCCACTCTCTTCCTCATGTCTTTGAAGATTTTTGGCATCCCTTGTTCATGGGCTGCATGTCGGGGTCAAGCTTTTGAGTCTCCTAATCACTCAGTTCTGGCATAGTCCCGTTGCCACTAAAGCCTCTTTTCATGCCTATTTAATGCCTCAGAAGTGCTTTCAAGTGGTCTTTGATAAATCATAGTAAGTGTTATTCCAGTCGCTCAATAGCAGTACCTGCTAGAGTCTTTTTTAGCTCCCAAGGCAGCCGTTCCCTCTTGCCTTATTTTACCAGTGACAGTAATTCATTCCACTTGAGCTGACTAGCTTATTTCACATTTATTTGCACATTATGAGCAGTGTCATTCTACTTACCCTTCAGACAGTAAATGGTTTGAAAAATGCAACTGTAACAAATATTAGGCATGGGGAGGGGAATAGAAAAATTGAACTTTTGTACTCGGGATCCAAATAAAAACATAATGAATAAATAATATTTTAAAATTATCTCAATCATCGGGTGCATGCAAAATCAAAGGTGCTGCATAAACTGGCATTATTCCTTTGAGAATACATTTTTCTTTCCCACCAGCTAGTTTAGCTTCCCTAGTGTGGAGTTAAATAAAATATTACCCATCAGGTCAGGAAAATAATTAGTCCAGCATTATTGCCTCCTTCCTAAGCAATCAAACTTGACCCATATATATTATGCATGTTTGCATCCTGCACATCTGAGAGGCAGGATGTATATAAACAGATGAATTTGGGCTCCATATTTGCATGCCAAGACAGTTCTCCTACTCTTCTTTACAGAGAGGACAAGTTGAAAAATTATCGGAGCAAAAGCAAGTCTTTTTTTTTTTTTTGGTGTCCTGAAGTAATTTCTTTCAAGTAATATTTTTCTGGCTGTGGCAAGTAGTTATGAAAGTGCCATCACTTAATATGATGGCAAGTTTTCCCCTTGTACATGACAAATTGCAGAAGTACAAATAATGATGCTGCTCTTGGCAATTTAGAAATGGGTTGTGTTTTGTTCTTGTAATGAAGACAGACAACAGAACCACAGATAGGAAGGAAATAAGATTAGGATCTTTCAGAGACTGGAACATCCTTGGCTTGAAATCAGGATAGTCTTGTGCAGTTCTTATGAGGATGATATTTTCTTAAGGTCCCAATTCTAGGATTCAAGGAAAATAGAAGATTTTTCATTTTCACTCATTAAAAGATAAATTTCAAGCCCTCACAGCTTCCAAAACCAGCTAAGGATTCCCAAGTTATTATGAACTGGACTTGATGATAGTAGTGTTGTATTTTGGTTAGCAGAGGCCAGCCTAACTCATGGCTTCCAAATATTGCAATGACAGTAGCTAATAGGAGACACCCAGAAATGCAACTGAAAGGAGGAAAGATGAAGGTGCAGGGAAGTCACTGCTCAGCACTGAGCTTAGGACATTGACTCATTCCAAGGAAATGAGTTTTCCTTGTAAGATATAGGCCTCTTCATTTTCTCCAGCTGTCTCAAACTGTCTTTGTGTTTGCAGATCAGCTGTGCTGTAAAAATCCTTTCTTACTGATTGCTGTTGTAACAGGGGATTGCAGCTGAGGTAACACAGGGCACTGATCCCACCAGCAGCCTATGCCATAAGGAGGGTAGATGATCTACAGTGTGGTTGAGCAGTGGCCTCAGCCTCAGAAAATCAGAGGCCAGTTTCTGCTGAATCTTAGAAAATCATGTACAATGGCTCGGTTTTCCATCTATTAGAAAAAAAAAAAAAAGGAACAAAACCAAGGAACATTTCTGTGAGCAGTGAGTCTCTGAGGGTGAGAGCAACTTTCACACTACATGTCACCCAACCCTGGGCAGCT
Organism: Myiozetetes cayanensis; assembly: GCF_022539395.1. Classification (NCBI taxonomy): domain Eukaryota; kingdom Metazoa; phylum Chordata; class Aves; order Passeriformes; family Tyrannidae; genus Myiozetetes; species Myiozetetes cayanensis. The sequence continues at coordinate 5,603,848 of NW_026087270.1, forward strand.
GAGTGAAGGCAACTGGTCTTTTACAAAAGGGCTGTGTTCTTTGTAATCTCCTAGGACTTTAACCACATCTGGTGTTTCTAGATGCTGCTGAAATATAGGAAAATTATAGCACAGCACTTCCATCAGCACTGACTGAGTGACAGAAATTGTGGCTGAGGTCCTGAATTCAAACTGTGCAATATGCAGCTGTCTGGATAAAGCAGTAGAACTTTCTATAACCTACACTCAGTGCAATCATCATCTTTCCATTTCCATGTTAAATGTTTTGTCAATAAAATATAAGCAAGAGTGAGAATCCTAAACATTTCTGTCCTCTTTTGGTGGAACTGACCACTACTTTGTAGCACTACTGTTGTAAAGTCATCCTTGTTGTGAGAAAGAGCTCTGAGGAGGAAGTGTTGAAAGTTTGAAAACAGAAATTGAAAACATCCCTTACCTAAGTCTATACATAACAGAAACCCAGAGCTTTATCTCTAAGTACAACCAAGGCAGAAAACACAGTTTCTAACTTTCTGTTCATAACAACCATGATGTTCATGATAATATGAAGGTGGTTACTGCAGAGAAAGTTGGAGAGACCCAAGAGCTTACCTTTGAAATTTCCATTGCTGGTGGACAGGGTGATGGTGTAAGCCTAGCAATGCATGCTTCAGGAACTTTACTGCTTGCTAGTTATATTGGTATCCTACTGATTCAGTCCCTGAAATCACAGCTGAACTCTGCTAATGCTGTTTTCTCTTTAGACCTCCCAAGGTTTATCCTCTGTCTTGGAGGATTTTGTGAATCATCCCCTCTCTTTCCTTGCTCTTCTCTTTGTAGTTATATCCTTCATTTACCATGTTTTTCATTATTATAAGTTGTTTGTTATTTCAATTTCAATATAGTTGGTTTTGTCAATTGAGAGCTCGTATTTTGTTGTTGCACTTGTGACTAGAGACTGATCCTTTCAGCTGAAGGATTTTGGTAATCTTTTCTTTGTGGTTGTGTATTAGTTTACCAGGGCTGTATCTTTGAACTGTGTAGAATTCATGAGCTGCACATCTTCTGTCCTGTGTTTTTAAAAAGAAACCAGAATTATGTATTAATTGGAGACATCTTTTGGAAAAATGTCTGTAATGAAAATCTGCAGTGCCTTGCCTTGTCCTAGCCTAGCACAGAATGTCTGCTGTGGCTCAGGACAGAGCTGGAGAGCAGCAAGCAGGCTGCTCCTGGCTTTCCTGTACAGCAAACAAACCTGGGGGCCTTTCCTAGTTTTGCTGCAAACCTCTTGCACAACTTTGTGAGGGTGGTGAGGCACTGGCAGAGGTTGCCCAGAAAAGGTGTGGATGACCCATGTGGATGGAAGTGTTCAAGGCCAGGGTGGGTGGAGCTCTGAGCAATCTGGTTTAGTGGAAGGTGTTCCTGCCCCTGGCAGAAAGGTTGAAGCGAGATGATCTTTAAAGGCCCCTTCCAGCCCCCACCATTCCATGATTCTCCTCCATTTTGTGCATGATGAGGGAAAATATGCTTGTATATCCTCAGAAGGCAATGTTGTGAGGGTAAATGCTTTAAAAATTGTTCTGTCCTCAACTGCAGCAGGAATGAAGCAGGAGGAGAGGCCACTGGATGTAATTATATTTCCAGGAGCTTAATTCTTAAATGCTAGCCAAATAGGTAGGGATTTAGGAAAGTGACAGGATTTGATTGACTCAAATCCCATAGGCGCTGTTGAAATGTCCATATCCAGGAAGCAGTGGGAATGTGAACATGGAGTGTCTATGCTCATTCTTTGGGAGTGGCAACAGCAATGCATGAAGGGTGGTGATGCAGATTGCAGTCTGTTTCCTTGTGTGACCTCAAATCTGTGTATGACAATGCCTCATTTATTCCATGTTCTTCTGTCAGACAAACACTTTATGGGGTTCTCTGACATGGTGATTTTTCTTGGACCTTCATGTTTTGGTATTGATGTGCATTTTGGGTATACATATTATTGGTGGCATGGAATCCAAATGCTGACGAAACAGAAAGGATGCACGTTGGAACAACATGGTCTTTTCCAACCTCAAGAGAGGCCTGGCATTATTTTCATAAATCCTTCGCTGTAGCACGCAAGCTTCTTGGCTGTGATTGCGTGTGCTCTGTTTTGGAACGTACACACAAATGTGCACACAAATACATGAAACATTTCTTTTGGCTGTTTCCCATATGGTTTAATTTTTCACAACTCCGTAAAACTTCATGTGCAAATTCTGGTTTTGTAACTTTTATTGTATTTTAAAAGCAGAGTTTTTGAATAATTGTTAAGAAAATTCTCTCCCAGACCCTTTAAAGACAAAATCTTTGGTTGATAATGATAGCACAGGGAGCTGTTATGTCTCTTGATTTTGAAAGTAACTTTAGAAACTCTTTTCGGCTAATGGTTTATATTTTAAAAGCAGAGGGAATGATTGCTGCCTCACTTTCTTTTTGTTTTTAGTTCTTTTCTCTCCTTTCCTCTTCTATCTCTGAAGTGTTTATTCATATGCAGAAATTATAGTAGCTGTTACAAGCCCTGTAAGCCTATTGCAGCTGTTAGTTAGCTCCTAATCCCAGTACTCTTTTCTTCTCTCATCTCACATCTCCCTGTGCAGTTTGTATTCCATTTGTTAATTTCAATTTGATTGACTGTGGACATCTTTTGAACTCCATAACCACCAAATTGCCAGTGTTTCACTATGTAACTTAGTGGCTCAGGACACGGGTGTAACACTACCTCAGATGTTTTAGACATCTAGATTTATTGTATCTCTTTGTTTGAACTTTCCCCCCTCTATCATAGTTCAACCCGGTTGGTCCCTTGTTTCTCCGAAGCTCGAAGTCAATCAGGCTGAGACAGTGGCTCAATCTGTAGGAAAAAGGAGTGACAGATACAAACACAAAAAATAATTAGCTTCTTGTTTGCTGTTTCCAAATGCAATACCACACTTCAAACAAGCCTCTGCTATTCCATAGATCACAGTGATTGAGTGCAGATTAAATTGTTGTCTTATTTACCTATGGTAGGCCTCTCTATGAGCCAAGCTCCAAGCATTGACTAGAAAACGTCCTTGCTGTGGGTGTTGTACATACTAGACAAGTAGAGAGATATGGGAGAAAAAGAAAACAGGGAGGAGGATCAGCAAATTTTATGAATGTTAATGTAGTGAGCACGGTAGCATTGCTTTGGCAAAGGATTTGAAATATCAGTGGAGTGAGAGCCTGTCCAGTGCATTCAGATGGGGCACATCCATGACTGTAGCTCTGGTTCTCTGTTGGTTGGTTGGGATTTCAGGCACAGAAATGATGGGGGGAGAAGCTGACAAAGGAGCAGACAACTGGGCCTTGAATAGAGATGTAGATTAAATCCTCCTCTGTGAAAAATACATTTGTGCAGGAGAGCAAGAGATTCAAGAGGATGAATACTGTGTGGGTACTACCTCTCATCAGTGTCCCTCAAAGATAAAGTAATGCTTCTCAGCCTTTTCTTTTCTTGTCTTTTTTTTTTTTTTTTTTTTTTTTTTTAAATATATCCTTACTCTTCATCTGGCACTGCATTGATACTTCTCTTTCATGCAAACTCTGGTCTCAGCACATCCCCCTTGGTGTGAAGGGATTCCTATAGAAATCTAGTTATTTCCAACTGTGATTCGTTGGGATTTTTGAAAACCTAAAGCCTAATTAAAATGTTTTGAATAATAAACTACCATCTTTTTTGTACATACATACAAAGGTATTTTCCTGATGCGACACAGATCCCAAAATTCATGGCTATTATTCAAGTACAGGGTATTTTCCTATGACATCCCCTTTGCAGACCACAACAGAAATTTTAGAATTTGAGACTTTTTTTTTTTTCTGAAATTAACATTAGATTTTTTTATTTTACTGAGTGTAATTAAGTAATGAAAAATGTAGGGGAGTGTCATGGCTAATTTATTTTAAAGTTTCTTTTTTCTTCTATTTTGTTTTCCAATCTAACTGCTTATATGGCCCTTTATAATTGTATTATCAGAGTGATTCAAAGACAATGGTAAAAGATGACAAAGGGTGAAAGGAATGTTCAAAATCAAAGTGCATAAATAGGTTTTGTGGGGGACATAACAAAGGCTCTATTGTGCTACACACAGCAGAGACAGAAAGGGTATGTGCCCACTCTCTACTTTTCTGCAAGTTAGTTGCTGGTGTAATTAAAAACTCTTAAAAATATCCATGGGTACAAAAATGCTACTTGTAATATGCTACCGTGCCTGTTCCACTCATAATTCAGATAATTGCCTTAGGTAATGTTTGCATATTGGTATGGTCAGACAGCATTATCTGTCTTCTGCAAAGTACTTCTGGCCTGAGAGAAAGTGCTCCTGCTGTGTTCGCTGTGGGCTGTGACAATCAGATGTTGGAGCTGTGTGGTGGATTTTCAAGGTCAGTAAAAATATTGGGCTGTAAGAGGGGGAGCAGAAGAGCACCGACCTCATTTTTGCTTGTGTCTTCGTCTCAGTTCCAAACCCTCCCGATGCATTATCTGAGTGAGTCTTTGGGAAAAAATATATTAATGCTCTCTTATTCAGTGCTGTTCTATTACCTATTCATCAAAAATATTGCTTTTGTGCATTTTTCATTATAAGATTCAACATTACCAATGTTAATAAAGAGAGAACTCCTTTTCTTTTCTTAGAAATAGAATATGTAAAGACATTGCCTCTTTGATGTTTCTAAGCCAATACAATATGTATTTGAATGAGGATAAAAGTCATTCTTTTAACAGAAGATCATCCAAGTTATTTCTGATGAAACTCAAGAGGAGCTTTTTTTTTTTTTTTTTAAGAGATGCTTAGAAATTAAGATTAAAAAAGGGGAAACACCTCTTAAGAAGTAACAGCTAGTGGAAATAAGTTACATATTTGATAGTATTTCATGCAGGCCCACGGTGACATCAGCCTCCTTCATTGGGCTGAACTGTTCAGCCTTTCATCCAAAGGGATGAGACCTTGCTGTCACAGGCAGGTATTTCATGGGATGTTATCTGGAACTGTGAATATACAGCAGGCCAGATTTTGGATACCCCCCCCCCCGAATTTCCCATGCTGCCAGGGACTGCCACATCCTTGCTAGTTTCCTCATGTGAGAATTTTTACTGTGGCTTTTCCACTGAGAATTGGACAGCATACGACTTTCTGTTTAAGAGCTGCTATAAATTTGGAGCTAATAAATATTATGGGGCCTATGAAGCCTTGAGACTAGGATTCTTCTTGAATGCTGTCCCAGCTCACTACTGTCTGGCCAACCCTTTGCCTGTGTACAGAGACAGGACGGTGTGGGAGCTCTTTATGAGTTATCAGCCTCTGTCTTTGCTGCAGTGCCTGCAGTGAGGGACTGTAAGGGAATTAGACACCTCTCCCAGTGTCTCCTCTGAAAATGTGTCTGAATTTTGCTCTGTTGTCCAAGATGTAAGAATGCTCCACAAAATAATCAGTGAAGAAGTTTTCTTAGAGCCCAATAGACATATTGAACAGGAGGGATGCAGCTCACACAGAATTATTATTGTTGCACCAGTATTTGTTGCTGTAAAAAGAAACCTACCCATGGACCAGGGCGATGTATTGAGTCATTCCCTTGCTCTGCCCTGTTCAAGTAGGTGGATCTGTGCTGTGCAACACTGGCCTCTCAGGAGCACTACAACACTATTGGGGTTCGAATTTGAGAAAGATTTAGGTTTTGGGTTGCAGCAAGAGAGTTTGAGCTTCTACTGACTGTCAGGGTGCCTGGAGACAGCTATGGGGGTTTCAGCACAGTGAAACTGATTTTGCAGGGCTGATACCTTGGTTTGTTACTGTTGGGTTTGTTTTTTTTTTTTTAAGTTTGAAATGAACTTATGAAAATGGATGTGTGGTTGTCAGGAGAATAAAGGTTTCACTTCTCTCAGTACGGAGATGTTTTCTGAGGTGAACTAGACATCAGTGGCCAGACATAATAACCCCTTATCTCTTATCCCCAGTTCACAGCAAGTTGACTGTGTTTTCTTGGCTTACAAGTCTGTGGTGTGTTGCCTGAACAGACTGAAGCAGCCTCCTGAAAGCCACAGTGTTTGCTGGCCAGCTGATTCTACAGCCTTAAGAGTAGCATGCAGGCTTTTTTATTCTCAGTGTATTGTTTTAGAAGTCTGACCTTTTTCAAATTGGAAACCACTTTAAGAAGCCTCTATATCCACAATATTCTTACTAAGTGTGAAGTTCTATGACCACGTTGTACCAATGACTGAGACAGACGTGCTTTTGTTCATCAGAGCTGTTTGCTGGAAATGGTGTTTCTGAGAGTGTAGCTGAAGGTCTAAAACTGAGTCAAAGCATTCAGTACCTGCTCTGTTCTCAGGTATCTTCTGAGTAATATGCTGGTATCTCTGAAAGCAAAGAAAACCCAAACCTCAAAATGTCGTGTTTAAATAAAATTTTTAAAACCCCAAAATGCCGGGGGCATGTATTACAAGTCTTTGGAAATGTCGCTCGTTTTGGTGCTGTAAAGCCACAGGCGGCTGTGAGGGGCCGTGTTGCTGATCCAGAGGTGTTTTCAGGTAGATCATTTTGATCAGCACATCCCTGATCTTCCAGAAGACCAGTAGTTGAGCTGTGGCCCAAGGGAGCAGTGCTGTGGACAGCACCAGTGCCTTGCCTGAGCACGGGCAGGGCTGAGGGAGCACAGAATCAGGTGGCTGCTCAGGGCCAGTGCCTTGTGCCCTGTCTTTCAGAGGTGCAGAGAGACACAAACAGCCAGACCAGAAACCCCCTGTGAGGGGCAGATGACACATGGGCATAATGTGGAAATATTCTTCTGTTACCTCCTGCAGACATGCCAGTAGGCAGGGTAGCAGAACAACCCAGCAGCTGAATGATGCTGCTGCAATTTCTAAGCCTTTTAGACTGACTGGGCAATGCTAAATATTGTGCCTATTATAAGTACTTAATGGTTCTACTATCGTGGAAAAAAAACCCAAACCATTTCATTCTGTATAGCTAAAGACACATAAACACTGGGTTAAAAAATCTGTGAAATGATATGGGAAAAAGATCTGTTTCATTTTTAAAACACCCCCCTGCATTTGGACAATGCCGGGCAGGCAGTCACCATTTGAAGAGGTTGAGATGCAAACCTTAATTGTTCTGAATATTTATTAGAAAATATATTGCTCTGATGAGAAACAACCTACTATTCTGCATCTTGCATAAATCAAACATGCTTGCCATTTGCTAAATTATTACATTATAAACCATGTTGTAATTACAAAACTTTAGTTGTTCCATTTACGATCTCTATGGTTTATTGTATTATTGGTTGGACTTGAAAGCTGAGGCTTAGAATTTATGAAGTCCACTAAAATATTATATTCCCCTTCCCTTTCTCCTGCTGATCAAATGACTAAATCAATTGCTGGGGCAGTGCCAATGGTATTAGGATCAATAGGAGTGTGAAATTTATTGTACATTTTTGTTGCTATATAAAATTAGATTGCAGAGTTTATGAATGTTTATTCTTCTGAGCACTGGATTTCTGCTTTGCCTGAAACATACATTACAATAGTTTGGTCTTTGTTGCATAAATATTTCACCTACAATACTGTAAATGTATCCTCTTAAAAAGTATTAACACATCTGCATTTTTAATAAGTTTCATCCAAATTAATTTTCATAGATACTGGGTCTTTTTCAGCCCCTGAATTGACTCTCCAAAGTACTTACTCAGATGTCTTGCTGAATTTGGGCCATGCAAAGAAAATGAAAGCTAATGGAAACTTGCTTGATAATTTTACTTGACTTGTGTGTGGCCCAATATGCTTTGTATCAGAGTATGTCCCACCCTTCTCAACTTGGCAGCTTTGTATCGTTTAGACAATGTATGGTAAGATTTATTTTCATAATTAATTCAACCAGCTCACTTGAACTTTGGAGAACAGGTGTTTAAATTACATCCTTAACTTTCTGTCAAGGGACTAAAATCCTGGCAATGTTTGTCTTTTGGCTGTAATCTCACAGCAGAGGGGGTGCCTGTAGGTGCAAGGCCACAAAGTGTGCAAAACCAGTAACAATCTTGAGGGGGAATGAATCTAAATGCAGCATTAGGGACAATTAAAAAAAGTCTGTTTAAAAGTCACAAAATATAAATGAGGGAAACAAACTTTTAAAAACTGTGTGCAATTTTTTAATTAGTGAAAAATTGCTAATTCATAACTACTAATCTGGTTGTTTACACCTGCTGGACAGATTGGTGGGCTGATGTTCAAGAGATATGTTTTATTCCTGGACTGACCAACAACCCCAGGCAAGGCATTTTAAATCACTCTGGAAAACGAAGATAAATGCACAGCCTCCATTGTGGAGCTTCTTGGTAAAGACAACCAAAAAGTGATTCATAGAAACAGGATATTATAAACAGCAAATGCTTTTCAGTCAGTGCCCAGAACCTTACATAGTTCTGGATTTTCTGGAGACTTCCTCCATTTCCCTCTGCTAGTCTGTGGAGGAACACCATAACAATAAAAGAGTGCTCCGCATTAAATTTTCATTTTAGCAGTCACAAAATATAGGATTCAGTTAAACCAAACTTAAGCACTTACTGCAGGCCAACCCAAATGAGAGAAGGAAGAGGAAGGGGATGATGGTGCTGTGCTCATTAAGACCTAGATTATATATATATATATATATATGCGCTAAGAAAATAGTTTCCTTCTTGTCTTTGATTGCTAACTAGAGGAGGTGCAGCTAGCTTACTTGGAATGTGTTTTTTTAGGCTAACAATGTCCCTTTCTTGGAATTTTTTTGTAATTTTTTTTTCCACTGGAATGTCAAATTTTTATTAGAAGTTACAGAGATTAAAGATATTATTTCAGAGAGAAAAAGGACTTGAGTAATTTCTCCTCCGTGTAATAACAAAATTAGGTCAAGTGGAGATCTGAAATAACTTTTCCTGAAGTCTGCTATAGAAAATGCTACTAGTATTGTCTATTTCCTTATCAGTGACACTGTTTTATGTTAAAACTTCATGATTTTCCATTATGCACCATAAACTGTGATCTGCAAATCAGGAGAAAGATGCAGGGGAAAAAACAATCCTATAAACGAAAGTTCAGATGTCAAAGGATCGGTGCTAACAGTGGTACCAGTTACTACTTCACATGTCCTGCTGATGGGGCAAGGCCAGATCAGCGGCAGTGCCTCATGGGATGGCAGAGTCAGCCATCTGAACTCAGGGAAACCCCAGTAACCCCTGTGGGAGGGGCTTTAGGAAGGAATTTGTCTTAACAGAATGTTTCAGTTTTGACAAACTGCTAAATGCTGTGCTGCCTTTTGCCCCTCTTTTAGCCTCAGGTGTATATTTGCACATCCACCTCTGTACAGGCAGGGGAAACAACAGATCCTTTCTCATGTTTCAGATGTAAAGCAGCCAAAAGACCTATTGCTTTGCTTTCAGACTTGCACACTGAACTGCCAGAGAGAGATCCAGATATTTTCCTTAGCTCTGGCTAGTAGAGAGCAAAGCATAGGCTACTGCATCTTTCATATGAATACCTTGTTGCTTCGTGGAAATGGATTAGGGGCTGGAGAGCATAGGTGAGATTGAGCATTTTTTTTTTCCTTTTAGTGAGTCCTTTGTCCAAAGTCTGGTCATTGAGGCAATTCATCCTCTTTCTCATCATGTCCAGCAGAAGTATAATAGGTGATATAACTTCACTTTCTAATCTGGTCTGTGGGCCTAAGCATGACTCTTAGGAGGGAGAGGAGACACTGTTCAAGAAACTGGAGGCAGTGAATACTCCTGTGTGTGATTACTTTTGAAGGACACAGCCACGAGTTTTGTAGTTGCTCCCCTCTGAGTTTCAGCCTGCATAAGGTTTATCTTGCTGAGCTCTAGAGAGAAAGGATGGGCCAGTGATGCTTCCTGTAGACACTCACTGTCGTTCCTCTGAAGACTTTCTATGTGCTCTTAGACAAACCTCTCTGCCATGTTCCCAGCTACCTACAACATGTTGGAAGTAATATTTCTTCTCCATTAAAACTGAGCTAATATTCCTTACAAATGTATTTCAGGACTGCTTAAGAATTGCAAGTCCCTCTAATACTTCAATAATTTAGGGGAGCTAAGCTTTGTAGAGCCTTGTCTCTTTCACAGGATTAAAAACTTTGTCCTTTCTTGGTGTTAACCTGAAGCTAAGTGTGTATGTTTTCATTTTGGTTAAAAAATAGTTAAGTCAGGGAGGAGGGAGAGCTATGATAAAAATTTTTGCTTTGTGTGCAAATCTTTCCATGAAGCTGTAAATTTCTTAGTCTATATAAAATTTTCTTAGCTGTTTGGAGTGTCTTTACCGTTAACATGCTTAGTTATAGTTATGTAAATATAAGTTGGATAGTGAAAAATATGCTACTAGCTCTGACAGTGACATTAAGGGACAACTTTTTTTTTTTTGCTTGGTCTTTCTTGAATGTGATATTGTTATTTTTTAAATTGCGTTGAAAACTCTCTCTGAAATATTTATAAAGCACAGATATTGCATAAGGGAAGAATGAGAAAAAGGAGTTGCTGATAGTCAGTTCTTAAAGTAGAGGATGTAATTCTCCATTTATCTTTCAAAAATTAAGCTTTTCAGAGGTGATATCTATTAAATCCAAGTACAAGTCCTCATTGCTGAAATCTGTCTTTTAAAATCTTCATTTGAAAATATTAGTTTTACCATTTGTATGAAGAGAGCAAGCTACCCACTAAAAGCTAGGGACATGAGTGAAAAAAGCATTTTCCTGGAATGGGGGAAGTATAGAACCTGAACACCATCATCTTACATCCCAGAAGGACCCTTAGTTACTTGGCAATGGATTTTTATTAAATGTTCCTGTGTTTCCTTTTTTACCTAAAAGAAGAGAGACATTGAAACATCTCTGTATTTCATGCTGAAGAAACACAGCCCATTGTTATTCCTCACCAAGTTAGAAAAATGTTTTCGATTATTCTTGCACATTTATTTGTGTATAGATGACTTAAAAAAAAAAAAACCAAGCAAAAAACTACATCATTCAGGTGCTTAAATCCTGTTTTCAGAATATGATCTATCAGGACACTCCGTTGAACTGGGGCTACACAAAAAGATGTTGTGGTAAAAAATAAGCCAGCACTGGAAACCAACTTGCACACCAGTGTCTGCTCCAGGGTCCTCTGGGACCTAATTCACAGTGCATTTGGATGCTGTTTCAGGCAGATTTCTCCTAAAAAATGGGTTATTCTGTAAGCTACTTCAAGTGCCTGCAGTCTGGGCACCCTGGGGCTTGCAGGTCATCTTGTTGTATTTATTGAGTACAACTCAACCTTAGAAGTCAATCAATGGTGTCTCCTCAGTGGGTATTGACTGAGGATGTGGACCATGAACACCTATCATATACTGCAGCAGAGACCTGAGCTAATTGGTGTGTAGTTGTGTCATTCCTTTATCCATAGTTACAGGATGCTGTACTGTATAGCACAAACATCACTGTAACAGAAAACCAATGTATTACATGATAAAGATTAGTTTATTGATGGAGCTCAGGCTTGTGCAGAGCTGTGGGGATAGCTCTTCCATGATGTACCAGTAAGTATTCTACAATGTAATAATTTAAAACCATTAGTGCCATGTTGTTGTCGTCTTTCATTTTAATTGTCTTACGTCTTCTACTGTATGTTTTTTAGCACTGGCACATATGCCAGACTTTAAAGAGTCTATTGTGAAATGTTTGTCACAAACAACCAGGACTAAAAGGCTTGAGGGCATGAAATAAACATGCATTTACATTAAAAAATAATTGCTGAAGGGTTTTGCTTTGTTTTTCTATTTGTCTTGGAGGAAAAGATGAACTCTTTCTTTATTTGGCTGGGGCAGAAACATAAAGATGTTACTGTGCAGAAGTGCAAGGAGGATGGTTGAGATGTTGAGGTGAAAACAAAAATACCCTACCCCACTCTACCCTGGCCCACCCACCTTTCCTGCTCCATTGGTTTTAATACTCCCTCCAGACTGGAAAGGCAAACATATTAGACCAGGAATACTTTGCTTCAGCTGCCTGACATATGGTACCACATAATCCCTGTTTCGTTTTGACAGTGCCAAAACCCAACAGCCTCGAACAGCAGCCTTGAAATGTAATAGGATGAACACACAATGCCACAACAAAGCTGCTGTGTGGGGTGTGCAAATCTGTCCATCAGTTAACAAATTCCTTGTAATACTTGTTTTCAAGACGTTGTTATTCTGATCATCAGTTGGTTTGTTGTATGGGGTTTGTGTGATTTGGTTTTCTTATTTCTCCTAAAGACAGACCCTTGTTTTTGGCTGTCAGGGGACCGTATGTGCAGGATTTCTATTTCCAGCCTCCTGCTGCTGTTTTGCTGACCTCTTTCTCACTCCGTAGGGAAACACAAGTTAACACAAGGATTACAGTAAATTTGTTCTATGGTAAACTTACATCAAGAGAAGAAGCAGGAGGGCACTTCCACAAACCAATGATAACTGCATGTCACTGCAGTGTGGCTCATGTATCACTGGAAATGACAAAGTGGTTTGAAGTGCGTAAGAAAATCAAAGGTCCCTTGTTTATCCAAGGTCACAGACAGATGGAATCTGGTGTATGGCAAGCCTGTATGAAAGTTATGGTTGTTTGGAAATGGGAATGGTTGAAACCAAAATTGGAACAAGATGTAGCCATAAAGGCAGAACATGGCATGATAAAAGACTATTAGCTCAGAATAGTTAAAATAAACTGGTTTTATCCCAGTTATGAAGGGTGATATTGGGAAATGTTTGGTTGGTTTTTTCCTTCCTCAGAGATGACTAATTTCGTTTTTTAGGGACTAGAAAGCTTTTGTCTTTTTGTTTGGAGGTTATTTGTCTTGTTTCACATTTTTTAGAGAAAGAGTTGTCTTTAAGATAATGCAGCTTCAATATTACCTTTTCCTCTTTTAAGTTGGCATGCTGATAATGTGGATAGTGTTTTATTGGAAATCCCTGTTTTGACAATCCTACTCTTGAACACTTTCTCAACATTGTCATTATAAGGAAAATGAAGAAATGCCTCAGAAGTTTTAATTGAAAAATAGTATGTTTAATTTAGATTTTCATCACCACAGAAATTCTGTAGTGGTCTCTTTTTATCTTCCTTTTCATCCTCCTAAACCCAGCAATTAAAAAAAAAAAAGCTAGATTTTTGTTGTTGTTGTTTTGTTTTTGTTTTGTGGAACATGCAGACATAAACTCCATTTTCCACCTCACCTTTTATTTCAAAAAGACAAACACAGCCAGATTTTCAGAACAATTTTAATCATCTCTTTGTGGTTGAGTCACTTAATGGTTTGGCTTAGATTTAGTCTAGCACAAGTGTCAATAATTATGAAGATTTGTTTTCCCAACATTTACTGGTCTCCTGCTATGGGGAAAACTTTGCCACAGTCAGTTCATTGTTCATCATAATTCATGTTTTTCTCTTTTTTTTTTTTTTTTTTTTTTTTCTCCTCCTTATTGGAAGATGGCTTGAAATTTTAGTTTCAAATTCTCAAGTGTCCTCTAAGTTCACCCCACCCACAAAGGAGGAGTCGGGGAGAAAGGGAGAGAGGAGGCATCTACTAAAATTGACTTGTGTTTTTTTCTCATCTAAAACCAAAATCATGATTAGCGTTTGAAAAAACAGAATTGCACACAGGAAATGATTTCCAGACCAATTTACAGAGAACATCTAGAAATCTACCCTCAACCCTCATATTTTCTGTAGATACTAATCATGCTCCTTGACTTAAAGATTCACAGATAGGTTTATAGCTACTGAGTCATGCTCAAAGTCACTCCTCCAACAATCCCTGGTCCTGTTTCAGGCTGTGAGTACCATTTTGTCTGTATAAATGTTTCCTGATTTGAGCTTTCCTATGTTTACTGAATACTTCCCATAAACTTGTCAGCCCCCTAATTAATGCACTGGCCCACTAGGCATGACAAACAAATTGCACCATTTGTTTTGTATATGTCACAGATTCTGCATTTATTAATGGGGTTTAATAATTGCTGAACTCAAATTTATTTTGACTGATACAGAGTTTTAACCTGGTTTACTGGCAGTCTCTCTGTTTTGGGGAAGAGATAAAGTCTCAAAACAAATGTTACTGGATTATAAAATTGAGAATTGAATTTTTTTAATGAAGCCTAAATAATCTTAGGGAAATAGTCTTTGCCGAATTATTTTTCTGTTGCTAGCAGGAAAGAAAATTAGGAGAGTAGATAAAGAACAGTTTAAAATAAAGTGCACATTTTCCTCTAGTTCTCCTATTGAGAATTAGTGTAAAGTAGAGTAACAGTAAAATTGACTGGAGATTTATTTGCCTTGAGATTTCCATCACTTTTTGAGAACAGTTTCCCAAGTCAATAAACCAGTCCAACTTACTTCTACTTGGAAATGTCCTTTCTTCAGCTGAACCCCACTTTAGCTGTAGAGACTGAGAGTTTTCCTTTTTGTAGTACTTCCATGTTTGTTTGGAAGAACATTGGCATGAGAGTTTAGGAAAAGGAGCAGAGGCCCAGGACATACTCTGGTTCATGTAGAGTTGTGGTCATTGGTGATGCCTTTTACATTTTCCCCACTAGAGACAGAACTGCCTCATTACTGGAAGATGCAGGACTTTTAGTGATTTCTGGGTTACTTGCAAATGTTCTTACCCCCCAAAATCCATCTTAGACTTGTTTACTTGTTTACAACTTGTTTCTATGGGTTATAACTCAAGTATCTTACCAAGCATTCTCCCAGTGTTTGTGCAAATCCCTGACTCCAGAGCACTGGTACTTATAGCTAGAGTTTATTAAAGAAGTATGAAGGGGAAAGATTAGAATACAATAAAACAGAATATTTCAGTGTAAGGGACCTATAATAATCATCTAGTCCCACTGCTTGAGAAATTCAGGGCTGGCCAAAAGTTAGGGCATGTTGTTAAGGGCATTTTCCAAATGCCTCTTAAACATGGACAGACTTGGGACATCAACCTCTTCTCTAGAAATCCTGTTCCAGATTTTAGGTTACATGTTTTGTTGATGTATGACTTACTGTCTAAAACAAGAGTGACTTATGGAATGAAAGAAGGTAGCCTAGCTCACTGCCATTACTCCTGGAGTGTTTTAATCTATTTTATCTGTACAAAAGGTTCCTTCACACTAGGTTCCCACAACTGACTAAAAAAACAGCTGCAGAGATTCCAGCTCATTAGAGGAATTGTGAAATACAGTTTGGCAAGTCTAAATGCCCTTAATGAAAAGACAAAGTGATAAAGTGGGTCTAGAAAGGATTGTTTTTCAGCATAGCTATTCTCACTTTGACTAATTCAAATGGAGGTGTAACTCATGTGTTGATATCTTGAGTTAGCTCTATGTGGTAAATTAATGCTAACAGAAGAGGCCAGCATAATATCTATTATTCAGTTATGTCCTATCTAAATCTGTGAAATACCACTTAATCATGGCTAATCACTGGGCAAATCTTGTGCTGATACTTTACACAGAGGGTGAATGTTATCCAGTAGATCTCCATGGATCTAACATATCTTTTAAGCTGCGCTTTCGTATTATAGAAAACCATTTTGTCTCTTTCAAGAAATACAGCTATTTTTTTCCAAGTTGAGTGCTTTTTACTTCTTATATTCTATGGCTGCTGAGCAATTCATTTCCCAAATGTTTACAGAGAACAGCAATGGAAAAGGGGATCATGACTTTTTAAAATACCTACTTAAAGAAGATGTCTCAATAGCGCTGTGTAATCCAGCGCAGCTTCTCTCTTGTGGCCAGAGCCCCCAGCAGAGATGAAATGGTTTTAGTCAATCAGAGCAAAGGATTTTTTTTTTCAGGTGTATTTGACTATATTAATTCCAAGTATTTTCTTGATATGATGCAGCAGATTTTAATTGAATCAACCAGACGGAGTATTTTATTTTTACTTGCCTTTAGTATTGTTTTAGGACAATCTAAAATATTAGGCTCTCATTTTAATTTATGAATGCTATTTAACCATTTTGTGAATATATAGCGGTGATATAACTTTATGACTAAGATACTGGAAAATTCATCTTGTCTGCAGTCTTACATTCTTTAAATTAAACATACCAAATACTAAAAAAAAGCTTTTAAAATATACATTAATTTTCTCAGAACTAGATTCTAATATTAATATCTAGGCTTTGCAAATGACACAACCCATACGTAGGTTGTGATTTTTAGATCCTGAAATATCTTTGTGACATATTTATTTCCCCTTTTGCACTGCAAATTTAAAAGGGTGAAAATACCAGACTGTTTTTTTTCTTAATGTTTTAAGTCACTATAAAAATAAATATTTTCAAGTTTTGGTGGTTTAGTTGTATTTAGTGTGTTTTGCTCAGAAAGGATTTTTCATGCAGGATAGAGCTGTTTTTTTAGTGTAAGTTTTTTTCATCTTTTTTATTTATTCTGTGTCAGAAGAAAATTCTCCTTCTGGTGGAAGGAGATTTATATATCCATAGCTACATCTCTGCCTACCTCGAACCAATTTTAACAGTATGGCTCTTGCGCAATTTTGCAATTGTATTCAAATGGTAACAGACTGTGACCTGAAAAATATGAGTATACATATGGTATACATGTGTATCTGTGGATGCTTATGGAGAATATAATATACAAGTCAGTTCAGCAGGTAACTTGTGCATCCAAGCTCTGTAGCATCCATACACAAGTAGAATTATTTTCCTATACTATGGTGTCTTTGAGATGTGATGAAATGCTTGAGGTATAACATTTCAGTGCAGACCAACTGTGTAACTTACAAATATCTGTGGTGTCACTGTTTCTTACAATTACTTTCCTATCACATGTATCCAGTAATAAACAATAGGTGTGTTTACTGCCAGCCCTGTTCCATCCATCCGAGATCCAAAATTAAAGCTGTGTTCCTCACAAGAAATCTCTGCTATTTAGCCAGTTACAAAAAAATTTGTTTAGAACACTGAGCCAGACTAGAATCCAAATCACTCTTTTATGGCTGCACAGACTTTGCAGAATTAAGGTGAGTGGAAAATAACAAAAGTCTGTTCCTGTCACAAGCAGCAAAGAATTATAGCCCTGAAATGGATTTCTTGCATAAGATAATTATATCCTAATCACAGCTGTGCTTTTCAAAGTTGTGCCAATTTTAAAACATTCATCATTAAACACCTGGATTTGTGTGTTGTGATAGTGTTTCTATGTTGTATTTTACATATTTGATGAATACTGTAAGAGTGCCTCTCTGTAGTTTTATGTATCATTTAAGCCAGCTGAATTTAATGCTCAAAAGCTGATTAGTAGCCTAAAGGCATAAGGTTGCCCACACTGATCCAAATTACTTTCTATTGAAGTGTTCCATAGATGTCAATGGATTTATATCAGGCTCTGTATGCAATCTATATTTATACATCCACAGACTAAAAGGAAACATTAATAAAGATTTCTTGAGGTCTATGAAACTGAAGCAGGCAAAAAGACTAGGTTTCAGTTTGTCACAATATTGGGATTTACATTATGAATCTGGAAAAACACCTGCAATTATTAAAAAATGAAAGGTGTTTATAAAACACACTTGATGATGTGCTCTTGTCCCTGTGTATATATTCTGTTGCATGTGCATCCAGGAAGATATATCACTCCAAGAGTTGCAAAAAAAAACAGACAAAAAAAAGTCCTTTTTACATCCATCTAAATACCCTCAGTTTATGTGAAGAGAACAGAATGTGGAATGAGGCACGCTGAAATAGCACTTGGGAAAAAAAAAACCAACAGCAATATTTATTGTTTTCCTTGTAGTTCAAGTTTGATGTTAAACATATTTAGGAAGAAATAAAAATGTTTTAATGCTGAAACATTAAAATGCTTTTAAAAGCAAAAGCCTGGATCACATTTCTTTCCAGACTCTCAGTGCTGAAGTTTCCACTTCATTTGGGTATTTTCTTATTGGCATTTCCTTGTTGATCATCTCTGTTTCCGTGTGGCAATGTTAGTTAACACGGCCTCTCTTCCCTTGTGAAGGACATACTAACCTATAGTTGCAGAAAAGAAATTGGGGTGTAGGTGGTAAAACTGATTTAAGGAAAGTACTGAAGGAAGTATAGGGCACAGAATAAAATCCCTGTATTTCAGTCTGACCTTGCTATTGTAGCTCCAAAAGCTCCATCTCTATGTAGTACACATGGTGGAAATTATTTAAAGGGTGTAAGTCACCATTTTAATAGGTGAAGGCAGTTCTGTAAAAGGCTTGGGTGAAGCAGGGCCATCCCATAACAGTATGTAATTCCTTGTCCAAGTCAGAGCAGGGAATAGCAATAGGGTGCAGCTGTATGTGTGTGGAGTCAGAGCTCCTTTGTCTCCCAGTACTTCTAGATAAAATATATAATAGGGAAACTCGTGCAGTTGTTGACCTTTAAATGTATATTATAGTCTTTCATTTCATGGTTTTAAATAGCTATTTTCTTATTATAATTTAATAAATGTTAAGCCTACAAACCTGGAAAAATTGGCTTGTTCCATCAATTTCAAAGGAACACGAAGTACACTCTGTACTGTGTTGTAAAAGTTTTATTAAACTTGATACCATTTAAAATACTCTTTGAGAATTGCTGACACAATGACTCTGGCTTCTTCTTGGCTTATATACAGCCCTAGCAGTGCTTGCAATGAGAAGCTGATTTGCTGAACTGGTAATTGTTACTGTAGCCACACCAGTCCCTGGACATAATGCCTTTTTAGGTCTCAGTGCATTAGATTCAAGAGAAGGGTAAAGATCATCTCAGGGAACAGTTTGCCCAGGGGGTGGGATTTCAAGTGAGTAGATAAGAGCATTTAAACTGTTCTGCAGCTGTTGAACGACGGGCACATTTTGTAGGGAAGCCTGGAGTGGTGCTGGGATGAATGCATTGACATAAAAGACAAGTCAGGCTCACAGCTGTCAGCTAAACCCATCTGTAAAGCGAGATGAATGGACCTTTGGATATCTTCTTGTATTAATGCGTGTTGTAGAAAAGAAATGCCGAATAATACTGCAGAGAAATGGATCCTCATCTAATAACCTAACACTAGTTCAGTTTTCGGTGTGGGGGTTGCAAATGGCCGTCCTTACCTAATACTTAAATATTCATGCCAAAATCAAAGGAATTTGGAATTTGCTTGATTTGTGATCTAGTCTAAGAATATGGTTTTATTTCAATGGTTCCTGCTACTTGCCTTGCTATGTACCTTTTTGGTGCTGCAGGAACCCGCAGATGCCTGTAAGGTTAAATGTGACTGATGGAAGAATGTAGATGCAGGTGCTTTTTAGAGCCTGTTAGGCCTCAATGAGTTCTGTGAATTCTGAGAAAGTATAGGAAGGGAGTAAAATGCTGGTAAGCCTTTTCCTCAGAAATTATCCAGTGATAATGCAGGGCTGGAAAATATTCCTTTTTGAACTAAAGGGACATTTACTTGAGAAGTTTTTCACAAAGTTTCTATATTGATCTCTGTGGGTAAAGATAATACATACACTGGGGGGGAAAAAGACCCTCATGATTATTTTGTGTAATTTGAACTATTAATTTTTATGGCATTTTCCCTCAGCCTCTCCTAAACAAGGAATCAAACCTTTTACTACTTGCCACAATATAAATATTGTATCTTAAAAAGACTCTGATGAAAGAGAAGGAGACACAGTGATATTCATCACTGAGGAATTTCTGAAGGATAGAAATTCCATCATAGCTTCATTTGACCCATTCTCTTTTAAGAAAATTGTTTTAAAAGCCTGGTTATAATCAGTGGTTAGGCAATATGAAATCAAAACATGCATTAGAAAACCATGCTTATGATTGGCATAATTTTTAAACCATCATTTTACCTTGGACCTGTGGGACCTGAGGCTTATAATGGAAATGCTTGAGATTTTGAGAGTCCTGCAGTCCATCCAAGACAAGCAGCATAACTCAATGATTGATGGAGTGTTTGTAGTGTAAAGAAGAGGGGAAGATGTCTTTTAACTGTAGTCCTGTTGTACATATCTTTGTGTGGTGATAGAGCACCCAAGAGGACTCTAAAAAAACCCTGAATTAATAAAGCTGTATGAGGTGAGAAAAGCCTTGTTGCAACAAACCAACAAAAACATCGTCAAGGGGAAGGGAGAAAAGAAACCCAAGAAACTCGTGTCTACTTTGCTGTAAGAGTGTAGCAGTCAGCCAGATGGTCATGTATGCTGTGCATTCCTTTTATTTTTCATTTGTTTTCTTGGTTAGCATACAACAAAGAACAGCAGTGATGGGCAGAGCCACAAACCCACAATGACTGCATATATTACAAAAATATGGACAGTGCTTACAGGAAAGTGACACAGCAGATTTAAAACGTGTGGTAACGTTAAAAATGTCTCTGTTTATTCTGGATCCCACACTTTTGGGAGTTCCAGGCATATGCTGTTCCCTTGGCATGAGTCTGACAGAGCACTTAGTGCCTACTGAAGGCTAAGTCAAGTATAGCAGCAGGGCTGGACCCTGAGGCCTGAGTAGCAGATTTCATCATCCATCATCCCCTGACAGATGATTTTCTGGCTCTCTGTTACATGGGGAAAAAGTGTTCACAGAGTACATGCTAAATGTAGATACAAAGGAGGAGAATCTCCTTCAGGAAAAGAAACATTATTCCTATAAATGATCAAATTATCATTGTTATTGAAAGCATTTTAATTAGTTTATGTAAGGAAAAAGGTCAGGGAAACAACATTAATTTTAAGAGGTACCAAGGAATCAGAGCTGTAGAATTTCCTGTAATCCTGTTTCATTGGAGCATGTAGTCTTGGGTTTTTGTACAAAAAGCAAACACACAGAGAAAAACAAATGAAAATTATGTGTAAGTTCTAGTCCCTTTATGGACAGGAGGATTTTTGTTTGCTTGTTTTTTTTGGTGGAACTGTTGAGACTGAGGTATATTGAGGTATCCTGGGTGAGGTGAGCATATTGGAATATTGGCACTTTGCCTTGTATCTCAGCCACACTGTATCAGGATAAGGTGGGTTTACTGTGGTAACTGGACCTAAACAAAAGAGCATGAAAGGGTAAGACAACAAATAGTTACAGCGTTTATTTATGTGGAAACAAATATGACGATAGACAGACCCTTTGTAATCTGCTGGACTTCACAGTCCTGGCAGATGAAACATGTTCAGGACCTGAAGGCTGGAAACTAGAAACTGGCATTTGCAGATGAGAGAGAGGAGACAAGTTTTCAGCTGTCATCAGTTGTTTTACCTTTCCAAGTAACATATAAAGTTCACCAAAGGAGAACCCTCATTTGAAGTGATGTTTCCTGACTCTCAGCTAAAGCCAAGTAAATGAAAACAGCAACTGATAACCCTGCCAAACTCTGCCAAATATAGTGCTTTGGTCCCACCCTGGAGTGTGACATGATAAATACTCTGAGTTTTTTGGGCACTGTAAGTGGACTCCAGCTGGTTGGTTTTAAATGTGTGGCATTCACAGATGCCTTCACTTCTTCTTTCATATCTGCTAAACTCTGGTGGACTTAACATGTATCAGCAAGGACAAAGTGTGTAATACAGACCTCACTGAGTTCCTTGAATGTGTCTGCTTTTTAAAAGCACTGCATAGATTGAACCCACGTTATGTATTTCTACTGAGGTTAGAAGGAAGCACGTGGCCTGAATTTGGCCATGAACATGCTATTCCTCCTAGTAGTTTCTTCTTTTGTCCCCTTTTTATAAGCTTGTTATGTGTGTTGCAGTTTATGTGATCCAAAAATATCATCATGATACGTATGCCTGTGGTGCCTGGTGTCCAAGTCTTTAACACAGCAGATAGTAAGGTGTGGTAGAGACTTGTATACAGCCCTAACCTGATCCAAGTCCGCCCAGTTTTTAGCATGGATTGGACAAAATGACTCCAGAGGTCTCTTTTGGCCTAAGTTATTTTAAGATTCTGAGATTCTGTGTTTGGTTTCCTAGTGTACAGCTAGCGAGGGCTCGTAAAAGCAGGCTGGTTTGTCCATAAAAGTACAGTGGCCTTGGGGCGTGCTGATCCACCCAAGTTGCTTCTTGGCAGGAGGAGCCCAACCTCTGGTTCCCGTTTTGCCTCCTTTTATAGCTGTTTCTGCATCTGGTGTGGGGTTTTGCCATGATGCAGAGGATTGCTCTTCTGGGTAGGTACTCATTGCTGCTGTGGTTGAGTAGCTGGCGCAGTAAAACAGATGAGTAGAGCTTTGAAGAAGCTTGCTGCGTGTGCTGGCATGTTAGGCAGGCATAATAATAATGCCTTGCTACGCTGCCTTGTGGCATGCTTGTTTGTGAACTCAGGCTGTTCCTGGCAGGAGTGATCCTCAGCATTGGGTCGTCCAGAGAGAGAAAACTGAGAGAATAAACTGAGCTACAGACAAGGCCCTTAGTGTGGTCTGTACATAGCTGTTCATGTCCTGAGTACAGTGATTTAGAGACAGCTCCATAGTGTTCATCAGCGCTCTGATGTCTGAACCCAGGGAGGTGTAAAGGAGAATCCCCAAGATTGTGGTAGAAAGAGGTTATGGTTTATAGAGGGCCAATGGCCAGTAATTAATCCTGGCTGAGGAGCTTCCTGTGCTGCCTTGCACTGACCTTCTGCAGCCTTAGCTGTGATTGCAACTGATTTGAAATGGTTTATTTTGGCAGCTTTAGGAAAAAGACTTTTTATAAAACAGAATTTTTGTGATAGTTTCCAACTAAAAGGTCTCATGTTCAGGCACAGGCACATTTCCTGACATCTAAGGCCCAGAAGATGTGAGGAACCCTTTCCACAAAGCAGATGGTCAGAAAGAATGCTCTTGGCAGTGGTAGTAAGTGAGGTCCAAAATACCTTTGCTTTTTATTTTGTTTTGCTTATTTGGGTATATTTTCTTAAAAAAACCCCAACCAACCAACCAAAAACCAAAAATCTCCCCCCAAAAAAACCCAAAACCAAACCAAAACAACAACAAAACCAAACAAACAAATTAAAAAAACCCCACAAAACAAAATCCCCAAAAATCTAAAGACATGGTATGCTTGTAATGAAGCAGGAAAATCTTGGTAATCCAGTACCTAACTGTGTCACTGTGGTGCAATTGAACTAATCTAATCTAAAATCTAATACTTGAAGCTTTGGGATGCAAAACCTTCAACATCAAAGGAGGTGGGAATAGAGGGTTTGGTCAAGAAAGACCAATTTTTTCATTGTGCCTGTAAATGAGTAATGATTTGGCTAAGTATTCCTATATTTGGGGATAAACAGCTGTTCAGTGAATTTAATTTTTTACTCTTTTGTCCTCCATCCATCCAGTGAAGTTTTGTGTTTTCATTCACTGGCAGAGATGAATGTGTCATTCACTGAACACTCAACCAGTCTGGTTTCACTTCCCTAGGTTTCTGAGAAGAGAGTCAGAAATCAAACCTCGAACCTCTTGCTGTGAATCAAATTATGACAGAAAAGTAAGAAACTCTCTCTTTTTCTTTCCTGCAGTTTGGGTTTTGTCCCTTCTACTCCTCCCTTCTGTTCGCTCTTTTATTTCCAAACTTTTGCATGTCATCTTATAGACGTAGTTTTCTGGAATTTGATTATTCACCTATAATTTTTATGTGTGCGTGAAGAAAAAAGGTTCAACCAGCTTTTGTGCTCAGCAGAAACTGAAGAAAGTTCTCTGTGTAAAAGGCACTGTCACCCATGTAGCCAGTTACTGCACCGAAGACTTGGGCCCAGCGAGAGCACTGATGCAAGAAAATGGGAATTCATGCATATTTTATACAATTGGGTTGGGAACATTCAGAATGTGGTTTGGTTCTGGGATTACTGTCTAGAATCAGGTTTTATACCATGTGTTCTACTGTAGTGAGTTGTAACAGGGTAAGAGAAAATGGCAGGCAGTCCCAACTCTAGATTTCCCAGCTCTGTCACTTTTTGCTTTCACTTTTTTACTTTTTTTATTTTTATCTTTGGCTTATTAGCACAGATATTGCTGAGGACAGTGCACATCAGCTATTTGTGCTCACAAACCTATTTCTATTTGTTCCAACAATCTCAGCCAAGAACATCCCAGAACTGACTTTTTTAAAACCTTTTGTTTATGGGAAATTTTACACATTGGATTTTCCAAACACTCAACTGGGGAGTGTTTGCTGCAAACATCTGAGAATACTTTAGCTCTTTTAATTCTCTCATGATGTCTTACTAATATCCAAAGAGGAAAAACAACTGTTTGTTTTATAAAATATTCTGCCAGGTTTCTTCAACAGTTGTTACGGTCCCAAATTTTCTAAGCAGGCATGTGTCTCTTAAATGCATTTTGTTTTGCTCCTCCCAAGCTAAAACTAGTATTTTCTGTTCATGGCATGTGACAGGACTGGCTTTTTCAAGCATATACGGTCTGTTGTTGGGAGATTTTGCTGCTTAATTGCAATCTTCTTCATAAGAGTGAATTTTGCCCTACTTCAGTTTATGTAAATTGGTTACCAAACTTGGAATTCAACTTTACCTTTTAGTTCTGGTTAGAATAAATGCTACTGAATTTTAAAAGTTCAAATGTTCATCAAAATGCATACAGCGCTGCCCCTGGGATAATATCTAAAGTATTTGTAGGTAAGCAATATTAATATACAATTTGCAAAGCAATAACCCATATCCCAAGTGAAAAGGAAAGCTGTGAAGCTAAAAGGTAAATATTAAATGCTGATGAACAGGGACTCTGGAAAATCACAATTGGAAAAAGTGCTAAATCCCAAGGTTTTAGTTGTTTTGCTCTTGCTTATTAACTCGGGTACAAAGTTTTGCTGTTTTCTGCTGGTGCCCTGGAGGAAAGGTCTTTGTCACTTTAGATGAAAAAGATAGTTTTCAAAATGTTATCAGCATGTTCTGCCATGTTCACTCAGATTTACTAGAATAAGGGGGCATTATTGCAAACAATAGAGGCAGCAAAGGAGAGGCTTCCACCAAATTATTGGTAGTTATTGATAAAAAAATATTTACCAGTTGCTTCAGGAAAATCACCAAAAAAAACTATTCATTCCTTTGTTAGTTCACGGTATGCTGGTACTGATCCCTTGAATGCATAGGAAAATGGGCAGGCTTTCTGGGGCTACTGTGTTAGAGCAAGTCTTTTAAACTTCATAATGGCTTGCACAGACTCCAGTCCAGGAAAACACAGAAGTTTTAAACATATGAACTTGCCCACAGACTTAAAACAGAGCACAAGTAAAAGTGCCTCCTGGAACTTTGGTTGGGGAACTTGCTTTGATCAATGAACAGATCTATGACTCTTAGCAGAGACACTCCAGTGCAAAAATGATGCCAGGGATTTCAATCACGGTGCCTCTGCTGAACTGGTGATTGCTGTCTGACCTACCAAGGGAAAGGTGATGTGAGCCCTCGTGCTCAGAGAAACCACTGCTCCAATATTATGATATAGCAAAGACACTGGGATATAGAAATGGAAAATGACTGTGACCAACCCTCAGAGCAATACAATGATGGCTGAAAACCATCCTGAAAGTAGGGAAGCAAAATTTTGCATTTCAAAAATGACCAAGCAATTCAAGTCTAAGAGTGCTATCTGACTGGCTAAGTAATGTAAAACATCCAGGCTGAATAGAAATAATTACAGTGACATCACTGGAAAGAAAAATTAGTTGATGAAGACAGTAAAAATACCAAGAGCAATTAAAGCAAGAGGCCTCTAGACTGAGTAAATGTCTTTAAAACACTTAGTACCTTGTGTATTTCTTACAGAGGAAATCTGAGTGTTCATGGACACACTTAAATTTATATATAGATAAGACTTTTTCAAAACTATTTTTTAGTAAAGAAAGTAGCTTAGATAATGCAATATCTACATATGATTGAAACAGTACCTTGAGGGAGAAGGCCTGTGTTATTAACCCACTCTGTGAGTTGAGCACTGATAAAAGTATGCCTCAGAAGGTAGCTTCTGTCATTCCTGACCTGAATTCAGTTGCTTTCTGAACTACAGCATTGCCTCTGTGTTGAAAAGAATTACCTGGGTATAGGCAAAGATTCAATATTTGGTTTTCTAAGCACAGTTATTTTATTATTACTAAAAAGCTGTGTGGGCTGAGTATAATAGAACACGAAATGTGCCATCAGAAATAAAACAATGCCATTATTGAATAATAAAAGACTCCTCAAAAATATTTACACCGTACTGACATCTCCAAGTCAAGAAAAGAAAACCAGTTTTAAGACAGTGAACTAAAATTCCCTTCCCAGCCACAATGTTTCCTTCCAATGTGTAAAGCAGGGAATATGCTACAGGGCTGGCCAAACCAGCCTCCAATGGATAGTCAGTCTATGGTTATAAAATTATATTGTTCTTTGTATTAGTCTTAAATTACTTGTACATATGTCTATAGTTTTCAGCTTAGAAAGTACAATTGTGAAACTTTGGTTCCAAGTGCTTAAACATTTTGTCATGTGAAAAGAACTGAAAGCAGCCCAGTTTCTTCAGCATTTGCATCAAGCCCTAGGTGGCTAGGCTTGAAAAAAGTCTTTTTTGAGCGTTTTTCACGGGGAAGCAGTAGGGAAATATGTTTTTAAAACAACTAAACTCTTGCTGTTCTGTCTGAATATTGTTTGGGAAGACGCCTTCTGTCTGCTTAAAATGATCTGACCTGTATGTTGCTTGTATGCAAAAATAGGTGGCTAATCAGCCACTGACTTACATAACCAACTACAGTCTCCTTTCAGCAAATAATCTAAATATTTAAATTGGTTTAAGGATGTGTTAAAGAACACAGTCAGTGTGAGTTCTTTGAGATTGGGTGTTCTACCTAGTAAGGGAGTTCTCTGTTAATGTGGAGTCTGGCTGGGAAATGAGCCATACTAACAGTAAGATCTACTGGAGAGATGAGAGGCCAGAGCCAATATAGTTTGTGGTCCAGGTGACTTATTTTTGTATTTTTGTGTAGTCCCCTGCAGTGATTTATTTTTTTTCTCCTGTGGAGGTCTGTCCTTGTACTGGCTTTTCTTCTTGGGAGCAGAGAACCAGAAAAAGTCCCTTCAGGAGAAAACACAGAGATTGGTGGGGGACCCTGAGTTTTAGATTTTGGGTGAATTAATTTCCTTTTCAGGTTTGAAAAGTAAAGTCCTACCCTCTCCTCACCTCCCATCTTTCTGAATCTGTCTGAAAACATAAGCACTGGAGTGTTTAAGAGACCACAGAGGACGGATTGTCTGAGTACTGCTTAGGACTCTGTGAGTTGGAAGGTTTCAGCTCCAGGTAGCTTTGGGATCATCAGAGATGTAAACTTAGTTTGCAGCATCCGATCCTCTCCCGTGGAAGTCTCCACAGCCCTAGACCCTCAGAAGCAGTGCTGAAGCCCAGCCAGCCCAGGGCCAAGGGATGAAATGAGCTCTACTTTGCCCCTGAGCAGTGCTTGCCTTTGCCTACCCCCAGTTTCATTTACATCCATCTTGCAGGCCACGTGAAGTGGCCTTGCATTTCCACTAGTTCTTCATATGCAGAATGAGCTTTAGGCTAAGACCCTCTTTACGTGCTCTATAATTTTGCTGTTCATCTGTTTGTGTGGAGTTAGTCAAATACTAAAATTGCTTTATAGGTACATAGTTAAATCACCTGAGTGGAGGAAGGGGCCCCATGGGAATGGCACCAGACCCAGTATGCAAACATAGTTGGCTATTAGACTCCTTTTCAAAGCAATTGCTTATGTCTGTTAGGCTTACGCCTTCAGGTTATGCCTGACAGATGTGATGTCCTCTTCCACAACTGCAACCCCTTGCTAATCTTGTAACAATGTTAAGGAACGATTAGTTGTTTTGCTCCTTTAAAATAGGTAAAAGGTCTTGTCCTAGGAAAGTAAACAGTTTCAGGCAAATTTAGGCCTGTTTTCCATTTTTGAGTGGCTTACAGTACTCCAGGTAGGGAAAAATTCTGAATTGAAGTTGAATGATCAATGAACTGGCGAGTGATAAAGAGGCATTGCTTCCTCTTTACAATATTTGTTTTGTTTCTTTACACGGTATTAGGATAGAAGAACAATAAGTATTTTCCATTAGCAGGGCATGTGGAGAATTATTTTGGAAAGACAAACACATTTTTCTTTTACACTTCGGTTTCTACCTTGTTCCAAAAGAGCAAGGAGGTATTTGCATTTTAAAAAAAAAGTGTCTGGTGATGGAGTCCAGAAGAGCTCTAATGTTGCCGTATATACTTGTTTCATCCCATGTTTTAAAGATTTAGTACTAGAACTACAAGGTCTTGGGGAAAAGTCCCTTGGGAAGCAGCCTTGTCCTCAATTTTGTGAACTTAGATGTAAATAAAAGGCAAAAACTGTCAAAAATAACACTGATCATATAATAATAGTCAGTGGGAGAGAAAAAGAAAATATGTACAAATAGAAATGGGTGATGACTGCAGTGGTGTAGTCAGCTCAGCCGTTGTGAGAAATGAGAACTAGTTAAACACAGTTTAAAGCAATGGAAGAAAACACTTCCAAAAATGTGGATTTCAGACTTTATAAATGGCTCAGGCATCAGTGAACTAGTATTACTTCCAGGCTTTTCATGATGAGCACTATTTCAATTCCAAATAGCAAATAGCTTTGCATCGTAATCAGTCTTTGGCCAGCATTGTCTTTTCATCTGTGTGCCTCCAGCCCTTGGTGCTACGAGGCCTGACTGAGAGTTGTTTCGTGTACCACATGGTGAGTAATAATACAGGAGGCCTCCATCCCTCTAAACTAAGCCCAGTTCTTTATTAAGAGTGCAAAGGTTCTGTGTCTGCAGATTGCACTCAAGCCATGTGCATGCAGAGTAGCTTAACTGGTGTCCAAACTCCAAAAAATGAAAAATCCTGTTCTTTCATCCAAAGTCTGGGGGGATGGTGCTGCACAAACTCCCTTCATATGAGTATATGAGAGAATGCACATACTAGAACAAATAGCTAATAAATTAATAATTTTTTTAATTAGTATTGTGTATACACACACATTATATATATGTGTACACACAGACATATTTGTAGTTGTAGGGAACTCCTTCTGGGGGAAGGTATAATTTCCTATATCGCGATTTCTTGCATTTTATTCCTGAGAGTCTTTTTCTGTCACTGTTAGACACATATTGCTGAGCAAGATCAGTAACTGATGTGGCACTTCCAGTTAGTCTATTTACCTGTGTTGCAGAGAGACTGAGGATTTGAGAGAATGAGAAATGCTCGCTGCTTGGTGCATGTGTGTTCTCCATTGAAGATAGAAACAGTTTAGCAACTTCACTCTGCTTTGCTCTGTAATTTATTGATGCGGATTCCTAACATCACGCTGTTTTTCAGAAAGACTTTTTGGTGTAACAAAATGTAGATGATTTCTTTGACAATTTGGATCAAGAGAAGTGTTTGTCTTGCTTAAAAGTGTTGACACTTTTGGCAATTATATTGTCTTTATTAATACATATGAAATGGTTGACTTCTATCTTCCAAAAATCCTAGCTGGTCAAAAAAGTAGAATAACTGGAAATGTAAGGAGAATGAATTTAGAGATAGAGTGTCAGCTGATAAAAATTAGATCATATTCTTCTCTTGGGGAATAAAAATGAATATTTGAAAAATACATTAAAAACCTAAAGCCTCGTAATTTTGCTGCTTCTTTTGGAATATTTGCCAAGGGACAAACTGTATGTTAGGAAAGAAAACGGTTACTGGCTTGAGGTCTTATTAAATAATCCCTTGTTTGAATTCAAATTTAGTCCAGAAACTGCACTTTCAAACTTTTTATATATTTATGTGCAAATACAGGGGAAAATCTACCAGCTCTTACTTTCTGGCACTGCTCTTATTTAGAGTTTTTGGGTAGTAGTGTGTGTATTCACAGTAGTGATAACTGAGGGCCATACTACATTGAATTCTGAGACAGTACATTCTTTTTTTTTTTTTTAATGTGCTGTTTTCATGACTAAATGTGGATCTTTTCACATGGAAACAATTGTGTGCAGAAAATTGCTGGAGCAATTTTGGAGGCCGTTTTCAATTTAAAAATTTGCCTGTGCACAGTGAGCCCTTGTTCTGCCCAGAAACATATTTTAACAGTCAAGTAATATGAATTCTTTAAAAATGGAGGTTTGTAAGGGAAATACTGATAACAATCTTAGCTCCTTGATTGACGAGAAGCTCAACATGACCTGGCAAAATGCGCTGGCAGCCCAGAAAACTCATCTGTCTCCTGGGCTGCATCCTCAGCCGTGTGACCAGCAGGGTGAGGGAGGGGATTCTGCCCCTCTACTCTGGTCTTGTGAGATCCCAGCACAGGAAAACATCCAGTTCTGGGGCTCCCAGAATAAGAAGGGATGTGACCTTGCTGGAACCAGTCCAGAGGAGGCCACAAAGATGATCAGAGTGCTGGGTAACCTCTGGTATGGAGATAGGCTTAGAGAAGTGGAGTTGCTCAGCCTGGGGAAAGATATCCTGGAGTAGCCTCCCAGTACTTAAAGGGCCTACAAGAGAGCTGGAGAGGGACTGTTCACAAGCAGGAATGGCGTGAATCTGGCAGAGAGCTGGTCTAGATCAGATGTCAGAAAGAAATTCTTGGCTGTGAGGGTGGGGAGGCCTTAGCACAGGTTGCCCAGAGAAGCTGTGGCTGCCCCATCCCTCATTCAAGGCCAGGGTGGACGGGGCTTTGAGCAACCCGGGATGGTGGAAGGTGTTCCTGCCCATGACAGGGGGAGTCAGAACTAAATGCTCTTTAAGGTCCTTTCCAACTCAAACTAGTCTATGCTTCTACAGCAATTTTACAAACAGCTCCTCCCATACATTTACTCTGACTTTTCATTTATTTTACCTCTTATCCAGCCGCAATGGGATTTTTTCTGATGGTTATTCCTTTTACCACTGAGTGTTCATGCATTGACAAGAAAATTCTCTGCTGTTTCCTTTTTGCAACAGATTTTAATGGAATTAAACCAAAACTAGGTACATTGATGTTGGAATAATTTGAATAATTTAGTCAAAATTGATGCAGTTACTTCCAATTTCAGGACTTTCTTAATTTAAAATTTCTTCTTTCACATTTAATGCCTTTTTTTTTTTCTTAATGACCTTTCTGCCACATTCATCAATTTTTATGGTCCACTATAAGTTGTTCACAAGTTTTTTGGGGTGATTTAAACAATTTATCTATTAGCAAAATTGTAATACAAGAATATGATAATTTTCTGCTGCATGCCAAAAGTTTTCAAGTGATAACACTTTCCTCTCAAAGATGGTGTGACATCCTAGAAAACAATTAAAGTAGATACTTTACGGCCGTTGATTAGGGCCGTTGATTAGGCTGTTTCAGAAGTTTTGTGAATGTGAGCTCCTAATTAAGCATGGAAAACAGCTTAGTGTCTTTTAGAGTTATTCAATCTTAAAGCAGAAATTACCTGAGTTATTTCTCAGAAAAAAATAATTAAAATACTGCTCATGATTTGAAATATGTATTTCCTTCTTGGTTACACAGCTGATTCTCAGTGCTTCGTTCCTTGCTGACTGCGTGGGTAACCTTAATGTACGCACAGGCAAATTCAATTTTGCTGTAGTAATTAGTATGCATTGAGGGGGGTGTTAAGAGCAGTATGCATAGCAAGGTTCTGTATTATCATATATAATATGCATGTGTTGTGAAAGAGAGATCACAGATCTAAGTAGGCCCATTAGCAATATAAATTTTTTTGTTTTGCATTATTTCTGTAAATATCTTTAATTGCACTATAGGAATTTTTAAATGGAGGGAGAATCAAAGGGCAAAACAATGTTAGGAGTTTTAGGTGATGAAGTGTGAAATCAGAAGTGAAGGAAAAGTAAATTGATTATGTTTTGAGGAATTGCTCAGAAATCTTGTAGCCTATAAAACTCATGACAAGATCTTTCATAAAGCAAGAGCCTTAGAATAGAAACAGAATCAGACATTAAGTCAGTAAATAGAGCTGAGAAATAGTGACCCTACAGAGGTTCTGGGGAAATAAAAGTATGAGTGTGTATGTGTGTATATTTGTTTAAAAGACAATGTGTTACTGTCAAAAACCAACAAATGCTGCATGACAGTTGTGGATTATTATTTGGTGAAAAAGGTGTCCATGGTTTTGGCTTAGGATTTCTTAAAGGAGGACAGATGTTACAGAAAATTATGAAATAAGCATCCAGCCAGAAATAAGTATATGTAAAAAGACATAAGGTTGTAAAATAATTCCTAGAGTTTTAGAAGTCAAGTAAAACTCTGCCTGTGTAGCAAAGTGGGTTTCTAACTGGTGAGGTGTGTAAAAATATTTCCCTTGTATGCAAGTCTTTTGACAGCTGCATAATGCACGGGCTCCTTCACCTCTGAAACAACCAGAGGTAGCCCCACTTACCTGAGCCTACAACCACCTACCTGACCCCCAGGAACAATCTGCTGACTGCAAATTTACTGGAGTATGATCCACTAGCACTGGGACAATTGCCTTCCCACTGTTCAAGTGAAGTACAGTGGGAGTTTTCCAGGCAGAAGGAAGGCTGGTGTGGGTGTGCTCCATCCTGTCGTGGTTCAGGCTGTGGAAAGCACGTTCACAGGCCTCACACAAGCGTTCCTTCGTGTTTACAATCAGTAAACACTGGGCAGTGACTCTTGAAGGCAGTTGACTCTGGTAATAATTAGTGCCCTGGCTGAAGGTGTCCTATCACCCCACCGTTGCTCTTCAGGGTTTGGAAATAACTCAAGTTTTATGCCAGATTCAAAATCAATAAAGTGAGTAATTTTATGGCTATTTGTGCCTTAATAAAGCTAGGGGTAAAGAACTCATTATGAATCACTTACATTTACATGGCCTTGTCTCTCCTTGACCTGGGAGCTCTGTATAATAAGATGATGGAAGCTCTTGATTAGGGTAGCAAGATGACTTGTACCCTTCACCCAGTGGTTACTCTTTAGAAAGCAGTCTGTGTAAGAAAAAGATATACTGCATAAAAAGATGTGTGATTAATCAGTACATATTTGTTCATGTTTCAACCTTCTCTGCCTTTCTGGGAATATAGTAGCAATGAATAATTTTTAACTTCAGAGGATGAAATCAATGAGGGTTTTGACTGACTAAGGATTTCAAGGTTTTCCCTATGAAAAAGTCAGTTGACATTCATTAGGGTTTAAAAAAATTTCAATACAACATTTTTTACTTGAAAACTAAAAAGTTAAGCTGAAAGATGTTTCATAGAAACATGCCAGTGTTGCTGAAATCTTTACATAAAAAAGTCAAAATGAATAGTCAGCTTTCTAATTCTGCTTCAAGAATATTGAATACATCATTAGGTATTTACTGATGTATATTTAATCGTATACAATGTAAAATATACTTTGTGTTTTAGTACTGTGAAAGTTGATACTTTGATTTAACATTCAGAGGAAAGTGCTTAATTGTATGAAGTTGATTTTTTTTTGACAGAGGAAATTCTTTGTGTTTACTTAGAGAATAGAAAAGGGGAAAAAAATATGAGTTTCCCAAAGAATTCTGATTCTAGCTTTTATAAGTTCTGTAACTGTGGTAACTGTATGAAAAAATTCTTTTTACATTCAGTAAATACATTAGAGGGTACTATCTTAATTTTTATGATGAAGCAACAAAATCATGTAATTTTTTTTCTATTCATTTCTTAAAAACTGCCCCCTTTCATTTAGAAATTATAAGAGTGAGTTAAGCCTCTGTCTGTGTAGAGTTGTTCAGAGAACTTCCAAACAGGAAAGAGAGCCCATATCCTGCTGCTGTTACATGTAAGAAATCAATACTCCTATGCTCTCATCTTCCTGCTCCATTTGTATGTAACACCCACCAATTCTCCCTTTCCATCTCCTCTTTTCTCTCACATCTCCATATGCTTCTTAGTTAAAAAGACTTCTGTGATAATCTATGAAATGTGTCCACTGCTCTCTCCTTCAAAGAAATTCCTTAAAACCCAACCATATTTCAATTATAGTGATTCCATACTTCTATTGCTGTGTATCATGAGTTATACAGAGAATTGTTCTAAGAAATGATGCTGCAGTACAAAAGGCAACCTTAAGATGCACTAGGAGTGGTATTTCGAGAGGAAATGCTTGGGCTGTTGTAGAGGCTGCGGTGCAACCTCAGAAATATTGTGTAGTGTTGGTCACCCATGGACAAGAATGTGCAGTAAAACTGGAACAGATGTAGAGAAGGGTCATAAGGATTATTAAGGCAATGGGAAAGCCTGTTTTATGAGAAGAAGCAAGAGGATTTTACATGTTCTAACATGGCAAAATAAAAGCTGAGGGCTTATATTTTCTGTCTAGGATATAACAGTTGGAGACAGACAGAAGGTACCTAAACTAACTGACAACACAGAGGAAAACAATAGTTCTTGAACAGATTGTAAATAATTCATTTTTTTTTTTTTCCACTTTGAGACCAGCCATGGTCTTAATGAAAATATGGGGGGATGAAAAGTTCTCTATGCTTTCATGGAATTTCTATGTGAAATTCTGGGAAACCAGAACATCCGCCCTAGGAAATCCTTTCCTAAAACTCTGCAGCATTCTAACTTTTCTCCATTAATAGTTTGTCACACATCTGCTGTAAAACATTTAGCCTCATGCTCAGACATTCCTTCTCTTCCACATACTTCCTGTGTGATATTAGGTAGGTCACCATGTCCTTCTGTTTTCCATGTGTACAATCTGCATGTTAGTATTCCTTACCTCAAAGGGATGCTGGGAGGATAAATATAGTAATGGTTGTGTTGGCAGAGGCAAGTAAATATTTTATCATAGGTGAGGAATCTCTTTGCATTCATACAGTTTCTCTGTTACATGGTATTTTTTCTGTCAAAAAACTGATGTAAAACATGCAAGAATAGTAGTGAAATGTGTGGTTAGTTCCCTTACAGATATTTGCATATCTGCATCTCCCAGTTTTTTGTCATATAGAATGTAAAATTATTCAGAGTTTGTTCTAGGCTCCCCAGTGCAAGACTGACATGGGCATACTGGTCTGAGTTCAGCAAAGGGCCACAGAGATGATTAAGGAATGTGTTTCTTAGGAAGGGTGGCAGAGGTTGTTCAACCTGGAGCCCCCAGGCTCGGGGGAACCTTACTGATGTGTACAAATATCTAAAGGGGTAGTGAAGAAGAAGCAGGCAGGAACTTGTCCACACTCCTCCTTGACAGAACAAGAGGCTGTGGGCACAAATTTAAATATAAGCAATTCTATTTAAACTTAAGTAAAGAAACTCCAACACCTTTTCACCTTAAGGCTGTTTGGACACTGGAACAGATTGCCTAGGGAAGTTAGGGCAGTCTCTATCCTTGGAGACTTTGAAAGCTCAACTGGACCTGGTCCTGGGCACCCTGCTCCAGCTGACCCTATTTGAGTGGGGTTGGGACCAGATGTTCTTCAGGGCTCTGTTCCCATCTCATCTGTTCTCTGTGATCTTTTTCTGGAAAATAGTTGAAGAAATGAAAAACTTCCTTTTGTCAAATTTCTGGGGCAAGTGAATCTCTGTACATTTCATACAAACTAAATGCAGCAGGACAGAAACCTGAGATCCTTTTTAATAGCTCTGAGCTACCTGAGGGCATGGCAGCTTCAATAAGGTGTGAATGGTGAGTTTCAGACCCTGGTGTCACTTGGACTTTTGCCACTGACTTTTGTGCAGTCTGGATTTTAGTGTAAATTACTCAAAGTGGAGAACCAAAGTTGATCTTGGAGTGGCTGTTCTCATTCTGGATCAGTATCAGTTTACATATTAAAAGAGGTGGCTTAAATCTATGTAACTACAGAAGTATATTATGACATTTTGTTTTATGCTTTGTAAAACAAAAATAAGGATACATTCTGTAATGTGGATCTGGTAAGAAGAAAACAGCTTGTGGTTTCTTCATTCAGTCTCATAAAGTAAATGTAATCCCACCCTGTCAGCAATGGAGGGTTAAGTTTATATCTGAGTTTTAATCGACAACCCAAACTTCAAAGTTGCAGACTCTTGCCCAGTTCAGGTATCTTTCTGATTAAGTTGCTTCTCAAAATGGAAACCTTACTGGTCTAAAGTAATATTGTAAATATATTCTAGCAACATAATTGTTCCCAGAATAGTAGAAGTAAAGAGGGACAATGGTTCCTAAAGGAAGACTTTTATCTTGGTTTATGAGAGAAATATTCACCTGCATCTAAGAGATGAGCCTTGCTGAGATATACTGGAATAGCTCTAGTCCCAGTTTATAATTGCAAAGACATTTTCTTTTGAAAACTTTCTAAACATCTTGTACATCTTGTTAAGGTAAGAGACTTTTTTTTTTTTTTTCCCATCAGTTGAACTATCTAAAAAAGAACATCAAGATCTGTCTCAGAGGAACCCTTCTTGGACAGAGCTTTTTGTTCCCTGACAAGAGACAGAATCAGAGCTGTCCAAATAATAAAAAACAGTTTCCTGAAGTGGGTTTTTTTGGAGGGAGGCTCAAATTTGATTTATTGCTCATTGCAGGGTCTGTTTATCTGTAGTTGTGAATTTTCATGTGACCACTGATATACATTAAAATGTTGTGAAAGTTTATTAAAAGTTTGAATGTGAAGTGCATTTACATTATTTATTGTTCTACTCTACTTCTGTTTAAAATGTATCAGTAATGTGTTATCTGGTCAGACAGCTGAAAGTATTCAGAAACTAATCAAATGCCATTAAAGGCAAAATGTGAAAATGGAATACAAAACAATTATTTCCAAGAATACTTTTTGTCTACTTTGAATTGGTCAGGTAAGAACTGTAAACTCTGGACACCTTTACAGAAATTAAAAACTGCTTATGAGATCTTTGTAAGGGGTGGCAGTCAGTCTAGTTTTGACCCCCTCAGAAAGTATTATGTATTTGACTCTGTTAACTAGTCACATCTCTTACAAAATAAAAGCAGGGGAAGTCATATTCATTGTCTTTGTCACTGTGTAGTGCCAAGTGCAGTGGGGTTTATTTAGGACCAGTTGTTGGCCCTTATAAAATGGCACAGCCTAGTCAGGCACTAAGGAGGAAAGACAAATGTTTGTAATGTAGAATTCAGATGTATGAGGTGTCAAACTGGAGAGTAGTTCCAATACACATTGCTATGTGTGAAGGCATTTATCTCGTTAGAAGGTAACTTCCTAATTTTTGTGACAACAATCAAAAAGCATTTCTGTGACCTCATTTGCATTCACACCTTGAGAAGTGATTTAACTCCCATAGTTATTCAGTCTGACACACCCTCCTGCTGACACTTCCACTGCATTCTAAACTTGCAATAGTAAAAATGACAATATTTTAAAATACGATGCTGTTTTTTTAACCATCATAATGTCGTACCATGAGTCCCCTTTACATGCTTGCTCAGGCTGCTGTTATACAGCAGAAAGTTAGCAGCTGGAATATCGAGGTTACTTCTCAGACTGTGTAAGTATCCTGAATTATGAAAAAGATGGGTGGAGAGATCAATGGAGTTGCAAGTCCAAGTGTTACATAATTTCTAAAGGATTTTGTGGGATACATGTTTCCCATGGAGTAAAACGTGTTTTCCATCCTCTCTACGCTTCCAAGGGTCTCTGGCAATGTCTGTGCTTTCTTCTGTTGGCATGGTTTTATCTGTTCTTTTGGGAAGGAGCGATTTACAAGAACGAAAGACCTAACTAAAGAAGTGTACAGATAAGGTGATGGAAATTAAATGCAAAGTAATGTATACTGGAGGGAAGGAAATAGTATGTCACTGTACTTTGCGCTCTATTTAATTAACTGTGTCGACTGAGGTAAAGGAATCCACTATCACATCAGACACTTCAGTGTCAACTTCTCCTAAATGTGAACCTGCAGATAAAAATCCAAAGAGAATGATGAAGTTGCAAGAGGAATAAGTGACAAGTAACATAGGAATGCCATGGGCAGTCCTGTCTGAATTACTATGTGCAGGTGCTGATCACTGGCTCTGAAAATTACAGAACTGAAAGGGGTGTTGGAAATGTTTGGGAAACCAAGTGTTGAGGAAGGACTACAGCCAGATGGGAAAGGTTAGGTTTGCCTTGGAAAGAAAGGGTGACCACTTAACCAGAATCAGGAGGGCTGCAGCTCTTCCTTTCCTGTGCAGGACCAGAGCTGAAGTCTGTTAGTGGGCTTTACAGAGCTCACACCAACTATGGTGTTAAAGGCCATTCTCTAAAGTTTTACATCCCTTGGATTCACCCCTCTGAGGTTTAAGAGTCAGTTTCATTATTTTAACTAGTTTACAAGAAGACAATATATGTGACTGTATATATTTGTCCAGCAGAGTTGCTTTTTCCCACATAAACTTGCTCTTCTAGAAGGTTCAGTGCATGGAAAAAAAATTTATTGGAAACGATTGTATTTGAAAAGGGCCTTAGCTATTCCCCAGAAAGAAGAGAAGCGAACACAGGGTCAATTTACAACCTGACCTGAAAACACAAAGTTGATAATCGGCCATCATTGCTTATTGTATCTATGATCTGATTTGCTGAAATGCTCAATAAATCCACTATTAGGAGAAAAAGTGCTTACATGCATTTTTTTCTTTAAAAAAAAATTAAACAACAAAATAAAAGATTGATTGACAAGACATCAATAAAGCTTTGAGCACACACTGCTGACCTTTTTTTCTTTGCACTGCAATCTGTGTTTATTAGAATTCAGCTCCTATAAATACGTTTCTGTGGATAAAAAAGCAAGCAGCTTCTTAGGAGTTTTGTTCAATAAACTTCTGTGAAAATTCTAAAGACTTAATACATGGCTTTCAATTTAATTCATTCTGTCTTCCCTTCTTAAAAATAAGATATAAGTGAGGATGAAATAGGTTTAGCTGGTGGAATCTTTTTTCTAAAGCTATATTCTTAAAACTCACCCTTCCTTTCTAATGTCTGCTACAGCAGTTCATTCAGAACAGACAGGATATATATCATCTCATGCCTGGTACTGTAGGCTATTTCTTCTCTTTAAATAAAAACATATTATAAATCTGTGCTGCACTTGAGTGTGGTAAGCACTCAGGTTAGTGACTTCAAAAGTAGAGCTGCAATGAGGCTTTGGCAGGCACTAAAGAATACTGACCAACTCCTTAGACCCTATTTTCTATTTGATCTTTCCAAGAAGAAAATCTCTTCAGAGCCACTCAAATCCATAAAGGTGGTACAGCCATGATGTCAAGTCTTTTAATTTTATTGCAGGCCTAGTGATATTCCTGTATTAGGGTTTCTGTGCTTAAAGCCCTGCCTCTTAGAGTCCTGTGAGAATCCCATTTGTTTTGTGTTGCTGAAGGAAATGTGTAGTTGATGTTGCTCTAAGTAAAAAGGGAAATAGAAACCCTAGGTTGACACTGTCAGAATATGAGGCCTAACGAGAAAATTCTCTGGATGGAGGCTCAGAATTTGCTTGTTTTCTTGACATGTATTTTACTGAGTGAAGCCTTCCTCTGTCCTGGTATCAGACTAGCTGTGGCTTTTTCCTGAACTGTTCTATGATGGTAGAAGGGCCAGTGCTGTCAGATTTTGTCCTGGAGTTTTCTTCTTCATTAGCAATTCCTAAAAGTTAATTGTTTCTATTCTACATTTTATATTATCCTCTTCTAACACAGTGATGTTGGCTCAAACATCTTTCCCATGGTTAGTGATACTGATCTCTGGTTACTTGAGACTATTTCCTTGCCCTCTCTCCCTGTGGTGTTTGTTTGTTTTGGTTTGGTTTAGTTTTGTTACTGATTTTGATTTTGTGTGTTATTTTTGGTGTGTGGGGAGGTTGTTTGTTTATTTGGATATATTTGTTTATTCATTTTCAGAACCTCTCTCTCCCTTTTGTTTGACAGGAAGGTTCTTTCAATAGGTACTGACTGTTTTAGGAGTTCACAGAGTGCAAAACAGGAAAAAATTGCTGGCATTTCTTATAACACAACCCACAAAGAGTATCTGCAGTACCCCTGGAATGGTCCCATGTAGCATGAAAACACACCTGGAGTGCTCAAACTCAGAGGTCCCTGGACAATTGGGCTCTTGCCCCATGCTAGCATTGAAAATCAGAGGGCCTTTTATTCTTCTGAACACTGGATGGGAGCTGGATTGGCTATTTATATTAATCTGTGTGTTTTAAAATGGTGATGGTAATTGGTTCTCCTCTGTTTTGCTCTCATCCAAGTAGAGGTAAGCTGTCTGAAAAGTGTTTGGTAGTTCCTAGGTGGGGTGGGCTGTATACTCAGTATTACCCTACTTCATCTGTGCTTGCATTAAACCTGGCAACACCTGGGATAAAAAACACTGAATTTGATTATTCCTTAATTTTGACTATGCTATGTCATGACTAGGGTAAGGCTGCACACAAAGCAGGTGGTACTACTCTTGTAAGCCAAAAAGTGAGAAGGTAGAAGGCATATAGCACTCTACAGGGAAGATGATACAAAGCAGAGTTTGCTTTGTCCTCTCCTAGATCCACAGGGGGAAAAAAGTCCATAGGTGATTTTATCAAATGCAAGAACTTTATAAGGTTTCCTGCTAAAACAAAGGTAGTACACAATATGAAACCTTTTTAGAATTTCTTTAAATTTATAATACATACCATACACTACTGATTCCCATTTCTATACAATATATTTAAAAGACAGCCACACTCTAGTCAAGTTTCATCTATTAAATATAACACTTTAAAGAGACATGCAGGCATTTCTTTCAGATACAAGAGAACTATATAGAACTTTAATTCTGCTTATTCAGTAAAAATTTATTTCCCAAGCTCTGATCATTAGGATTATTATTAATTACTGTGCCATTCAGCTGTGCTGACAAAAAAAAAATCTCTCAGATGTAACTGAGCACATTAAAAATATTGGATTAAAGAATTAGCCCTGCCAGGTTTTAAATAGAGCAAAATAAAATGGCTAATCAAAATCTGAGCACATACAAGGTGATCATTTACCTACTTTCATTGCACATTGTTTGAATAGTTTGTATTATGGATGTGAAATTGCCCTCAAGGAGGTTAGTTAAAGTAATAAAGGCTTCCCTGTGCCTCAGGAGCCACTCCCTTTGTGATATGACCTTTCTGTGACTTCTGAGCTCAACTCATTATGGAGAGAGACAAATGCGTATTTTAAGTCTTTTTGAAAGCTTTTCAGGCATTAGGTTTAATGGCAAACTGCCTTTTTTTTTTTTTTCTTTCCCCCCCCTCTTTCTAAACTGGTTGCAATTGATAGTGTGGGAGAGAAGAAATAATCATAGAATCTGTTAGGAAAGACCTCTAAGATCACGG
Organism: Myiozetetes cayanensis; assembly: GCF_022539395.1. Classification (NCBI taxonomy): domain Eukaryota; kingdom Metazoa; phylum Chordata; class Aves; order Passeriformes; family Tyrannidae; genus Myiozetetes; species Myiozetetes cayanensis. Next base: position 5,645,171 of record NW_026087270.1, read on the forward strand.
ACTCTAACCATACCCTCAGCACTGTCCCTAAGTGCCACATCTACCCATCTTTTCACTCCACCACTTCCCTGGGCAGCTTGACAATCTTTCTGGTGCATAAATTCTTCCTAATATCCAGTCCAAACCTGCCCTGGTGCTACTGGAGGCTGTTTGCTTTCATTTTGCCACTTGTTACCCGAGAGAAGAGACTGACACCGCACCTGGCTACAGCTTCCTTTCAGGCAGTTGTAGATAGTGATGACCTTCCTTTTGTCAAAGCTAATAATCACAGTCAGACCTCTTAAACAGTTTTCTATGCCTTATTTTGGTGAGTTGTGTTTGTTTTGAGGAGGGTAGGTGTTTTTTACATTCTGGAATGAGATGTTCTATGCTGGGATTTCAGAGCTTTGGAGCAGTGTGGGTTAGCACATGCTCACCCCAGTGCTGCTTTACCTTAAAATCAGACCTGGTTTTCTCACCCCAGGGGTTGGTGGCACAATGTGCCCCAATTCTATGAGACATCCTTGTCCACTGCTCCCATTTTATCCTGTGCTCATCGCTTGGCCTCCTTGCAGCGACCAAAAGGCACCTTATTGTGTGTGACGTATTGTATTAGGACTGTCGATGTATTGGGCCAAATTTCACCTCACCTTAGGCCGCTCATCAGTGTTGTCATCACTGTTTTGGTCTGAGGGCACTGCAAAAGGGTCTGTTGGTGTTTGTGAACAAGGGGTGTGTTCACACAGGCTCTTGGAAAGGAACGTGCAGCTTTCAGTCACGAGTGCAGGAAGGTGCCAAAGCGGCTTCTCCGCCCTTGGCCCCTCCACACGGCCTGTGCTCTCCACATGCGGTGGCGGGGAGATTGTGAGTCCCATCTTTTTAAATACAGCGTAGTGCTATGCTGACAGCCCAGCATGTGCTTCACATCTTCGAACTAGGGCTTTAAAAGAACCCAAACGTGGCTGTTACAGAGGGAACCGAGGCCCTCCCAGCAGCCTGTGCCCCGCCGGCGGCTGAGGGAAGGCTGGGAGTGAGGAGCGCCCAGGTTGGGGTGTGCAGCTCCAACAAAACCCTCGGTGGGCAGAGCAGCCCACTGGCTTGGGGCTCAGCACTGCCATTCCAGAGGGCTGGGGAAGTGAGAGGACCGACCTTTCTCCGAGAGCCAGGAGGGTTGGGGATAAATCTTCCCGAAATGTTGGTGGTGTGGTGAGAGGGTTTCTTCGTGTGTAGTGCGCATCTTCTGCAACGGCAGCAGACATGGTGGGTAGAGAACGTTTTTAATGAGGTATGGATTTCTTATGTTTAATTGAAGGTTTAAGAAGAAAAGCCATTAAACTCGGAAAGTTGCCATAAATTTTCAGGGCTACTATGCAATGCTTCAGAAGACTTGTTTGTACCCACGTGGAGACGAGCAGGTCACTGTCTCATAACCTCCCATGTGGGGAGTTGTCTGTGGAAACCCCCGGACTGCTGAGGTAAAATAGGAAAAATAAGGGGAAATGCTGTAAACCAATAACTTCATAAATGTGCTCATTTCTAGCCTCATTCCAGTTTTGCTGTAGCTGTTGAATTTCCTGAGTACGTGTATTCAGAACTGCTCTGCAGACAATTTCTGCAAACTTTTCTGCTTTCAGATTGTTCAGGAGAAATATCTTGTGAGCAAAGGCATTGGGTCAGTGCTGGAGAGCTGTGACAGGTCACCTGTGTGGTGCTTTGCAGTAGGGTATGTGGGCAAGCACAGCACTAGTACTCAGGTTTTCAGGCATTATACAGATGCTCAGGTTGATTATTTTAAAAGTTGTTCCCCTTAAGTTTCAGTAGATCTTCACTGTTTGTAGAAAAAAAAGTGTGTAAGACAGCCTCTTTGCTAGGATGTTTGTTAAAAGACAAAGTGCAGACAATTTTTTCATCTGAGCAAATATTTGTAGGAAATTTTATTTATAGAGGTGTACTTGGTTTGCCCTGCAGAATTTACCAGTGTACATTTGGGAGTATTTTACTCAGCTGTAGTTTAAACATGAAGTATAGAACTCAGTACAACATTTCCATTTCAAAGATCACTTAATATAATTTTTGCAAATTTTTTAATTTGTTTAATTAAACTTAGCACTCCATTCCACTTCATTAGATCTATTTAATTTTCATGTATCTAAGCAGTTTTTCAAGTACATAATTAAAAGAATAGTTTCATAAAATCAGTACTTTTTACATTAACATCCTCAAGAACAGGAACTATCTTTTCCTGTTGGTTAGCGTGTGATGATAAAAGCATTAGCATAAAGTAATAGGAAGGAAGTAATCTAGTCCTGTTTAAAGTCCACCCTGAAGCTGGCCAGCAGGTACTTTGAAGAATGTAACATCTGTATGCTTTACTGAAACTTTTTAGGAGAAGTGAATGCTGCAATAACTTTGATATTAACTTTTTTGCTGGCAGTGGGGAGTGTTGTTCATGAAGAGAAGTGGTATGTAGTATGAAAATAGGAGTTCAGCTTTGGGTTTCCAATTGAGTACCATACAGAGGTGGATTTCATTAAGCAGTTTTTGTAACTGAAGTAACTGGGATGTAGAAAAGGTGACTTGCACATGGTCAGTTGATAAACTGGAAGCAGAAGTAGCAGAGTCTCTAGCAGTTTTCGATGTCATACTTGCTCGGAGAGGAGGAAAGACTGCAGTGGTTCTCATATTGCCTAGTGGATACAACCTATGGATGTCTGGAGCAGGAGATAATGTTTTAGAAACTGATCTTTGTGTAGAATGAGGATTAATTCCATTTGCATTTTCTTCTGATAGGCCAATGAAGGGAAGAAATTACTATATACCTTCATCATCATCTTAGCAAAATAAAAAATGTTGTGTGATTTTATATTATACAGTTTCAGTCTGCAACTGCTTGAAAAGTGGGCATCAAATATAGGTGGAAAAGATGAGGAAACAATGTCTCATCCCACAAGAGCCACCTATAACTGCCTTAGACTCAATAGCCTGCAGGAGTCATATAATGAAAACTAATCTACAGTACAGCAACAAGATGAATCTGTGTAATTTAGTTCCCTGAACTCACTGTAACTTCCATGGTCTTTGAAAATGATTTTCAATATATACTTCTGCTAAACTGTTTTAAGCAGCTGGGATTTTGTATGCTAGAACACATACAGTACTGAGTAGTGAATAAATCGTTTGCCAATGCGTTTGGAGGCTCTGTGTGCGCATGTGCTTGTGTGTGTTTGTGTGTAGATATTTGAGGGTGTTACTTAAAAAGAAAATATGATAACTGGGAAGCACATGTTCCTGATTTAGTTGCCTATGATGGCAGACAGCTGTCTCCCAGATTTCTTCCTTCCAAAGGCCCTACAAATGGTGCACTGTGTGCCACACTGCACTGTGGCCATAGTACATACCTCAGTATCCTTCGCCCTCTGTGTGACACTGTGCACAGTATATGCTACCTTTACACATTCAAGGCATTTATTAGGAGACTAAAAGTCCATAAATCCTGTTCCACAGGAGGAAGATGGATGAGATTTGTGGCATAGCTGGGGTCTACTTGGGAGTTTGGATGTTTCATTTCTTTAGTTCCTTATCTGCTACAGAAAAACGTTAGAAAAGCTCTGTCAATGCATAAGCATTCTACTTTTAAAATAATGTTTTAAATTGTGAAAATGTTGTGGAAACTCAAACTGTTACTGAGAGTTCAGCTCCAACAGATGCAATTAAGCCAACATTTAATTAAATTAGATTACTTTTAATGTATTTTCATGCATCTTATGTAGAAAAAATGAACTCCATGTAGCTCAGTCTAAAGGCAGGTGAGGTAAATGGGAATCTTTGAGACTCATGTCAAGATCTGTAAGAGGTTTTCACATAAAATGTTTCCATGACACTTGAAAACCAATAGATTTGGTAGTTATAATACTCTTAACCAAACCTACTGTTTTCTCAAATTTGAGCTTTAAGGACATTGGTAAAAGCTGCTGAGGTTAAAGGATTATTTATTTTCCTGTTTTCTTTCTGGTCTTTCTTGATGAATCCTTTAATTTGTACATATAAGGCTGTTCCCTGTTCTTGGGGAATGTCTCCACAACAGGCCAGGCCTTACAGCAGGACTTGGTGTGCTGATAGCACTCAGCTTCTTGGTTCACCTCAATCTTGGCATCTGTGTCTTTTTTCCTTGCAGGGGGTTTTGGCAGCTGGTGTGCAATGATCAGTCGTACAACCTGAGCATGTTTGTTTGGCAAGGGGAACAAAGCATAAAAGAAAGAGAGACTTGACAATAAGCAGTTTACTTGTGCATCTGTTTGACACACAAACTGATCAGCACATGCTGGGAAACTAAACAGATCTGACTTACAGGTCGGGTGTGTGGGTACCTCCAAAACCCTGTATATGGTGAGACCTGGGTCTTGGCTGTTCTGGCTGAAGCCCCTGATGATCCCTGTTGATCTGCAGAAAAGGGGACCATTGTTGATCCTTCGTTTTGGCTTGTTTTTCTTTAAAAATTATTGTTGAACTAAACTGATGGAGTAAATATCCCAGTAACCAGGCTAACCCACCATCTTTATAAGCTACTGCAGAGGCACTCTGGGGCTCTTGCAATCCTATTAAAGAAGCTTGGTCCCTAGTTGCCTCTGCAGAGGAGGAGTACACTCTTTGAACTACATTCTGAGAAGATCAGTGTGTTAAATATTTCAAACTTAAATAGGAATTAGCAACATTGTTCTGTCTGAAAGTGATTAATTTTGAGAGCTCCTCTGGCAATCGCTGTTAAAAGTCTTTGTATTAAATTTGCCGTATTGCAGTCTCTGTTTCCATTCCATGTTTGAATGGCAGTTCATTCCACAGGCTCAGTGCAGGGGAATTATGATGGTATTCAATTAGCCAGGTAGCCTCTGAAGATTTGCTAATGTACATATAAAATAGAAATTCACTCTTAAAGCTTCTCTGACATGCCATTCATTTTAACCACTAAATAATGGTTATATAATGTACAAAAGGCAGCCTCTGTGGTGATATTCCAGGGATGAGTGTTGTCCCCTGCACACCAGAAGCATGCTCTTTATTGATAGGGCAGAGATCTGAGAACTGACAAAACATTAAGCATTGTATTTTCTGAGAAGGTCTCAAATATAAAACAGAGTATGTGGAACTGGTAGATCAGAGGTTGTTTAGGACCATTTTGAAACAGCGAGTGAAGATTCAAATCCAAATTCCAAATATGTTAAACAATATATACCCAAAGATTATTCCTTGATTTCTTTTTTTTTCTTATAATAGAATTAGAAAACATGTGTGTATATATATGGTAATGTTGGAGACAGGCATCCATATGCACAAGGAACTCTGCTTTCAGGATGTGTGACTTTCATTGTAGATAAAAGGAACTGACAAAGAAATAAAAGAACAAAATTAAAACTCCGGGAGAGAACAGAGTATGCAAGACTCCCTTGTTAACAACAGACATCTGCCAACGTGCAGACAAGCTATGAAGGGAGCTTGTTTTATCCTTAGGAGCATTACGTGCAAAACAGTCCTACCAGTATTAAGTTGTGTACACTCCAAACCAAAGAGCCCCTTGTAACAAATTCCCCATCAGATTTCACATAAAACAATCTCACTAGTTTATTCATACTACAGTTTTTTGCTTTTGATCACTTATGTGTTTTGTGGTTGTTGTTGTTGTTGTTCTTTATAATGAAAGTTACATTACAGTTCATCTGTTCTGTGTTTAATATGAACTACTGATAAGAAGATTATATGTGGAATCTTAATAGATTGTAAATTCTACCTATTTCTGGACTTTTTTCCAATTCTTAGTCTTCATAAAACTGAACATTAAATATTGGAGAGCCAAAAAAAAAAAAAGTGTGATCTATAACTAATAGGTATTTCATATTTCAAGCAAATTAGAACAAATTACTCACTAGAATAGATCCCAATAAATTCCAGTCTGTGTAAAGCATTCTGAACAAAGCTGTTACACTATGCAACAGCAGAAACGCCAAATATGGTATATCACTTAAATACTGTATTGCTGAGCAAGACTTTGCTAGTGTGTTAATGGTATTTCAATTGCTATTTAAGCTTTCAGGGAGATGAAATATTTTACTCTGAGTGACAGAAACTGAGAAGTTGTAAGAGTGAACAGATGAATGAGAGCATGCCAAACATACACTGTGAAATTCCATGTTTGACCTGACTGTGGAAATAGACCTTGAGTTTTGAAAACAAACACACAGAGGAACAACAGAAAACCCCTACAAAGCAGCTTTAAGGTGTTATGAAGGCCTGTATCAGTAATGCCAAGAAATTTTCTCTGTTTTTTAAATGTTTGCAGCGAGTTTTTATAGTCTCTCTCTGAGCTGGCTATTGTGCAAAGTATGACACTAAAGAAAAGCTTGTAGAGAGCATTGTGGTTCAGAAAGGAATGGTTTGTGAGTCTGTAAGTAAACAGAGGCCAGGGCTATGCAGGATTTTCATTATTAATTTCTCGGTAGCTTTTCAATTGAATATTGTCAGGCCCATTTTTGCAATCTTTAATTTTAATTGGAATGTAAATAACACCTCCCCATACACATTGTACACCCTAATTTCAGCTCCACTGTTCCCCCAGTGTCAGTCTTCAGTGTTGCTGCTCATGACCTCATGTCCCCATAAAGGAAACTGGACAGATAAAAGTTACACAAGAAGTAAAATTTTTCCAAGCTTTAATTAGCAAAAGGTACCATTTGCCAAACTGTTAGATGATGACATCTCTTATTTTGTACTGGGAAACTGGGGGAAGAGTGTGTTGGACTCTGATATGTGTGAACAAGCAGTTTATTCTCAATGAAGGGTCAGCATCATATAAGAGTTTTCTGGCTTGATTCAAGGAGGTCAGCTCTGCACTGTCTAAAACTGACAATAAAACCCCCAGTATTTCAGTTATCAGAGTATGAAATAAGAACCAGAGATGGACAATCCACTTCAGAAAGTGCCTCACCATAGTAATTTAAAAATGATAGTGTAGCTCATTACCTTATTGCAAATGCCTCCTCTATAAGTAAAATTCCAGCCAGTTTCTCCAGTACTTCAGAGAGAAAAAGACAGTTTCCTTTTAGGCTCTAAATGTAGAAAATTAGGGCTGAGCATGTATGGTCTGTCTCTTTACTGGGTGATCTAATTTCAGTGGCAAATGCATTTGTCAGTGCACAGCATTTAATGCTGTCAGTGTTTTAATGGGAACCACTAAGGTATTGAAGTTAACATCACGGTAATGACAAGTGTCAATATTTTCTGTGTTCGGGTCTTGTATATGTTTTCAAGGAACCATACAAAGAATTCGTTTTCCCTGGGAAGCAATCACACTGATAAAATTGTGTCTTAAAGTGTGTAAACTTGGGGGTGGTGAGCAAGAGAACAGCGAAGTGGTTTGAGGCTTTTTGACTTAGGAGCATGGCTGGAGGCAGCCTGCTTCCAGCTGGCTGGGGACAACATCATGTCCTGCACTCCCTATGCCTCCAGGAAGTCTCACATGCTTCTTTTGCACCTGCAGCCTGGGCCTAGGATTATGTACCTCCTTCCCCTAGCTGGGAAATGCTTTGGGAGCTGTTGGCTTCTTGCTCATTTTGCATTGCCTGTACTAAGCAGTCATAGGGAATGTCATGCTCCTTGGTGGGTCAGGACAGGCCTGACTGTGTCCCTTTAAAACTTTACCCTCTGAGTTATTCCACCATTGCAAAAGAGTCGATGGATTGATCCCAAGCATGTAAGACAATCTTTGTTTAAAGAAGAGGAGAGTTATATTTCAACATTTTTCTGACAATTATAGTAATCAAGCTAAATTATCCATAAACCAGAAAAAGGTATCAATTTTACATTTGAAGGAAAGTTTTTTATTAGAAGATAGTTTTGTTTGGTATTTTATGCCCAGGATATAACCACTTTAGCCACCCAGAAACCAGACTGTGGTTTGTTTTTTCTCCATTATTCCTTGGCAAAGTTATTGAGGAAAAATATTAGAATCTGAGGCAATTCCAAAAGATGTTTTCTTGCCCTGACTCAGTAATTCTCTCTTCATAAATTCGTGCTGTCTCGTGGATTGTCATAGTGGTTATATATCTCCTTTGACCACAAAAAGCATTTTAAAATGGGGAAATAAGTTCATATTGTAGACATGGAATTCAGTTTGGGTTAGCAGTGAGTGTCAGGGTGCTCTGCTGTCCCCAGAGTCAAAGAGGGAGGCAGCAGCAGAAGGGGCTGTTTTTATAGAGCTGTTCCTGGTGAGAACAAGTTTGAACCTCCCAGCAGCTCCTGCCTTCCTTCTAGGGTGTGCTCCTGTTGTCACAGCAACTTTGTTTTGGGGGCACTGTGTGCTTGTTCCTGTGCTTTATACCCTGTGCCCTGTGAAGAAATTAGACATTTAAAGGTATCCATATTTTTGTGGCTTTTTGTGAGTGGCTAATGAGACTTGCTCTCTATTCCCATATTCCCCAAAGTTAATATTTGTGAGAAAGTCACAAAGTATCTCTCTTAAGACACTGTCCATTTTTTGGGATGAGGGGGAACAGCTTCTTGAATAAGTTTGCTGCCTAAACTTTTGTTAAAAGTAACAAAGTATTTGTACATCTGTAATGGACAAGAATATTCTTGAAAACATGTTCCTCTGAAGAAAATCAGAGGTTCAAAACTGGTCTTTCAAACAGAAAAATTGTCTGGTTAAACTCTTCCAATTTATTTTGCTGAAATTTGCTATTTTGAAATTTGAGTTCATTGCCTGTGCAAATACCAGGTTAGGGTTCCTTTTTCCAAGCATAATTTCAATGGCAGGATTTATTTCAAGGATTACATTGTATTCATTTCACTTACCAAATAAAAAAATACCATTCCACTGAAATTCAAAAAATAAACTTAAAGCAGCATAAATTATTTTTGTAACATCTATCTTCAACACAGAATGAAAGAATGAAGCCTGAAATAATTCCCGCACTGAAAATTAAGACATCTGGGTTCGTCCCTGGCTCCACTGTTGTGTTTTGCTTGAGGAATTTGTATCATCTGTCTCAGCTTTAGTCTGTAAAACTAATGTGCAGAAGTGTTGAGAGATTATAATTTCTGATAAGAGACAAGTACAAAACAAGGTAAGAGCAATAGCTTTAACTGCTAAATATAGGGTTGTAGGTAATGATAGTCGATTTAGGTATTGTATGTGATTTATACGATGAATTTAGCATTTTTCCTTCTTCATGCATCATTCTGATTTCTACAGCTGTATTCATGATTGTGTAAGTATTTGCAATATAATTAGAGAACAAAGTTCAGCTGTGGATTATTAATGAACGACTATAAATATCATTTAATAGATAGTTCTTGCCTGTAAATGGTTGGTCATCTAAATCACATGGTGTTTTTTCTGCTCTTTGGTTAGGTTCAAACCCAAGAGACTAATAATTACCACCTAAACAGTGCTTTTCAGTTAGTGAATCCCTTCAGAAATGTATGCAGGCAGCTGAATACTTGTAAGCAATGCATGACATGATCCTTCAGTGGCAACTCTTGGAAGTCTGGTGATTGATTAAAAGTGATTGATTCTTGCATTATTCGTCCCTCTTGCATGTCAGATTTATTCTGTAGTGCTTGATGCTTGAAAAGTACAAACTTAACTTATTTTGTAACAGTAAAGGACAACTCCAGTTACTCAGAGTTTGACAATGTACAAAGGCAACCAAGAAAGCATAAGGCCAAGTAGTTGAAAGCAGGACACATGCAAGCTGGCCCTGCCACACCTGCTGGCTCTTTGTCACTACTGGTGCTTTGTTTCCAGAAAATACCAGAAGCAGTATTCTCTTGCATACTCTGAGACTACACATGACAAAGGTAGGGTTTTTTTAATCATCTTGAACTATAAAATATCTTGTTGCAGAGAATGCTGTACGAATGGCTGTATCTGGGTTGTGGTTTTGGAGATTCTGTAGAACCATTTTGGACTGAAGACTTTGCATCTTGAACTTGCTTGAGTGTTTTTACTGTTTTGGGTTTTAATTTCATTTTATTTTCAGTTGCCTATCTGGTATTTTTTCCCCAAAGGAAATCTTGTGACTGTCTTTATAGGTTTCCTCTCCAGGAGAGTTTATTAATAGCTTTTCTAGTCTCTGAATAGCATTTTCCATCTGTTTCTGCTTGCTGGACTCAAGTTGTTCTATTGCTTGTTTTTGCATATTTTTTGCATATTATATTTTCTTACCATTTTATATCACTTGTGATTCTTAGATATTTACCAGACATCGCATTTTTGTAATATTTCAGTGTTCGCTTATTCTTGTGAAATAGCAGTGATATCATCTCATCTCATAGACAGCGTGGGATTTTCAGGTGTTCTCAGAAGTTCTCGAACCCCATGGCTTGACATGTTGGCCCTGATTCTGGACCATTATTCCTAACTTTCCCTCCAGCCTGTCAAAGCTGACAATGTTGTGACAATTTTTAAAACTGATTCATCTCTTGGGATATAGTTTGCAATCCTGGGAGATGTGCTAGTGCGTGCAAGGAACCTACCTGGGGATGACTGAGTTGAACCTTGAGCCAGTGGTATTACACTGGCAGATGAGGAAGCCATCACCCTGGAAATACAGGAGTGCATATTGAATGTCTATCTAGGGATGACGAGTTTTTTATATTCAGATTCTCATGGCCACTGGTATCTCCACTGTTCTGAATTTTGTTCCTGGAAATTATGTCTAAGACAAATTAAATTTCAAGGTGAAAGTTCTTCCTCCAGCCTTTAACGTAAGATTTTAAGCATGCAAAGTTTTAACTTGAAGCTAGGATTTAATCCTGTGACTTCAGGAATTTAACTTCAATAAAAACTGTCACATTCAGTAAAAAAAGTCACACCATAAATTTTGTGAGGCTTTGACACACCTCCCAGCTCCACTCATATTTCCTGTAATATCTCCTGTCTTTTGTTAGTAAACTAGAAAAGCAACTTTGGCATTAGGAAGTGCTCATGATTTTTCAAGTTTAATAAAAAATACTAATTTTCGTAGAATATACTGGTACCTATTCAGAAAAGAAATAATCTTTTTGCAACCAAATAACAAAGAAGCTTTGAGTGGATGCAGGAAAATTGGTAAAAATTTCATTGGTAGAAATTTCTGACAAGTTAAAAAATGCTAAGATGTATAAATATTATATAGTGTACAGGATGTAGCAACTTGCTAAAGTGTGTAGCTGCTCATTGGGGCATACCTAGCTTCTCTTCCTCACAACTGTACTGAACTTGTAAGAATCTGTTTTAGCTTTAAAGTACAAAAACCCCAAAGCAGATCCACAGTCTCCAGGCCTGTGAGTAAGTGTTGAGTCCAGCAGGTTTCACTTGCTGCTTGTTCCATTCTCTAGGATAAGTGAAAGCATAAAATCTGTGCTCTCTTGCCTTCCTGGCTGCTGTAAAAGGAATGTGGCCTGCCCCAGGTTCTGTGCCCTGGTCACTTCAGGTGCTCAGCTCCTCTGGTTTGTTATCCTGGATACTCACCTTGACTGAAGCATGTGTTTGGGTTTAGAATTGGAAAAGAGAAAATGCATCATGGAGCCTTATTTGGAGCAGCTCTGGATGAGCTACTTGTACACTAAGCAATTTTTCAAAAGAAAAGGATTCTTTCTAGTAATGCTTTTAGCCAAAAATCTGTTGCTTTTCAAGATGTCTTGGAATGCTAGCACAGTAAGTTGGCTGTATAAATCTAATTATCTCAGCTTTCTATTTTTTTGGCAAAGTTATTTTGATTTATTTTTGAAGCTGTTAATGAACTGAATTGGGAAAGAGATTAAATGATTTATGTAACATTTATTTTCTTTTATTCTTTGTGATCTGCGTTGTTATAAACCATGAATTGTTTAAGTGCTTTTTTTGCTTTGAACTAGCGGGAGAGTGGCAGCATCTCTTGTTGGATTTGTTCCTTTTTCTAAACGAAGCTAAAGCATGACTTTCACACCAGGCTGGTGGCCCTGTGCTCTCACAGGAAGGACACATCTGTGGTGTCCTCTCCTTTGGAGAGTGAGAGTAAGTCAGGTTCTCTTTCCACCTTTGGCCTCACTAATGAGAGCTGCAGGAGGGAATCACCGTCAGTTTTCTCTGATGGCACAATGACAGAGTTTCCTGGAGACTGAGCTATCAACACTGATATTTAATGGGGGAAATAGTTTAGTCCAGCCACCAGCATGTATACTCAGCTGGAGGAATGCTTTTTTTCCAGGCCAGTGTAACTTTCTACTCTCTGAGTAGATGTTCAGGACAATCTTTCTTCTGAAACTCCTTTAGCTGCTGAAAGCCAGCAAGCTCATTTGCTAGAGATAACAAGCAGCTTTTGTGCAAGTTTGGGAAGCCCTGACCAAGTGGACGAATGAAACCACTGAACAATTAGGTTATTTTAATTTTTATTTGTTTTTAAGCATCTCTAGGAGCTGTAGTTAACTTAGCAATGTAACTAAAAGTAGTATGGGACTGTGTTTTATGTGAAGGTTTAGTGATGCTGAAAAATCTAGTGATTTGGAGCCCTTCCTCAGAAGTATTGCTTGGCATGCCGGATTACAAGGCTCTAGAGGAAAACTTCAAGGAAAACTAATCTTGCAGTCACTTTCTGTTCTTTCAAGTATTTGGCCTTAATGTTTACAGTGGTTTCAACTGTTGAACAGATCTCTTTTATTTTTTTGTTATGTTTTAATTGCAAAAATACTATGTATGTTCCGGACCATAAACAGAACTGAAATCACTGACTCTACAGATAGTCCTGTCACTTGAATTATGGCAATAATATTTTATAGTATTTCTGACAATAACTTCTGCAAGGAAAAATAAAGTCCTGATCTCATCCAGTTGACTACTGTGTAAAGTGGAACATACATATAAAACATATACAACCATACACACTGTGTATATACACATGTGTGCAATATGCATTTTTGTATATAGGAGTTGGTATTGAAAGCCAGAATTCTTTTGCTGGTTTTGAACTTCAGTTAACTTTCCAGCCTAAGAAGTATTTTCTACACCATTTTCACAGTGGAGACGTTCTGTCTTCTGCCTATAACTTGCATATGAGAAAATGTTGATCCTAACGATGAAGGAAAGAGGGATGGTGTTTGGATTTTCTTTTCCTCCCACTGAAATTAAGGGAAAGAAAAAGTGATTCAGATGTTAGTTGAGGAATTAGTTCATGTACAGGGTCAGTAGCTGGGGTTAGTACTTAAAAGTATTTCTTCTCTTAACAAAAATAAATACAATGTGCAGTTAGCACTAAGTAGTGCAATTTGGTGCCTCAAATGATTTAGAAACTTAAAGCATTTTCCCTATGCTTTTGAGACTCTGTAATGTAATATCTGCAGTTCTGTGCTACTTAGCAGAGTTTGAAAAATGACATTGTAAACTTTTCTTTGTTGCTTCCATTTTTGAGGCTGAGGTTATACAAAGTGTCAAGCCCCTGTCTTCTGCTGAGTCAGTATGAGTTGAGAGCAGATGTGTTAGTGTGCAGAACCAAAGGTTGTGTATCAAAAAAAAAAAAAAAAAAGACAATACAGCGGGGCTAAGGTGGGATGTCAGCTATCTATTATATAGTTTCTATAACTAAATGCATTGCCCTCCTAAGAGTGCTGGCTGAACACTGTGAAATGTCTCTGCATCTGGCTTGCAGGGTATCAATGTGTTAGGACATATACCTGTTTTCTAGAGGAATAAAATGTGTTCCTATTGGTTGTGATTTTCAAATCAAGCCCATTTTAACAAAGTAAAATGGGTAAACTGGACAGTTGTTTTTTGAGGCAGATGAAGGATTAGTTGAGGGATGGAGGGCACTTCACAACAACCCCAGCGAGTGCTGCTGGAAGGCACCAAGCAGCGTGGAGGGGTGTGGAGCCGGAGGGCCCCCCAAAACAAACCCCTCAAGCTCTGGGCCAGTTTCTGCTGCTGGAGTAGCAGAGCTCACAGCTGTGTACAGGGCTGTGAGCTCCCTGCTGTGTACAGGGTAGTGCCCATATGCCCAACTTCCATGCTGTGCTCTGTAAAATGATAAAAGCTTGTGTCTTACCTACATTGCTGCGGAGCTGCAAATAAAAGCAAACACACAAAACCCCCAACATATACATGTTGCACATACAAGTGCAAGCTGCACTTTAAGATGTATGAGAGAACAATTTGATTGAGAAACCCAACAGTTTTCAGTCCAAAATCCATTTTGGGTTGAGACAGTGCATTTTTATTACATTCAGCATATTCATTTTAATCTGCGTTATTCCACATAACTGTGTCTGAACATGTTCATAAACTTTAATAAAGAAACTAGCCCATGTAATGTAACACGCTGTTCCTAACTGCAAATTTAGTTCTTTTCTTTTTGTTTATTTACAGAGGAATCTACATCAGGGCACAGAGCTTCATGATTTCTATCAAAAGGTAAGAGCTACTTTGTTCAAAGATACCTGAATGATATTTGTCAGCCTAATATAAATCTGGTTGTAAGAAAAAAAAAGGGTAACAATGATACATAAAAACAAAATTTAATGAAAAGAACTCACATTATGGGTGAATTTCATGAATCATGTAAAGGTGTGCATAAAAAATTGAATATGTACACTTTAGATCTCAGATCTGATAAATATTTCATTAGATTAAGAAATGCACTCTTGAAGCTTACCTGTATATAAAACATAAGAATGCATTATGGAGGTAAGGTACTCTGTCAATTAACACACTTGTGTGTATGTCTGTCTGTCACGAAAAAAAAAGAAAATCTTTGTAATTATTAGACTTAAGGTGGCTGTATCTGTAAAATTTAAAAAATAGAAGGCTGTGAATGAATAGAATTAACTGCTGAGGTCACCAACTACTTGCATAAAATATATATGATTAAGGAGAAATATAACTATGGGATCTACTAATACACACACTTAAAATACAACCTTAATTCTAAATTGGCATCATAGGTGTATTCTGTGAGGAGGATTAAGGCTTGATTCTGCCATCACTGAAATCAGGGCTAAGATTACAAAGGCAGAGATGGTCCTGATGCTTTTGGCAGGCTTACCATCAACCCCTGAATAAAACTAAGTTTTAGACCTGCAAGTTTTGGAGAAGTCCTCTGTTATGAAAATGCCTCTCTGGATCAGCCTGACATTTACATGGGGGGTGCCTTGCACAGGATTTGATTCTTTTGAACTTCTGAATGTCTGCACCATGTTACCTGTTCATCTTTCAGTGCAGCATTTCTGGGTGTGGCCCCCTTGGGGCATTAGGGTGCTTTCCTCAGGGTTTTCTGTAAAGGTGCCCCTTCTGGTAAAGTTTGAGACATTTCATTTTCTGCAATCTCACATTTATAGTGCACAGAAGAGTGTTTTGATGGGAAGTATCAATAACATATTGAATGACTCTATGGCCTGGATTTGAAAAACCTAAGCACCAATAATCAGTTTTGTTTCTTCAGATTTTATTGATAGTGCATTAGCAGATGGATATTTCTTCTGTGATATCTGATATGTGAATGTGTGAAAGTGCTAGAAATTCAATATAATAGCAGGGGAATGACTCTTCAATAAAGCAAAAGAAAATTTCACATCTGAATACAATAAGTGATAAACTAACAGTGAGTCATCAGCAAGTGGGGTGAACTCCTCTAATAACTCTTTAGAAGTAATGACAAATAGTAAAGATATTTCAGTTCACATTTCTTTCAACTATGAGTTTATATGGTTCTATTTTTTTTGGTTCAAAATGTTGAAGGGAGGAGGGACAAGCATTTTCAATGTTGAAATCATATTAACTAATAATGCGAGCAATGTATGATGCCTTCTGGAGAACAGATACCAGTTTCTAACTAATCTTGCTGCTGTAGGTACAGTTTTGAACAGCAGAGCTGCATATGCATGTGATACTACTATAAAGTTCTTCCAGTGTAATTAGTATCAGAGTTTGGCTCACAGGTTCTGTGAGGACTCTGTGGACGTGTTTTGCATGGAAAATGTGGTTGTGGTGGTTGTGGGTTTATTCTGATGTGACTGAGATCAGCAACTACTTAAAGAATCAAAAAGCTGTAATTGCATTGTGAATATTAAGGTGTAATCCAAACTGCTTCTCATGCATCCTTCATGCCAGGGCAACCTTATCTTGCATATCTGTTACCAGCCCACAGTGAAGCAGATGTGTTTCATGTTTCTGTGCTTTTCCTTGCTGCTGAACAAGGCTGTTTCCTTTCCTCCATTTCCAAATAAAAATGCTAAGGAAAAAAAAAAAGAATGCAGTTCTCTTCCCCACACTGTAACATCCAATAACGTTGAGTGTTCTGAGGTTTGAAGATGAAAGGAACAGGCCGTAAGTTATGGAGTTGGAGGACAATATAAACAAAATGACCTTTGGTATTATGCTTGCCATATCCTGATGAATAAATTGAGTTCATGTTTAACATTCAGATAATATTCCTGGCAGAGCAAAACATTGCCACATTAAATGTTCAGATCAGAAATGTTCAATGCAGACTAAATTAAGTTGGATCTTAGGACAGCAAACGTAAAATGAGTAACATGTGGCAATATTTGATTTAACAAAGAAATGTTTCTTTTTCTTTTCCTTTTTTTTTTTTTTTTTTTTTTTTTACTGTAAGTTTAAAAGTATAAAGATACACATGCCACAGTGCAGTGCCAGGAACGTTAACTGCTTTTGATCTCTCTCCTCAGATATTAACGTCTCCCCCTGAACACCCCCCTTGTTTGGCGTCTTAAGAGTTTTCATACCAATAAAGATGCAGGGAACAGCAGTCTTTGCTTCTGTTTCTTCAGCTTGTTTTCTTAGTGTTGCATGATCTATGCCCCGGAGAGGTCAATTTTAATCAGCCCCCAGGCACTGCTTAATATTTAGGGCCAAATTGTCAAAGAAGGCCCCAGTTGGATTTTGATTAGTGAGCATGCGATCGTTTCTTGCACTGCTGAGCCTCCCAAACACATGTATGTTTTTGCTTGCCAAAATGCAGTCCTAAACTCTTTGAAGTGAAGACGTGGCCGTCCATGCTACTGACATGTGCGTTCTTTGTTTGCAAATTGGAGAGTTGCACATCTGTCTGTATCCGCCATTGATTACTGTTGTACAGCTGCACCTGTATTTGATTGTGGGAATGAAAGGGGAGGGTTGGAACTGGAATGTATTTTTGGAAATGCGGTGCCAGTTTTCTGTAGTGTGATTCTCGGTCATTCCTGGTTTGCTGTTTTTGCAGTTTGATCTGCTGGGAAGTGTTCTGCCCCATAGAAATCTTAGTTCTGCTGGTATTGAGGGTGAAACGTAGATATATTGCTAGTATTTTAATAAAAGGTTTCTTGGCTTCATGGGAGCATTGAGTTCACAGGGAAGATGTATAAATCTAGTCATCCTTGAAAAAGACCATTAGTCATTCTGGCTTAAGCAGCATTTAAGGGAGCAGGAACTTCACGCACAAGCCCCTTTAGATGTCTATGATGATTTCTCAGTATTATAATTCTGGTAGGAATGCCAAGAATAAGCATAGAATTTTTTGCAAGCCACAAACGTTGGTGCTAACAGAGAACTGTGTCCAAAATAGTAATGATTTACATAAGTATTGCAGAGTGGAAATACCCAGTACTTTGATGCCACTTATCTATACTTCACTGAGATGAGGGGACTGCTAAAACATATCCACAGTTAATACTTATACATGTGGTTATGTTCTGAAAGATTGAAAATATTTCAGTCAAGAGCAGGACTCCATGTCTCTCTTATGGATGAGAAATTGGTGCCTGTCTGAAGGATTATTTCAGTCAAATATATTAGTATTAGAGAAATACAGTGAATGCTATCCAAACATGCATCAAAATTGAAGAAGGGGATGTTCTACATTACCCTGACTCTTGTCAAACCTGCACTATAGGTTGGTGTGGTTTGTTGTTGTTGTGTTAGCATCCAGGACACCACTGATGAAAAGAAAGATTATTTTAGGTGTGGACTTTTCAGTGGGAGCAGCAGGACTCCTTTCTTCACAGACCTTTCCCCTGCTTGCAGTGTGCACTGTTGGTTGTAGTCCTGCTGCAGTTGCCAGGAGCAGCAGTTGGAACAAAGCCTTTGACTTCACTGTGAGTGGAGAAAGGTCTGTGATGATTTAAAAAATGGGCAGGTTGGAAGGGAGCAGTCAACTAGTAAAAGTTCATAACCATGCAATTATGGCATAGTAACTCTGCAAGCTGAAATTCATTGGCCATTTAAGGCTCTCCAAGTCACATATCAACCTCTGAGAATTTCTGCATTTATTTTTAATTTATTTCAGTCTTACAGAGGGTTCAACTTTTGGTATGTCCACCTATAGAGCGCAGAACTTTAAAGAGCACACAGCCAGAAACTTACGTGAGTTTCCCAAAACTTCCTCTCTATGTGTACAGATTCACTCATAGCCTGTAGGACACACATTTTAACTTTCTGAATTCATTAATTTGAAAAATAGTGGGTTTGCATGTAAGAATCTGGAGCGTAACTATCATGAGGAGAAGAAATGCACAGTCATGAACAGCACAGTCACAAACTCATCTTGCTGTCTCAGCTTATTCTGGACACTCTCAGGAACTGAAAACAATATGTAAAGAATTGTTAGTTTGAGGAAAGGCAGAAGTAGCATCCCCAGTCCTGCCATATCTTCAGGTTAACTTTTTAAAGCGAAGTTAGCTCTAAAAATTGTCTTATTGTTGGTAATAGAAAGGAATTTAGGAATGGCAAGGAAAAGAATAAGAACAGGGAAAGGAATTCATCGTGATTTCTTTGCTTCTTTACCTTTCAGTCTTGTGAAAGAGGCTTCAAAATGCCACACTGCATGCTGCATTTTTTAAAGAGCTTTTTCAAACTATACAGAGATCCTGAATTATCTTTCAGGCTCAGGGAAACCACTGAGATCTTGACAGGACGGTTTGTTCTAAAATCCAGAAAGTGAAACAGAAAAAGTCTTCAGAGTACCTTATTGACCTTTGTTTGGGATAATAATTTTTTTGTCTGTTTTTAGTGCTGCTTATCCTTTGCAACACCCTGCACTTTGTCTGAGCAGTAGCAGGAGAATCAAAGGAAGCAGCTAATAGGTGCTGGCTTACGCAGCTTCATCTGGGCACCATGCTGTTCAAACTGTGCCTGACTGAGCGAATACCAGTAAGTGTGGGAGTACCTGTCATTTGGCTTTACTGTTACATTCACATTTGTAGAAAGAGAATAGAAAAGCTGAAACATTTCTGTCATGTTGTTGATGCTCAGTACCAGAACACAGCACAGCCACAACAAAACCATACTGGTAATGAATAATGCCTACTGTACAGCAAAAGGAAATTGTGTTTATTTTATAGACCCTAAAGTTATTCTGTCTACTTGGTATGAGACACCCCAAATTCTCAGTAATTTCCTTTTATTGTCATTTGTGCTGACTCTCAAGTTCTAGCTTTGGTACTAAAGCAAGCAGGCACCATTCTTTCACTCGGGCCTTTGGGATATGTACTGGGGAAAACAGTTCTTCTGATATAGAAGGTAATGAAAAGTCTCCCAACACTGGAACAAAAATGCATTACTAGAAACAATGACAGCTTGTCAGAGTGAAAAGCAGGATAACTTTCAGAGATGTGAAAGAGCAAACGCCATGTGAATTGAAATATGTATGACTTGACTTACTGCTGGAAGTATACCTGGTGACTTGTATTTTTGTTTTGCTGCTTTGTTCAGCATTGTAAAGCTGCATCTGGATGGCCATGGGGATTTTGTGAGAAATTTAAGCAAATGCATCTATTGACTGAAGGGTGACCATAGATTAGATTCAGTCACAAAGCCCTTTCCCAGTGCCAGAGGTTTTGACCATGGAGAACAGTTTGAAATTCTGATAGAGCAGGATGGATGCCATCAACTTTGAATCTTTAGCAAAGAAATCTCTTACAATTGTAGTTTTTAGGATGGAAAAAGGTAGTTTTAAAGTCACCATTTTATAATGTGCACTCCTGAAGCTCACAGTGCAAGAATCTGCCTTCATCCAGTGATCTAGATGGATTTGAGTGAGGTATGAAGTACTCTCAAGTCTTTCCAAGCCTCCTTCCAAAAGTCCTGATGATAAGAGGAAAACATAACTCCTAATCAGATATTATCTCAAACACCTCAGTTGCCCTCTGGCAGGTTTTCTGATATGAAAACCCTTACATGTGGTCACTGTGGGAATAAGGATTAACTCAGAATTTGCCAGCCTGGGCTCAGTACCTTGCAAGGTTGGATTATCTTAGGAAAGGAAGATGTTCCCAGCTGTGTTTTCAAACTCATGATGGGACAGGAGCTCTTCTCCCACCCTTGCTCTGTTCCTCTCCAGGAGAGCTCATAGGGCCAAATCTCTGTTTGTATCTATTCTTCATGAATAGTACAGTGCCTGGTGTCCTTGTCTGGCTGGTCTGGCATCCTTCATCCCTTTCTTCCACTGTAAGGTTGTGCACCCTTGAGAAGAGAGAGAGAGAGAGACTGTTACCAGGAACAGAAAACTGCAGTAATATGTTTATTGGCTGTTAGGCTTTGTAAGACTGTGTTGTGATTTCCTATGTTAAAGAAGAAACCGTATGTTAAGATGGTCAGGTTGGTTGCTTAATGATTATTTTCAAAAGATATGTTTGAACAATGAACTTCATTGTAAATATCCAAGAGTTTAAGCTGTTACAACAGTTTTTCAGGCTTTCAGGGGTGCTTTTTCAGCAGTAGTAACATTAAATACAAAACTGTAGGTGGGCAGAATATTTCTTTCTCTGAAACTTCCCATCAGCCTTCTCCTGACGAGCTCTGACCTTCCTCTTGCAGAACTGTATAAAAACTGACAGAAATGGGCACGTTTATTGTCTCTTATCACATAGTCCAGAATAAACATGGTTGTGCAGACTTTGCCACCTTGAACCATCTCTATCTAGAGCCATTCTTCAGAGGATGATGGGTTTGGTTCTACCTTCCTTTCCCGTTTTTTATTGAGAGGAGCAATCCCTGTGCTGAACCCATTAAAACAGGTGGAGATTGAAGTTGCAGGTTTTCTAGATGCTGGTTTTGTTAAGGGTGTTTTTCTTTTACCCACCAGCTCCCCTTGTATTCTCAGATCAGCACTGAAGGTCTGTAACAGGTGACCTGCTAAGCCCAAAGCCGTTGTAGTAAAGCTGTCAAAATGTACAGCAAATTTGTACTCCCTACAAGCAGAATTTGGGAGCTGTCATCACACTGAAACCTTTGGTTCTTTAAGTCACATTCTATAATGTACAGTTCAATGAACAACATGTTAATGTTCTGTTTTCTAAATGTTGTTTTGACATTTAAATGTTCAAAACCATCTTGAGTTAATTAAATGTAGAAGCTTCTAAGTGAATGGATTGTGCTGACAACTCATCATCTAATTACCCATAATTAGGAGTAAAACAACATTAGCTAATAGAAATAATAAATAATTGTGATAGGGAAGAAAATTCAAATATGCTGTCCAGCAGCATGGCAATTTTTCTCCCAAGCAGAATTCATACATGAAAGCACTGAATATAATTGTATTTAATCACACATTGTACATGCATAGGCATTATTCACTGGATGGGTTAGGTTAATAAGAGCTCATCTGAAAACAGAAGATACTAAACGGTGTTTTAGGCTGATGAACTCCAGAAGCTGAGGCATGTGTGTTAGAACAAAATAATAATGAAAAATCAACAGAGGAGTTGAAGAGACAGAAAGACATTTTTGCATTATCTACTAATCTTGTCAACAAAATTAAAAGAGGAGAAAAAAATCAAAGTAACTAAGAAGTCAATTTTGCTTGATTTTTATCAGTGTTCTTTGCCAGTTGTTAGCTGGCAGATTTTAAACTTGGAGAAAACAAGTGTGGACAACTTTCAAATTGTTCACTTACCTTCAGGACAGTCATGAAGACAATGTTTTCAATCACTTTACCTCAATGTTTATCACCAGGAGCAGTTTTATTTACTTACAGAATTGTTAAAGGAAAAACATCTATTTCCTGATGACCTAGAAAATATCGTAGTTGAAACGTAGTTACCTTTTTGTGTTTAAAGCTAGGAAGAACCCTGAATTTCTGGGCCTTCTTCAGATCTGTAGTTAGCAAAGTGTTTGTCTTACCTCAGTCTAATGAGTTATAGCCTCTTTGCAGGAAGGAGTTCCTCACCACAGACATCACTAGTTGCCACCAATTTTTTTATTTGCTATACTTAATCTTCTTTTAATAAATGAATTATTTTCCCATACCCAAGTTGAGGTGGAACCAATCCTTCTACATTTATTATTACTACATAGGAAGTTTTGTTCATGTATATATTACTTATTGTGCTTTGGAATAATAAAAATTTAAACAAGTAATAGGTTTTCAAGCAGGTAACACTTTCAGTTACGTGTGTTCATTTTCATGTGTGGTAAAGATGGATACATTTCCCACAATTAGTTACACAAAGAGAGTTAGGAACATAAATACGAATGAAAACCAAATACTTTAGGTATGGCTAATGCCTAACTTGGAATACATGTAGAAAAAACCTGTAAGATTTGTTCA
This sequence comes from Myiozetetes cayanensis, assembly GCF_022539395.1. NCBI lineage: Eukaryota > Metazoa > Chordata > Aves > Passeriformes > Tyrannidae > Myiozetetes > Myiozetetes cayanensis. The sequence continues at coordinate 5,667,694 of NW_026087270.1, forward strand.
GGAAGATTTACAGATAGAAGAGGCAGCAGTATTGGCATGAAAATCGGGTAATGGGTATGTAAATGTGCATATGAGAGGTGCATATCTGGAACGCCTCTTGGACTGAGAAAGAGACCATAGAGAAGCCAGAGAAAAAACAATTGGTAAAGAAAAAGAAGAAAGTAAATAGAAATTTAATCCTTTTTATTCTTAAAACTGATTTTAACAAGGAATCTAAATTCATGGCCACCTTTGTTATATTTCCATAATTATTCCAATATTTTTGTTGTTACAAAAAGGATAGAATTATTGTTATAAAGTGTTCCAGGTGTAAGATTTGAAGACAGCCTTTCATAATTATGCTTCTATTTCCTTTACAACTTCTTGTTTTCCAAGATCAATTTTTACTTCAAGAAGTGATCCATAGGTTCTACCATGAATATTTATATTCAGAGAATGAAGGAGAAGCATTTGTAAATCCTTATGCTCTTAATTAATGCCAGTCTTCAAGGTTGTGTTTCCAAGTGATTGATAATAAAAAGGTTTCAGTGTGGCATGGTATCCTTCGCAGCATGAATCATACAAGACCATAAAATTGTTAGGTACATCATTATGGCTGAGTGTATTGTACTAAACTAGCACATACCAGAAAATGAAATTAATGTTTTATGCGTTCTCAGCTAGATTGAGGTAGTGTGCAAAATGTACCTCTCTGAACAAATCATATCCCTAAATGTGTTTTTTAAAGTCTTCATAATTAATTTGAGTTCACTTTTTACTGATTGAACACAAAGAATTTAATTTCATGTGTCTTTATTTTGTGTGCTGACTGGTTGAGAACTTGATTTGGCAGTCAACCTGGTTAGACAGAAACGTGCATGCTTTCCTGATTTCAGTAGCACCATTTACACTTACAAAGATCTATGTAAGCACTGATCAGGCAAGAAATTTTCCAAACCAGTAATAAATAGATGAAAAAGTAGAATTTTTTTTTTTTTTTTGGTGTCAGGGGAAGGGATGAACAGCTGGACCCAGAAGCCTTTAGTTAGAAAAGCTGCAGTAATATCCTGCAGCAATGGATACTTCGTGGTTTCATGCTTTCATTTAGTGATTAGATCTCCTGGTCAGATGTTTTGCATAATGCTTTATTGTTTTCTCTCTGTGAATGGTGAGGCCCTATAGCAGCATGGGAGATGTAGTCCGGGTGGAAAGTTCTATTTACAACATAAGAGTGTACTGAGTACAGGTAATCCAACACAACATTTTCCAGGAAATGTATCAGTGTCACGGCACTGGGGACAGTCTTAATACTTCTGGAGCACATTCCTTGGAGTCTGATTTTACTTTAGGATGTGTACAAAAGAAGCAGAAATACTCTAAGATAAGCGAAAAATTGGATAACAGCTGAGAATCATTTTACCTACTATTAGGGGTTGATTAGGTAAAATTCACAGTGCACACTTGCTTTTTTAATAAACATATTCTTACAAAGGTAAGAATACATTGCTGATCTCACATGGCTCTTGCATTACATGCCTGTTTCTCCTGCTCTATATTTTCTTCATTTCAATGTTTATAAAGGATCTTTGACCACAAGATTCTGAGAATTGGACTCATAACCTTTTTTAATGATAAGGTGAAAATTTTTCTCTATATGCTAGGATTGATGCAGACTTTTTAAAGGGTTTTTCTAGCCTTTGCAGCATCAGAGAGGTAGATCTAGGTCAGCAGATTCGAGACATCTCAGCTTAGTCTGCTGTGTTGTCAGTTCTGTGTTCAGTAGAGCCTCAAAACTTCCAGCCCAAGAAACTTTAAATCTTTGCAGCCTTGAGGGACTGAAGGGTCTGAAGGTCCTAGAGCTGAATCCTAGAGATAGGATGAGATGAATCCACCCCAAACAATTTTACACACTACAAAACTAATAATCTTCCCTTGAAATTAATTCAACGCTGTGTATGCCAGGTTAAAAACATTTCTGGTATGACACTTCAATGCCATCCTCTGTCAGCTGTCAGTCCCTTTTTATTCTAAGCAATATTACACCCTGAAGGACAATATTGCATTTTATCGAAGTTGAAAAAATAAAAATCCTCCATCCTTTTGGCATAGTTATGATATATTTGCAGAGTAACAAAAGAAATCCACAGAAATCTGAACACATGGAGAAGGGGAAACTGTGTTTACAGTGAAATCAGAAAACCAGTTTACCTAATCTACTGCATTTGGCCCATAGTCAAAATGGGTGCTCTCTCAGATATTGCTAAAAATAGTCCCTCTGAGCATATGGAAACAGGTGTTACAAAAATCCCTCAAATCACTCACTTGACCTGTTAATTAAGTTTCACTGTTTACCTATGGAAAATTCTGGGGCTTACTCTGTACTGAGAGTACCCACAGGTTTGGATCCCTCTTCTTCCAAATTACTGTGACTTAAAACCTTCTTAATCTTGAAAGGATTGATGAAGACTGAATTTGAGAATTATATTGGAGATTTTATTTTTGTAGTGTAATCCCATCTGCTATAGCAGAATCCTCTGGATAAAAATTGTTAACTTTCTGCTACTGTAAATGGTTTTTAATAACATCTTGTGTATTATTGTTCCTACTTTTCATTTGGTAGCCAGCAATTTATAATTAGTATATTAGCAAGAACTGTACAATATTAATTCCCTTGTATTTGTCTTGAATTTGCAAGGAGCAGATTAGTACAGAAAGACTGCTTGTCCCTTTAAAACAGAGAGAGAATTTAATTACCATATCATTTTCTTTCTTCCCTGAATTTTGTTTTGCCAAACAGAGAAGCAGAGGACACAGAGAGCTGTTAGGGCTTTGTGAGGGAAGGCAATCTGCAGATTAATGCAGGTTTTATGAATTGCAGCAGAAATATAGGTGCAGCCAGCCTGGAACAGGCCTGCTGTAAACAGAGGTAAGAGATTGTTGTGGGGTTTTTTTGCCTGAGCCACCTAATTAATTCTTGACAAGCTTGCTGAATTGTTTGTTGAATTAAAACAAAGAAAATCCCAAAGGAGAAGTCTACTAGAACAACTGTCAGAAAGAAGCACAAACTTTGGATGCACAAGGTCGCCTAAAGACAGATTTATGTACTGAAGGGCTTGTATCTTTTTCCAACTATATTAGTCCAATATAATATTTCACATTTGTCCTCATGCTTTGTTTTGCTTGGCCTTGAACTACTGCAGATGAGGTAGCACGAAAAACTCCAAGTGTTCATTATTCATAATTTCAGCAAAGCATTTCAGAGTGGAGGAATTCCCCTTGCAGGATGCTGGGGAGAGGGGAGTGCCACAGCTATCGTGGGTGTTGTGGTAACAGGAAGGGAATCTCAACAGGTTGGGGAGAAACTGCTGGGTATTGGACCACTTCTGGCTGTCCCTGGCAGGAAAAAGGGAAACCTTTCCTTTAAGTGGGGAGAAAGAGGCATAAAAAAAATAAGTGATATTAAACCAGGGTCTATGGGGGAGGGAAAAAATAAAAAAACAAATCATAAATCTTTTCACCAGAAGCACTATAAAGAATTGCCAGCAAGGTTTTGGGAGTGCTGTGTAGGCAGCCATGATATTAGTTGATTTTGCTTCAGGGCTGGAGGGGAGGAAAATGAGAAGGTTTTCCCAGGGCAGCTGACAGGGAGATGCAGGGCTGGTTCCTCCACAAAGCTGTTCAACCTCTCACAGTTTTACACCTGAAATGGACAGTTTCATCTTCACCAGGCTGGAAATGAGAATAGGGTAAATGGATGAAGTTAGTATCAGACCCTCCTGTGTCTAATGTCCAAATGAAGCAATCAGGTCGTGCAGCCCTGTTGTAAGAATTGCCATACCTGCTCAGACAAGAGATTTGTCTCCTCAGTGTGTGTCTCTGAGCACGGTCTGTCCTGAATATCATGGGGGGGGGGGAGAGGATAAGAACAGACCAATTCTACAGCAATGCTTCCTCAGGATGCTCACTCTCACACATGAGTTTGTTCCAATTATTTCTTAAGTGATTTTCAATTTAGTAGCCCTGGATGCACCTTTTCTTTCCTCTAAGAATTCACCCTTTTTGCATTTTGAAGCAATGCATACCCGTAGCATCTGTACTGTTCTGTCACAGGCAGGTGTGACTTAACAGGCTGTTGCATGAAGGGTGTCACCACTGCTCACCTGGATCGTGGGCTGGGAGGAAACTCAGATGGTCAGGTCCTACTGTTTCTGGCCTTTGCCTCTTTGTTTTGTCACCCTGACAAGCACCCTTCCCAAAAGAAAAATGGTAGTTGCCTTTTACTGAATTAAAAATCGAAAATCTCACTGGAGAGAAAGTGGATGTTTTACCATAGAAAACAGAGAGGTCTAAGGACAGGGTGATTCTCCTTGTTTCAAATTGACTCTTTTCCAGCTACCTGTGAGTTTATTTGTCATAAGTCCTGTGGAAATCAGAGGGGAAAACCCAGGTCCCTCAAAAGGACTGTGTATATTCTTCTCAAGAGAGTGTGAAGTTCAGCACAGGACCCACTGCAGCTGTTATTGTTACATGATGCAGGATTTCGGTGGACATGCAAACAACTGCTAATTTTTTTCCAATGCAATATGCACATCTACAGTCTTGGCCTGTGGATAGTAATACCCAAATTAAGCTAACTTAGAATTTGGCAGATTCACAGGCACTTCCTTTTCCTCACAATGTTTCTTGAATATGTTTTTTCTTATGCTGCACATGTTTAATGCTTAAGGAGTAGGGAGACTTCTTGTAGCAGTCATGCAGAGGTGCCTTTCATGAAGTGATTGATTCACCTTCTACTGGGGACAGTCTCAGAGAGGCAAATTGAATTAGCAGGAGGGGAGATTCTAGTTTGCAAAAGGTAGGACTGAGATTTGAAAATTAAGGAATTTGTTCCCTTGCTAATACATGAACAGAATTCCCATCAACAGCAATGGAAACTGTGCTCGTGAAGAAAGAAAACTAGAGTGGTAAACCAGGGTATAGCAATATTGTCTTCAATGTATTTGCATAGGATTCATGGTATTCCACAGGCAGCTGTGCAAACCTCAGAGTATGTTTAGCAGGGTGCTTTTTTATGCATACAAAATTACAGCAATTTACTCTTCCTGTTCAACTTGTGTTTCTTTTCTTTTCTTTTTTTTTTAAATTTTAAAAGACATGCCACACTACTATCAGTCTTGTAATCCAGAGTGTGACCTCACTGAGCAGAGGTGTTAATCTTGCAGGGAGCCCCAAGGCTGGTGCACTGGCATCAACTTGTCACCCTTGTGGATCCGTGGCCATGCTGGAGTCTCCCCTCTGGGAGGCTGAGAGCTGCCTGTTTGCTGCTCCCCAGTGAGATGCACTCCTAGCACCATGTAACACCACATCTCATTACATTTGGTGATGTTCCTTGAGACTGGATCTTGGAGGGAAGTGAATGTGACAATTGCAATTTATTTTTCTCTTTTTAAAAGGAAGGCAGGAGGAGAGCAGTGAAATTAAATGACAGTTTCTAACTATACTAACTCTAGTGAAGATTCAGCACAGGAGAGCAGAAAGAAATTCCCCATAAGATAACTCCTCTAATTTAAGTGTTCAGATTTTTTTTTCAGTAGTAATATAAAAGCAGAGAGAAACTTTCCTACTTTTTTTTTCTTCCCTCTGGGCAATGAGGGGTTCTAATTACACTAAAATCCCCTAGTATTGACTTTATAATAGCTTTCCCCCTGCCTACGTGGCTGCTGTACATAGAAGGCTGAAAAATCTCAAATCATTACAATGGGAATATGCTGTTCTTTGAAGGAACATTGAAGATTTTCCAACTTTGACCAGTGTGGAATGAGAATGATGTATTTTGTTCAAGTTAATTTCTGCTGCTCTTTTCAGTGATGCTAGCAGAGTGAATACTATTACAGTACTTTCTTAGCAGGAACACTCTGTGCCAAAGGTTTTAAAGTGTTTTATTTTAATGTCACAGATGATTAAATGCTTTAGTGTGACTGACAAGCTTTAGTAAATTCGTACAAATTAGATATACTAGCTCTTAGTAAAATAGATTTTCTGAACCTGTTTTGTGTGAGAGGAGAAGTAGCAGCTAATGATAGTAAAATACATTAAGATGCTGGCAAATTAAAAAAGCCACTTGCAGCTTAGTGGTGGTGATGTGACAGCTCCCCGTAAGGGTGAGGCTGAAGACTACCAATACAACAGAAACACCCACAGGAATTGCTGCAATATCGTTTTTATTGTTCAGCAAGCTGAGCTGATGCTTCCTCAGGATTACAATAACCTCCAACTTGCTAGTAGGAGTAAGACCACTGGTCTACTCTCCTCTTGTCGCTTGTGAGGTTGCTGGTACCACTGTAGACACCAGCTGTCAGCAATCTTAGTGTCCAGGCTGGGATAAAAACTGTAAGTGGAACACAGTGAAACATCTCAATGCTTTTTGAAGTATTAACTCAGGTGAATGTGAACTGAAAATCCAAGAAGGAAAGGTCTGTTAGAGGCCCAAATAAAACTTTTCTAGTATGATTCTTAGGGAGAGGGGAGAATGGAAAAAATAAAATAAAAAAAAAAGAATCCCTGAACTACTGACAGAAATTGTGCACATGTTTAGATCCTCCAGTAGTAGGCATATTGAAGCTGAATGCATGTGTTCTGCCTGGTAACACAGGAAATATGATTGGCTTCAGATTTTCCAAGCTTCTAACTGAGCTTTTTCTGAAGGAATATCCTAAATTCACCAACTTTCAAGGGAACTGAAGCCAACTTCTGACCTATACATGAAACTGTGTGATTTTCTGCAGGAAAAGAAATGTTACAGTGGACTTGCTGCTGTGATCCTGAGTTTGTTCTGTGTGGTTACAGTTTCACATCTGTGTTTGTGGAAGTATTTAAGGTGCTTTTGGTCATGTTTTTAACAAAATGCTGTGGCTGCTGTATTTGGCAAATTGCTGAATCTCACCATTGGGTACCATGTAACCTTGTAGAGGGTTAGGGGAAATGGACCAAGGAGATACCTCATTTAAACAGATTTTTTGATTTTGTTTGTTTTGGTTTGGTTTTGTTTGTTTTTTGTGTTTTGGGTTTTTTTTCTCAAGAAAAACATTGTATAAATCATGTCTGTTTTGTACCTTGGTGTCCCACCCTTTTTGTGTGAAAGGTGAAACAGAAGCTCCTTGCAGAGGAAAGCTTTTATTAGGTGTTTGCAATGTGTCCAGTCTGAACAGCATTTTCAGCTGCAGTCAGAGTTGCTATAACAATAGTAACATATGAGGGATTCATTTCAAACTTGAGCATTAATAACAATGATGTTATCATTTTGTGTTTATACATCGTTAGGGGGTCAGTCAATTATATTTACTTTTAGAGGTAAACATTTTTCTTTAAAAGAACACATTTTAAAGAAGGATTTTAAAGTTAACAGAGTCTGTGAATGTCCCTCCAGGATGAAAGGTAAGGGAGTGCATTTTATTATTAAATTATGGTCTAATAAAAAGAATAAAAGATTCTTAAGAAAAAAAATTATCAACAACATTGTCTTTTTGATCTATGGAAAGATAAGAGTCCTCTAGTGGAAGTAGTACCCTCCTCTTCTTCCCTTATAAACCTTTGTTCTCTTCTGATGCATATTAAGCACCAGATGAAAAATTCTGTTTGTCTGTGGTCTAACAATGAAATACCTTGTAGGAAATGAAAAGGTCAAGCTTTCCCTGTCAGTGATTTATTATAAACAGTGCCGCCTCCTTTTATTTCCTGATACTTTGCATTTGGATTAGTGATGATACATCACCAGCTGCTAGATAAAATATGAAGTTGGGAAACTATGGTCAAACACTTCTGCTGAGGAATGACCCTGTAATCAGCTCCCAGCACACACAGGTCTTGCTTGATTTATCAACCCAAACCTGGGATTCTGGAGAGGGATGAATTAGTTTAAAGATATCTAAGGGATAATAGCTAAAGCCAAAAGTGCTGTAGGAAAACCGTTTGTCACTGCCCTGCCCTGCCCTCCTTAATTGCAGAAAAATTGAGACTGGATACGTTAGGCACCTGATATAAATCATTGGTCAAGTAACCAGCGATGTATCAAGTGGGTGAGTTGCAGGCCTTTTTCTTCTGCTCCTTGCAGGCTGGATACTTGCAGTTTTGACACCAAGAGAATATGGGTTCAGTGAGGTTTATCTATATGTGTGTTGAATTCACCTTGGCCTTCTCTGTGGATTCATGCATTTTATTGTTCATTCCAGTTTCCTATGGGCTATTTGAAATGCTGTGTTCTGTTGGCATTTGGGGACCATTTGTCCTAATTTTTTTTTTAGCTCAGGGTGTGACAAAAAGGAATGTGCAATTGTACAGCATATGTTGTAAATAATCCCTTATTGTAGAACATACTTGGAAGTTCTGTGCTCATGGAAGCTGTATTAACAAATTAATTAAATATCTGTGCTCCACATTCATATTCTTATTCTTCAGTTGTTATTTTGCTACACTTACCACCCCAATAAATTCATGTGATTAACTTTACCAGCTTTGTGCACAGTTTAGATAGAGCTTAATGATATTTGATTTCTAGTATCATGTCAGTGGTCCATGAAGTCAAGCACACGCATGCACACAAATTCACACGACCTTCTACAGTGGAACCTCCTGCTATGAACATCTTGCCTTCCAGTGCACATCAGGGAACAATTAGAAATTAATTCAGTCCATGTAATCTCTTCATATGAAACAAAGCTGTGAGAGAATAATAACACATTTTTCTCTCCCTTAATCTAAGTGGAGTTATGAAATTTTTCAGAGCTATGGTCCAAAGCATGCATAATGGTACGTCCCCTCTGCCAATATTTATTGTTACTCCATGTGGCTGTGCTTGTGCCTCCTTTTTTCTGTATAATGCAACTTGGGTAAAACTTAATTTTGCAGGCTAATTAAAAATCCAGCAGATTGCTTCTCTCTTTGCATATTTGTTGCATGGATAATGCAGGAGTGAGAATGGCCCAAAATCTGCTGTAATACTGTAAATTAATTGGTGCACTGCAAATTCCCCTGAACGAGCAGGCAGGAGGGCATCCAGAAGTGGAGAAGAGAGTAGGATGAGACTGGACCTCTGGAGGTCACAGCCCCTTCCTCTGGACTCGGCTAACACTTAATATATACTTTAAATGCCCTTGCCTAGAAACTGTAAAAATATTAAGGGCATCAGGCACTTGATTTCTCCTCTCGTCTAATGAGACTTAGACACTTAACTGCCTTATGTTGCTGTTGTTTTTTCTGGTTTTAGATTTCATCATTGCACTGAAAAATTGGATGTGCTTAAGGACATTGTGATTATGGATCAAAATGTCTTTAGAATTGGGCTTTAGTGAATAAAACATTAAAAATATTACTTGCTCAATGTAAGTGCAATTTTTCAAGGCTAAGTTATATTAACAGAATTTATTATTAAATTGTGTTGTAATTCTTTTAAGCTAATGCATGAAAATGACCTCAAAATCAGATCAAATCTAGTTAAGAAGGTGATTATCTAAGTCCCTAAAGGTCTTTCATGCAGAAGCTCTGAAAGAAAGAACAAGACTTCGTTCAATCTAGAGAGCAGAAGCATCATAATTTTAACCACAAAGAAAATCAATTTTTGAAAAAAGAGAAGAAAACCAACAACAAATATTTGTCCATGTTAAGTGACTTTTGCCCACCATTATTAGCATATGTTTTATGGTGTATTGAGCACTTACTTCCCTGCATGAAGGTGAAGCACTACTGCAAATTGCTACACCGGGAGGAGACTCTTTTAAGATTGAATCACAGGGGCAGTGTGAAATTTTTGGTTCAAAATGCTTGTCAGCGTGCTGTAAGGGATAATGGAATTTGATTTCACAAAGCATATTTCATACTCAAGGTGTCCCAAACCACTCTACAGATGAATGAGTTAAATGCTGGAGAAGCAGTGACTGTGTAGGTAAATGTGGTGCCTATTATGTACTTGGCGATAGCTTACACACAGCTGTGGACAATGGAAACAGGTTTTCTCTTTTATTATTGAGGGTCAGCCAGGTTAGCCCCTGTTCTTTTTGAAAAGCACTCTGGGATTTCTAATTTCCACCTGGATGATCACCAGGGACAGACAGAAAGGGCCACAGTTTAATGCTTCACCGAAAGGATGGATGAATGATTGCTGGATGATTAATGGCTGGTCTGTGCTGAACGATGACAGCCTGCTATAATGGAGATAGCTAACGTGTAATTTTCTGCATACTGCAGTTTCACAGCCTCAGCATTCCCACATAGCGGGCATCTCGTGGGTAAAAGACACAAAAATGAAGACGTAGCTTTTGGTTAGAGTTTGCCCTTTCTCACCAGAGAGCAATGCACGTGGTAAACCCCGCTCCGCTCTGCCTGTGCCAAGGGCTGCTGCAGGGGGGTGCATCACAGCGGCTGGCAAAGCATCAGCTTAAAAGTAAGCACAGCATCAATGAGAAGTGTTTCAGAGGGGTCAAGGATATCTTTTATCACATATCCGAATTTTTGCTTGCTGGCCACATGACGTTTGGAGCATGGTTTATCAAAACCAGGCCTGAGGTTTGCTGGTGGGCTGATGCAGCTGGCTCTGCAGGCAGCAAGCTGTGGAGCTGCACAGGGAGTGCAGACACCCAGTCACCACCCTCGGTGGGGCTGACACTCTGTCACCTTGTTGCATCTTTGAAGAAGGCCTGAGATGTTGACCGTTAGATAATCCCTGCTGTTACTGGTTGATTTATTACTCCAAAATTATTCTTATGAAAAAACCCACCATAAACTATTAGAATGGACAAATGGTTTGCTTGATTTGGATATATTCCTTTTTTTTTTTTGCACTTAAAAAAATTCTTTCCATTTTTTTGATCCAGAACATGCTCACAGTCAGGTTTTGCCATGCACTTGTTCACAGAAAGATAATCTCACTTTTACCCAAAAATGGTTTTTAGAACCAAGGTCATACTTTCAAATATGTGCGCGTTACTTCAAGAAGTATTCTGTGAGTGGGGGCAGAGAAATAGTTTCTGGTGGCTTTGTGACTGTGCCATTTCCATAATCGTTGACACTAGACCTGGGTGCTGTTGCACCACCCAGCAGGTCTGATTTGAGCTGGGTTTGGCAGGATCAGTCAAAGCACGTTACTCAGGCCTTGTCCCGGCTTTGCGCATTTACGGCGACTGAAGAAGGACACACTGTGCTGTGTCTGGCGTAAACTCTGAGTGGTACAGACAGATGATACCTGATCCAGTATGTGCTTTGCTAGTACCAAATTATCCCATCAAAAAATTTTTAATCAAATCGGAACTGGCAGAGTGAGGTTACACCAGACCAACACTTCGTGTCATGTGGCTGCAGCAATTTTTAGCTGGTACTAGGAGACTTAGAGGCTGCTCTGCTGCATTGATTAGTCGTAGTTTAAGAAACCATTTCTCCATTTTGAAACATTCCGGTTGAAAATCCTTTTTGTGAACCTAATTTTTATTAGAGAAATGAGTTGCTTTTATCTGTGTTGGGTTTTTTTCATGTAAACAGTGTTTTCCTTAATTTATGTCTATTTTACATACAAGTTCAAAGTTGCTCAAAACGTAATGTTTTTTCATAAGAACCCAAGATGTTTAAAAAAAAAATAATAGTTTTGGTCAGTATTCTGTGGGGAAAAAAAATAAATGTTTCCAGTGAAATTCACTGTTTAAGTTAAGTACCTAAATTCTATAAAGCTTTAAATATTTTTAATATATCTCTTCATCTGTCTAATGAAAGGAACTTGCAACTGCTTACAGATATTTTATGAGTAAAGCAAATATGCAAATCTAATAATTTGATATTATTTGTTACCCTAAGTAGAAGGTTCATTACTGTTCATGCAAGTATAAAATAGAAAAACCTGAGGGCCAGATTATCTGATATACTGAAGAAATAATAATAAAACTGTGCTGCTCTATACTGCTTATGGTTGGTAATTATTGGAAAGTTTGTGTTGAAAATAGCATCAAAACATTTCTTTTCTGTACCTACATCTACTTATAATCTGCCAAGCTTTAAAAAATCCATTTGTGTGTCTTTCTCTCATCTAAGGGACTATTTGATGATAGAAGATTCATGTGGCTTTCATTTGATTTTTAATTTAAAATCAGAGATTCTTCAGCAGTATTGATTATTGCTATTTTCAGATGTTAAAATTAGAGCGCAGCAGAATTAATCCCAGTGTCTTAGTTCATTCAGAGTTTAGTGATTTTTGGAAAGTGGAAATAAAGGAGAACTCATCTTGATCCTATTGTCACATCTATGCACAGAGCCACAGATAATTAAAATACCAAAGCACTGTTATGAGGCAGACACTGGGCAAATTTTAAGTCACTTCATATGGGTGTTTTTAACTTAGTGTGAAGGAGTGAAACATTCATCATTTGTAAAAAGGTTAGATCTCACTATTGATGGATTGTGTGCTTTGTTAGTGTGTTTTGGTATTTTACAATGGTTTACTTAATAGACTAGGACTAAAATAGGTGGTTTTGATTGGTTTTTTGATTGTGGGGTTTTTTGTGTGTTTTTTTTTTTTGTCTTGTTTGTTTGTTTTTTTTTTAACTGTGCTATTAACTTGAACAAATCATATTAATGATTTCAGAGAATTTTCTAACTTTTTCTTCTTTCGTATCTTCTAAGTATTTTTATTGTCTAATAGCATCTGACATATATTGTCATTTAATTTAAAGAATTGTGAAGTTCTTTATATAGTTAATGATGTACTTTTAAATCACTGTCCTGTAATGAAGCCTCTCAGAAAAATGGAAGCTTGGGACAAGAAACAAAGGCTACTGCAGGCGTTAAGACTGCAGCACTAATGTAGGTCAGTAGGACTGAAATTTGCAATCAGACTGAAGCTCCAGGGTTAATATCCCAAATGTTCCTAGAGCATTGGAAAGCATATCAGATCTTTAGCATAGCGGCACACTGCCACCTAACATCACATAAAGCATGAATTCAGTTCATCTTCAGCACAGATCCAGTCAGGAATTTTCCCCATAGTTTAGACTGTCCACCCAAACTATTTAAATATATTTTGTGGGGATCACTGGTCAGAGTTGCTTTTATAAGGGCTAGAACCAAGCAAATCCTTTGGAGAGAAGCAATCTTTCTGAAAGCAAACAAGCTCTGAAGTTGATTAAATCTTCTGAAAATAAGTCTTAGTGATCTCACTGCAAAGACCTGCTTCCCTTCCTTGCCACAAAGACCCAAGTGCCTGACAAGGACAGGCATTCCATCTGGGATGTAGCAGTTCCTGCCTCCCTGTGGTCACTTGGCCTTAAACCTAATGCATTCATTTCTTACAATATTTCAATCCAAAGGACATTTGCTGGCTTAACTCAGAAAATAGAAAAGGAATAGGGCCTGTTTATGGGAGCAGCTTACCCAGCTGACTATGAGGGAGGAGATCAGTCATCAGAGGTATAACCTGAGGAAGACTTAAGGGACATCAAAAGGGATGAGTGAAAGAATTCACATGCTTTAGCCTTCCATGACTAGAAATGTCTCTTGGGGTTTCTTGCCCTGTAGCTTACAAGGTAAGGACAATGTTTGAGCCCAAGTGGGCATCACACTGAAAGCCCCTGAAGAGATATGCCTGGAGAGTGAGGGCTATGCAGGTACCAACACCTCTTCCTTCACCCATTTTGAGGTGGTTTGACAATCTCACATCTGTGTATTGATATGCCTTGACCCTGTTTACTTGTAGGATCACAGAACTAATGTGACAGGATGCAATACATTTAAGATAGAAATAGATTCACATTTCTACTTCAGTGCTCAGGTCAATGGAGTCACTTCAGAATTACGTTTATGTTGCTGAGAGAAGAATTTGGCCAATAGCCCACCCTGTCTAGCACATTAAATTTAAAAAATAATTTAGCAGTTGTGAATACCTATTTCCTGCCAATAACCTTAGAACACCCCATTGCCAGGAGATATTTCTGACCCCACTTTGTGAGTCTCACCTCGCAGGGGTGCTATCTGGTCTTTCCATTGTTAGTCCTGGGCATACCACCTTCGCTGATGGCAGAGTTACTCATATGCATGATGGACAGAAGAAAAATAAGCCCTTTTAAATATGTGTTATTTATAAAAAGCCGGTTTGCATTAATGGAAGATCCACAAGCTCTGAAATTTTTGCCTTTTTCAAAAGTAAGATTTTAAATATGTTCTTTAATACTTAAAAGGGGGTTGAAAATAGCAGCTGAGTTAAGAAATTAGTGTCCTGTGATTAGTAGTCAAGATCATATATTTAGAAATTATGACAGAAGATCAAACAAGCAATCAAAGCCCAAAGACCTGGCTCCAGTTTTTTTTGTTGATCATAGGTTTGTTCTTGAGTTTAGTGGTACCAGCTTTGGGTAAGACCTTACCCCGAACAGTATCAGGTAACAAACACACTGCTTCTAGGTCCACGGTGAAAGTCCACACTGAAGCATATCAGAATTAAAAAAGAAGCTTTGTATGAGGCTAATTGGAAGTCTTTGATAAGAAATAGTTTTTCAACAGAGTAAATGTTGTTCCCTTGTTTGTTCTAATGAAAAAGGTTAGGAAAACAATTTTCTTTTAAGAGTGTAACTCTCATGTTTATGGAATAGTAGGACTTTGTTTAAACTCAGGCAATATGATTGAATTATTTATGTAGCAGATTTCATGTCGGTTTTTTTTTTTTTTTATTATGGATTTGTTAGCATGTCAGTTTATGTACTGGAAGTCAGATTCTTCTCTGTGTAGAATCCTCAACAAACTCTCTGCTTGGACTCTTTAGTCAGCACTTAAGGTACAACCCTCAGTCAGATTCTTATCATTTCCTTCCCAGACTGACCAGGTTTATAAAGAGTTTCCTTTTTCAGCCTGATGCATTCAGGAGAGGTAATTTCTCCTTCAGGGATCCAATACAGTGTTTTTCAAGAGCTGGGTTCATACATCCAAAATATCCTCTTGCATCTTAAAGCAATTTATTAGACTTCTCCATATTCTTCTGTACTTGCTGGTTTCTGATTTGGGATATGACAGTAGTTTCACTTGCAGAGCAAACTGCTAACATGTAATTTGTTCTTGGCCAACTGTCTGACAGGATAATCTACCTAAACAAGAGTATATGCTATCAGTCTGTATCTGTCTGATGTCCCTTGACTTTGCAAAATACAAGGGTCTTCCCTTAGCAGGCAAAATGTGCTCTTTACCACAGAAAAGACAGTATATATAACATGGGGAGAACTCAAATGGAATTTGTTGGTGTTTTTATGGGCACTATGATCTTAGGGAAGCTTTGGCTGAAAATGGAATCAGTACCCAGAATGTTTGAGATTTCTTCAATGGGTAAATTGCCCTAATTTTTTTTCCCTCTAAATTTTTCTTTGACACTCCTTGAGTTATCTGACAGTGTATAACCTTTAATAACTTCTTTTTTTTTAAACTCATGTTACATCTGTTTACCCCTTAACAATCAGAACTCCTGTAGCACTGCTGTCCCGGAATGCTTGCTATAATTTTCTCAGTTATCAATCACAAGAAAGCACACTAATGCATCATTTTACCAATCAAACCTGCCTCTTGATAAAAATACAGTGAAGTCATTCTCTGTTCTTAAACTTTGGGTTTGGGTCTGACCAGTAGATCTGGCAGCTCTGCAAATGTATAAACAGGCTGTGATCTTCAAGGTAAACCCCACTCCATTTAATGTCATAGGACTAGGGCAATGTCTAGAGCAATGATGAGAGCTGGTCTTTTTAATTGCCACAGTTTGTTCACTAAGCTGATAAAGAGATATAAAAAAGTCTTTTTGGATATTAAACTAGTTGTCAAGCAGCTGAAACTGCAACAGGTAAACAAGGTATCAAACTATGGGGAAACAATGGCACTGTCAGATGTTACTGGCTCAGAAATCTGTCAACCTGTGCCAATAAATCAGATGTCTTCCTTTATCCCTCAGCAGATATAGTTATGGTAGTAAGAAATGGTCTTTGACCATCTTCTTGAACTACTCTGGCTTTGCTTATTAGAGAGAATGGAATCTCTGCTTTAGATACTCTTCTTGTCCTTTCTGAGACTGACGATGTGGATAGAATAAAAATGTTGTTTAGGAAGGGTAACAGTGTCTGTGGTACCCAAGCCTTCACTTGATGAAAGAAAAATATCTGGACTGTGGTAATGAGAAGGTCTGCCTGGGACTGGATTTCAGAGATTTGTTGGTTTGCTAACAGGATATATGGGATAATCTTTCACATTATCAACTTGCCTTCACCCACTGAAATCTCTTTGCAGATAAATTCTGGATGAACAACTTGTATCAGTCAGGGTATTTTTTTAAAGGGTTACATAGTTTTAGTTTAAATATCCCTATATATCAGTACTGCATTACACAAAATACATTTTGCCACTCTACTGATCTGCCTATTTGTATTCTTAACTGTACATTTTCCAGGACTACATTTTTCTATAAACTGTTCATGCTGCATTAAAAGAGCTGTGAATTACATAAAATTCATTCTTTATAGAGAATATACTACGTTCCTCTTTCAGATGCAGCATGAATTCTTTTAATTTGAAATTCCCATCTGGTTCAGTGGGAACTAGAATTTTACAACCAGAATCAAATACACTGTGTTAAATTTGGGTTCATAAATTCAGTAGCAATATGTTTATGCTCTACTAGTAAACAGTTCCTGCCACCTCGGGTGATAACGTGTTTTAAATTTGTTATAAGTATGAATATTTCATGCAAATGTTTTAAATGTCTTCACCTTATTATTAATGAATTGCAAGCTCATTATTTAAAATAAAATGCAAAACAAAGAGGCATTATATATTGACTTAGAATTATCATGGCTTTTATGTTTAATAGTGTGATTCTGTGCATTACAAAATTTCAGTTACTTACCTAAGGAAACTATGTTCCTTTGAAGTCTGCTTTCCTGAGTCAAAGATTATATATTGCTTGTTGCTTGAGAATTTAAAACCTAAGCATTGAGTGATTCAACTATTATAAAGATTAGATAAAGAACTGACCATCACCCACATTGCTTCTGACACCAGTTTTACTTCCCACAGGGCATCTTACTTAGGTGTTAGGCAGACTCGTTTCTCTCCTCCCTAAAATAGCTGAAGATTGGAACTCTCCTTTGATGAGCACAGGCAGATTATGTATTATACATTCAAGCTCATGGTTGACCTTTGGAGATGCATAAATGGAAAAAGCAGATGTTTGAATTGCACTTTGCAGTCCCTTGTGATTCGAAATTGGGATGCCATTTAATACATTCGTATTTAGTGGCTGTGATTTGTTTAGGCCCTTTCTAAACACTGAAGAAAAGAGAATCCTTCCTAGAGGATCTTACAGTCTGTGAAAAGAAAAAGAAGGGAGACAGTGGTTAAGGACCAGGGAGAAACAATGGAGAGGGTCAAAAATTATTTTCTTTACCCCTTCAAAACAGCAGTGGGCTCATGAACAAATTACTGACTGCATACACATTAGTACAGTTATACAATAACTTCAGATGCTTCCTGCCATGTCTTGTGCTTCGTAGTTCTGGAAAGTTATGGTCTTTGCAAAGTTCTGTAAGGCTTTTCTCTCTATATGCATGTATAACCATTTTGTAAGTATTGTGACAGGAAATGTCAGTGGTGACCCACATGCCTTGTTTGTTAAATCATGAGGAATGCTTGTGAGACGTAATATAATGTCTTATCCAAGCACACAGTGCCCACCTGCCCACCTAGTGGGCAAGTGGGCACTGTGTGCTTGGATAAGATGTTCTCCTTGTGTTCCTAGGGCTGCAGGACAGCCAGGACTTCCTGGTAGGAGTAGAGCTGCTGGGGTTTGGGACTTCAGTAAGAGTAAATTCTGTGGGTGGAATTCAGGTGTATCATCGGGGACACTCAGAACAGCACAGGCTGGAGGGGTTACAAAAGGATAACTTAAAAAAAAAAAATTAAGTAGAGGAAATACTGCAGAATTTGTTCCCATATATAAATCACCCATTTAGCCTGCTGTGTTTTGTAACATGGCTAAATAATCCTCCTCACTGTCCCAAGCAAGTGTTCTTGGGGACTTGTGGTCCAATCACTGGATTTTCTCATCCTGGAAACAGTGGGATGCTGTCTGACCTTTTATTTCCCAGTGACATAGCACAAATATTTATTTAAATGCCACTTTTAGGCAGAAAATAGGGTACCTTGTTATGGTGGAGCATGTAAAGTTAGCACTGCTCTTATGTTGCCTTCATAATGTGGATACGTTAAGCAAACAGGGTTGGAGGCGCTGGTGGTGATGAACAGTCATGGAAGTGTCTGCTGCACCTCTGTGTACAAAGTGGGCTCTGATGTTATGTTTTGGTGGTTTTTTTTTGGTAGTCTCATACAGTAACATTCTCAGTGGATCATCTTACTGAAGTGCAAAGGTTAGAAACCCAGTGAAACCGTTCGACTTTTTCCAAAGGTACATTACAGAGCCTCCTAAGCTATAATAATAGGAATCCGAAAACATGGGAGGGTGACCAATTATACTTAAATCTGGTCAGTGTTTTGTTTTATGTGGTTGTACTTTGGCTATTTTTTGACTTGTTTGGATCATACTGTCTAAGTGTTCCTGTCCAGTAATACTCATTTTACCCCAACCGGCTATTTAAACCAACTATATACTGGTTTTGCTATTGAATAGGAGGACAAGCACTTCCATTATGGTTAGTTGTTTTGTGGATTTTGGTACCCACCCATTTATTTTGGTTTGTCCTAATCTATATTTATCTACGGATGACAAGATGAACTTGAAAAAGGAACATGTTTAAAGTTGCATACCAGCTCCCAGGATGTAAATCATATTAGGCTTTCAGCTCTTTCAAGCTTTCATAAACAGTGCTTGCCAAAAGACTGAATCATATTTTTCTGTGACTTTAGTTCATGTCAAACATTTAATTTTTAACAACAGTGGTCAGTTTCCTGATGTGAACACATGACACTGGCCCCAGAGACTTCAGCTTTCTTTAGCTGTCACCATAACAATTTTTCTTTTTAAAGATACACTCACAGCAAAATTAGAACTGGGTTAAAGGCTTTGAAAGTAGTTCAGACCACAGTGGTCCTAAAGCAATGGTCTGCTTGCAATGAGAGTGGAAACTGTGGGCTGAGCCCTGCTCAGCTTGCTTAAAAAAAATAAACTAACACATTAGAGTTTGCTAATGGCACACCACTCTGGGTAGCGGTAAAAGGCAAAGGCTGATCCCTCTAATGCTGTTTAAAGGACTAGATTGTCACCTGTTTGTATTAAAACTTACTGTGGAGACATAACAAGAGCTGGTGAAGAGCACTCTGTGGGATCCAGTGCCTCGCAGGGAAGCCAAAATAGTCCAAGGATTTTGTTGTGGAGTCCTCCTCATGCTTCTCCCCTTAGGGGAAAAAAAGCTCTAACTCAAACAGGAATTATTCCAGGCAGGACTTGCAGTCTCTGTTGCACAGGGAGGTCAGGCTAGTTTGTTACAGTTGCTCCTTCTAGTCCTATATTTAAATATACAAAAGGGAACACAGGAATACATTAAGCATGTTTGTTTTTCAGATCTCTCCATTACTTCTAGGGCCCCCTCACAAATTCTCATTTGCTTTTTGGTTTTATTATTTTCTGAGAGTCTCCTCTAAAACTCTCTCCCTACATTTCCCAATTATTTTACACAGAGCTAGTAGGGAAATGCCATTTTTCCCCTTCACATGTCAAAGGCCTATTTGCAAATTGCCTGCCCTCCAGGAAAAAGAGGATGGTGCCATAGCAGTAAGACACCCTTCTTATTCCCCAGCTCTTCTTTCTTCAATGCAGCTCCAAAAATGAAAGTAAGCAAAATGGAAGTGGGTGGTAATCATTGATATGAGGGGATTCAGTAGTTAAACTCATTGATTTAGTAGTTAAACTCAAGGCTTTTTTTTCCCTGTGTGAGTCACAAGGACAACCAGTAATAGACTTTATTAAAAGTTTGATCAATTTCAACAGATTTTGTATTAAAAGATGCCCAATGGCTCTAATATGTATCACACACCAAATGAGCAAAGAATAGGACTAGCTTCCCCAAAGATTCCCCCAAAACTAAAAAAAACTCCAAACATACCAGCTGGATATCAATACAAACTTCTTAACTTTTTGTACTTCCAATATCATGGAATTTGCTGTAATTGTTAAGGATTTGAGCTTTCTTGAGAAGATACCTTACAAATGTATATAAGTGGCAATTAGTTTTTGTACTGGGTCAGACTTGAGATTGTAGAAAATGTCATTGTGAAGAAAATCAAGCATAATCTTGCATTATTATAGTTTCATGATTATTTCCTTTGCAAGCTGGAAAAATGAATCCCCTGATCATGTGTACATTACATAATGCAGATTTCTCTACTCTTACACTTCTCACTCAGACTTCTCAGTCTGATTTCATGCTAATTTAGACTTCCAACTTCCTATATTTTTTCAGCATTGAAAACATTACTGTGAGTCACATGGAGCCAAATTTACACTCTTCTAATTCCAAAGTGACTTCAGTAAATCACTGGATTTGTTTTGGTGTCTACGCAGTTTTTACGAGTTTAGCTAGTAATATATGGTTTTCACTTTTAGACTATCATAACAGTAACTAATCTACCTCCTTGGGAGGAGGTAGATTTATTTTGGGTGGGTGAAAGGACAGCAGTACAGGGAAGAGCTTTTGCCCAGTATATAAATAGATCTAGCTTGACAGCATAACAATAGCTCTGACTTTGCTTTGGCAAAGGAAAGCCAATAAGGGAGGAAGAAGGATGGGTTTCTCCAGTGCTCTCATTTAGCAATCAAACATTTCTATAAAGACATCTCACTTTATTTTAAGTAATGTCCTCATACCATTTTCTTTGTCTCTTTAGAACATTTTATTCAACAATTTTGCGCTTGCTGATTTTCCTTTTCATCTGAGGAATCCTCCAATGCTGTGAGGGACACTGAGGAGTTCAGCAGTTCCCTTCACCATCATTGCATTAACAGATTTCATTCTCAGAACAATTACTTGGCAGCATGTGGCAAAAGAGTCATATCTGAAACCTTTTGTCTCAGAGTGGGCTTGTCAGAGGCAGTCTCTTCTGATCTTGACTTCTGCACTGTATTTGGCATTTGAAAGAGCTGGTGTTGGGCTGGGTTTGGTCTTTTTTTCTCTTCTAACTGTGCAGCAAAATATTTGATTGTGGTATTTTGATGTTTTTTGAAGTGTTATTTCTCAGTATGCTAAAATTCACAATACAGATTCCTCAACCAGACATTTAAACTGCTAGGCTATTATTTTTATTTCTTTTTTATTTCTATTTGAAGAAAAGAGAGAAAAAAACGCGCAACCAAAACTTGGAAAATTGTCCAAACCACTTTTCTGGTGAATACTGGAAAAACTGAACTTTGTGTTACATATTTTTTCTTGTGACTATTTGATGAAGTTATTTTCCTAAAAGCGCTACCTGTGTGATTTGGCACACCTCTAGTTCATCAATTTGTGGTATTTCCCTACCTCTCAGATGTGTGAGATCAGGGACCCCTTATTTTCCACAGATTAAATTTTCTTTCGGTGTTTGAGATACTGTTTTGCCTTTGTCCTCTGAGCTTTTGTAAGGCCCTGTGAGCTGGATGGGACCCTGCTGGTGCAGCTAAGGAGGAACACCTCATGTGTGTTGGCAGTCCTTAAGTCCAAGCCCCGATGGCTCAGGAACAGGATTGCCATGGATCAATCACGTGTAAATGTGAGTTATAAGCAAACTACTGGGAAACAGAGATTTCCATTGGAAATCTGTTGGTTAGGTGAGGGTCCTTCCCTATTTTTTTGAGAGTTAGTGTACATACTCTCAGAATGCTTTTGTAGTGGTAAATTGACATTTTCTCCCAGAAACATGTTTCAGTGAGAAAATTTCTGAGCAACTATCACTGAGATTTGTAAAGCCCCCAAACCAGGCTACCCAGGAGACCACCTGTGGGTTTGTGCCACAGCTGAGACCAGTGGAGACACCTGACCTGCTCAGCCCATTACTCCATCTCTCCGCAGCACTGCTGTTCCCTGTCCCAGACTGCTGACATCCATCAGCCTTCTGGGCACGCTTTGCATCGGAATGAACTCTGGTGGAAGCTAGCATGCAGTCTGAGAAGTGTGGGATTTCAACCATAGTGGTTTTCTGGGTTAAGATCAAGCAGAATGTGGGAGAACAGGCCAAGGAATTGTAGTTTTGAACTACTACTCTTCAAGTCAGGTGGCTTACTATCTTTTAGTGTGAATCAGGGCAGCTTTTTGATGAGAAGGCTTTGAGTACATATATATATACACACACAATTCACAAAGGCACATAAAATCCTTTTAGTGTGGTATAGTACCTTGTAGTGAAAATTATTTTTCTATAGTAAAAGAACTGAATGCTAAGAATTTCCTTCAGCTTCAGTGGGGATTGGACATGAAGGATGAGCCCTAGGAAGCAGAGCTGATGAGGAAGCATGCATCACTTTTGCATAGTCTGCTTTCATGTCACAAGACAAAATAAACAGAGATACCACAAATTGGTCAGTCTGTCTCTCTGTTTAGTTTTTCTGAGGTAATGCTTGTTCCAGCCTTCCTAGCCAACCAATTTCCTATTGTTTTTGTACTTGCACTTCCTTCTGCTTTTGATCTTCTTCCAGTTAACATCCAGTTCTGATAGGGAAAAATGACCCTTCTTCATAGGTGGCCACCCACATCTTGCCATACGCAGACCAGCAGAGCTGGTCACCCGTCCCTCAAAGTACAGCCTCCTCTGGGGAGTAACTGTGCAGAACGATTTGAACCCAGCACATGAGCAATCATTGGAAATTACAGCTATGATGCTGTACGTGAGTACAGCGTTGGGATAAGTATTTTTCTTTGTGGGCGAACATGGCAGGCTGGTTTCTGGCTGTGCCTGGCTGGCGTTGGGGCTGAGCTTGCACCACAAGTTCCGTCTGATGCAGTGCCCCCTGCGGCACCCGCTCGGCGCCAAGGCACAGCGGACAGTGCCATCTGCTGCCCCGCGCCTGGAAAATAAACCATTCTCCATCGTGTTGGAAACGCTTCAGTGTCGCTGTCGCCAGTGCTGGAGTTCGGGGGCACTTGAGGGACTGAGCGTTTGCCGGTCGTGTATCTCTGCGCTGCCTGGGAAGGTTTTGCATCACCACTGAAGGTGAAGGATGTGTGTCCCGTGGCAAGGAATGCTCCAACAAATAACTGCCCAGCAGTGCTTTGTAGGTGTGGGACAGCTGATGCACTGCATAAAAAAGGCATAATCATCATCCATTACAACATATTACAGGCAGCTGTCAGTGATGTCAGTGGTAGTTCTTCAACCTGTAGAAGTTGACCTGCTGTGGGTATTCAGAGAGACTGAGTAACTTGGTAGTGTGTGCCTTGGAGCTAAATGCTGATAGAACAACCAGAAGAACTTGGGAGGGAGATTTTTGGAAAGTCAGGGTTGAACAGAAAAGTAAATATGATCTACCATTTCTGATCCCAGAGGTTAGAACCTCAAAAATTACTTTAATGGTCGCCATTAATATATCTGTGGTGCAGAGCTACTCTGGTATAAATTGTACACTCCAGACTGCATATTCCTCAGATGTAAAGAGATGTATCATGACTTCTTGTATTTATTACACAGAAAATTTGGTTTTGCAATCTCAGTCCCTCTAGAATGGAGCTCCAGTGCCAGCAGTTTGCAGCACTTTGTAAAATCTTTCCCAGCTTTTCCAAACAGGGAACTTTTATCTACTTGCTTGCCACTTGAGCAATGACTTTAGCTGCTTAAACTGGCTGCTTGTCAAATGCAGATTAAAAAAGAAAAAAAAAAAAAAGGGAAAAAAGTTGGGGATGATGAGCTTGTGGGATTTTTTTTTTTTTTCACTAAAGGGAAAAATAATATTTCATACAGTAATACAGAAGTACTGCTTTGGGTGGGTTCCTACTGCACATCATATCAAGTATTTGTCTGCCTATATATGGAATTGCAACATGTTTGAGAGAAGGTGCTTTATCTCAGTTTATGTAAGCCTGGAAATTAAATGTAGAAAAACTTTGGCAGGACACTCACAAGTGTGCATTGGTAGGACTTTTTCCTGGATATACAGTTTTGAATTCTTTGTCTTATCCTTTTACTCCTCTTGATACTCTTAGTCTTTAAGTAGGGAAAAACATACTAATTTCCGTGGCAAAACTCCATTGTCACCCTTACTTAAACAATGATTTTCCTCGACCAAGAAGGAGTGAGAGCAGTGACTGTGTAAATTGCAATAAGTGGTTTTGCACCATAAATCAAGCAATCAGTGAAATTGAGTTCTTGGCTTGAAGAGCCAAAAGGTGGTCTCGTTTTCCTGAAAAGCTTTGCTACAGTCCCCAGAGGTGTAAATCTTCATCATATTAAATTGCAGTGGAGCCAGTGGGGCATGGGATAGGAGAAAAGAGGTACCTGTCAGAAAAAAGGGACCTCTGCCTTTCTTGACCTTTGTGGCTTAATAGGAGAATATTCTCCTTGCTGAGTACAAGAAACTTGTTTATACCTGTAGCAACATCTGTTGTCCAGTGTTGTGTTAGTAAGGCCACATGTATTTTTCTATGTGATTTTAATCTCACCAATATTGAAAGCCAGTTTCTCCTCTTCGAAAAAGTTTGAAGTAATCGGTTACTTGTTCCATAATTTGGATGAAGGAGGTTGATTTTGTTTTTCTTTGATAGGCGGGAAATCCAACTACCTAATGCTCCCTCATGGGAAATGGGGATTTTATTTTTTTTAATATGCATTGGAATGAGCAGAGGTACCTAATTTTGATTTTTCTCCTTTCTGAAGATTTATCATATTACTCATGCAAGTGCACACAGTTACAAACAACAGTGGAAAAGCTGAGATGCACTATTACAAATGTTGTGACCGTTTTCTTTTTTCTTTTGTCACGTAATGTATAGGACTGGACAGAAAATGATCTTTTGTCCTAAAAGAGTCCAGCTTTTGAAATTTTTATTATGATGAAAAATATGAATGAAAGAGCAGGTGCATGCAGTGTGCCTCAATCTCTTCTCTTTGAGTTGTTCCACTTGGTATAAATAATTAAATGTCCTAGTGGCCATGGGCAGGGGAGAATAGAGCAAGTAAGCAAGAGTGACAGCATAGCCCGGTGACCAGAACCATCATCTGGGCTGCAGAGAAACCCAGGCTCAGTCCCTTCCTCTGAATCATGAGATGTCATCTGTATTTCTTGCTGAGAATTGTTTTGGAACTGCTGTCGTTCACTTGTGTGTGTCTGATAATGGGGCATCATTTCCAGTCAGAGGGTTATGAGGGCAAATGTTTTTGCAAGAGTTAGTCTTTTCCAGTGGGGAAAAAAAGAGTTTTGTCATGTTTTTGGCCACATCTAGTAATAAATAGGATTTATAATGTTGTCTAGTCGTGGCTTCTAATGTACATCAGTGTTAGTCAAGCTTAAGTTATATACAATGAAATAACTTATAGGGGGACTAGAACTTGAGAATTAATTTGTAAGAATAGAGTATAATATCATCTATTTCCTACAGCTGCCCAGTTTCTGAATTTGATATCTTAAAACTGTTGGAGTTGCTATAATTTCAGATAAAATGTCTTTCCACAGGCAAAAGATAATTTTTCATAAGCTTTTTAAAAACTAATAAGTAATAATCTATGGTATTTTATTACTTAGAACCCTAGCCTTGAGGATATGATTTGCAAGGATTTTTTTTATATCTCAATTCAGGGTATGCTTGTGAGCAGCCTGGGTGAATATATCTGTCAGTCTTTTCTATAGGTTTTTTCTCTCTACCAAATGCTGTCTGCCTTCAGTCCATAGAAACACTACCACCTCTTTAAGTGGTAATGCTCCCTGCAGAGTTTTTAGCCTGTAGGAGATATGATTAGGGGGTGATAGTGTTAAGCACTCCTCCTGTATCTGCTGGCCCACTATGATAACCTTAGGGTTACAATGCATGTCTGACAAATACAATTCCATTGTGACTAGCGCCTTATGGCAATTTAGGAGGCTTATTCATCATTTTACAACAGACTTCTGTCAGGGATTTTGCTTATTTGCCCTTCGCTGGTGTACAGTAGTTGTAGGTTTATCTCTAGGAGTCCAGCCCTAATAACCAATAACAAAGTGCTTAAGCTCTAAGCTTGTGAGAAATGGACTTGCATTATACTCCAACTGCACCTTAGCTCTCGACTGATAAGACAATGTGTCTTTGAGAGAAGGAAGGATTTGTATGAACTGATCCTTTACAGTATGGTGTATGCAGTGGTAGAAGATACAGGGAAGTACATTGTGTTCTAACCATACAGATCCTAGCTTTTTACATATAAAATGCATCCTTGCTATCATTAGAAATGTTTCCTTTAAAATATGAAAGTGAAAAGATATCTTGCCTTGGAAATTGCACTACAAAGTTGTTTGTAACGATGGTGTGGGATTTGGAAGAACTGAGTTACTTTTGATGAAATCCCCATGATTATGGTTTAAATTACACAGATTTATTCAAGGAACAACAAAAGTTTTTTTTTTTATTATTATTATTCAGATTCCTGCTGGGTTCTGGATATTAATTAGGTAGTGGTTCCAGATGAAATCCAGGAGAGAGGAAAAAAATGCTACTCACATTTTAATAACCTAGAGAATTTTAAGTGGCTAACCATATTGTTTACTATATATCAGTCTGAAGAATAAAGAATAAAAGCGCATGAATAGGCAGGCACACAGCATGGAAGAATAGCACCATACACCCGAGCTAAAGTGCATTGTATATTCAAGGTTTAGATCTTCCACCCAGCAGATTTAGAGCGTGAGG
The DNA here is from genome assembly GCF_022539395.1 of Myiozetetes cayanensis. Lineage (NCBI taxonomy): Eukaryota > Metazoa > Chordata > Aves > Passeriformes > Tyrannidae > Myiozetetes > Myiozetetes cayanensis. Next base: position 5,694,522 of record NW_026087270.1, read on the forward strand.
GGGCAACATTTGAGAAGTGTGTACTGAACAAACACAAACATGAGGATTGCCTTTTTTCAGTTTTAAGTGTGAAAACATTAGCTCTGCCTCTATGCCTTTGAAGTCTTCTCTTTCTAGCAAAGCTCTGGCAGGAGGGAGGTCTTTCAATTAGTTTCTCACCCATAATGATTTCTTTGAGAAATTTTAATCAGGTTTTCCATCAGAGAGTGCATTTGTTGCTGGTACTTGATCTCTTGGCCAGTTGAAGCTTCTGTGTTCCTTTGTCTCATGAGCAGTTGGGTCTTTTATAAACTTTTTGGAGTAGTTATTAATCATGGAACTTTTCTACCTTTTTTTTGAGGTGTAAAACTGCACAGAGGAAAATACCAGTGTAGTGACATGAGCTAATTATCTGCAATGTTACTAAGATAAGAGATAGCATGTTAGCAGTAATGCTACAACAGTGTAATTACTTTCTGTTTCCATTATTTTGTAGTAACCATATAATTAGCTCCCAGTACCAGAAGCTGTCTGCTTTTTATGGCAACCTGTACTGCTAATCACTAGAAAAGTTTTGGAAGTGATCTGTAGCCTTTCCACTCATAGAGTAGCACCAAGTAATTTGAAGGGGCAGCTGTATGCTGGCCCCTTCTGCAGAGGTGAGGAGTGAGAAAGAGGAGACTGACAAAGCTCCAGGAGCAGAAGGACTGAAACCTTTGCTACAACTTCACAAAAACGTTTAGTAGAGTCCTACCTACTTCATAAAGTTTCCTGTGGATTAAAATGTGCATGCCTGTCCCTAGTCTCTTGAATTTAGTCTACATTAAAGAATTTTGCATGACTCAGTAAGTGTTGACTCTCTTAAACAACATAATTTATTCTCACTCTCTGAGCTTCAAAGGGGATGAGTTCTTATAAAAACAGAACTTCAGGAAGGAAAGGGCCAGATTATTCATTATGAAAGAGATGTTCTTTGGGGCATTTTTTCAGGGACGATGTGCTCTAGCGAGGGATTGCTCTCCGATGCTGGGGAGATGGGTTGCTTGCCTGTTACTGCCCACTGCAGTTCGTGTGCCAGTGAAAAGGCAGGTCACCGTTGCACCAGTGGTCTGCCAGAGCTGGGGAATACCCACTGGGGCTTACTGGGCTGGAAGGTCAGGCTGATGCTTGGGAGAAGCTGCTGTCAGGAGGAAGCAGGGCAGGGCTGAGCTGGGCCCCAGCAGAGCTGTGTGCTGCCTACCCAAAGTCACAGCACTGGAATCCAGTCAGGACAGTGTTGCTGCAGGCAGCAGGGCATAGCAGAAGAAAATTTAAAAAAAATTAGCACTATTATACTAAATTATTTCTACTGTTTCCGCTCCCTAAAAGCTGGGTTTTGTGGATATGTGTGAAGTCTCATATGTACACAGTACTTTAGACTAGCAGGGAGAAAAAAATGCAAGTATTGTACACATTTAGAAGTTGGATTGAGAATTTTGTTCTACTGTACCACCCCCCAGCCTCTATTTAAGCACAAAATCACTAAATTTGGGGGATAAAGAACATGCTTTTTATCACCATTTCCTCCTACTTAATTCAAATCCTGTTGTCAGTTAATTATAGATGCTACTTTTTCAGATAATATTGCATAATTCAATGGAAAACAAAAAAGCTCTGTAAAAAGTGGTTATTAAATTCAGCTTTAGATATTTGATAGGGTTTTCAAGTACCTCTTTATTTATTTGAAAAAAGGAATCCTCTTGAAATGTGCTCTTTCTTCTTCCCCTCTGTGGCCTTGGAGCTGGTCCCTCTGAGTACTGCTCCTACATTAATTATTATGGTAAGTAGGGAAGATCAGGTGATAACATGAATACTCTTAAAGCACACCAAGACTTTGAGGCAGGCAGCAGTGCTACATGGTTGTAAGCTATATGCTGCCTGATTTATTTATTTTTTTAATGTGCCAGTAAAAACAAGGCATTCTTTAGCTCCTGTTTGATCCTTCATCCTGGTCCTGTCCTTGTGGACAGCCCTCCCTCACTGCAGCTGCTGTTGCTTGTGCTCCATGAATCACCCCGTTGTGCCAGCAAAATCAGGACCTCAGAATAAAAGCCCCCTCTGAGCTGCTGGACCGGTCATGCCAAAAGCCAGCTAGGTTCAGTTCCACTGAAACCAGTGAAGTTATGCAAAGCATTATTTGGGGTCCATGCTAAGCTGAGGCAGGACTAACTGCTTTATGAAGTGTGTAGCATCTGTGTTTTGTCCCGCAGGAGCTGTGTGTGTTTGAGCAGGAGTTCTGTGAGGGCAGGGAAGGGGGAGGCCCCCAGCATGAGCTCCTCAATCTTGTTCTTTCCTCTCAAGCAGTGAGGCACTCCATCTTTGCAAACAGGGGGGACGCTGTTGCTGGGACAACACGTGAAAACAAAGTAATTTAGCACTTAAAAGCAAGATTATTAATATTCTGGATATTTTGTGGAGTTCTGAACTTTCAGCAGATCATGATAAATACCAGATGCGTTTGTCACTGGCAATATTAAGAAGGTTTAACTGGATGTCACAAGTTCAAGTAGTGCAGCAACAGAACATTTACTCCAATGCTTCCTTATCAGCCATTGACTAGCACAGATTCCTCACAGCTAGAAAGGGTCAGACTGTAGTTTGTTGTTGGGTAAAACATCTGAGCTGTCCCTACTCAGTTTCATGGACTAAGATCTCTGTTTTTTCCCTTTTGAATCCAGTTTCAGTGTTGTTCTACTATACCAAATCAGTTGCCAAATAAAATAATTTAAAGGCCAGTCCCCACTTTTACGCTATTTCCTCTATATCTCAGCACCAGGACTCCTGATCAGGTTCAGCTCTCAGGTCCATCTGTTGTCTATGATCTGGTGGTGTTGAATAGATAAGACCCCATAAATTCCCCCATGCTTGGATTGGAGGGTGTCACACACCTATGTGGATGCTTTCTAGATCAAGTATTATGGAAAAGCAAAGAAGCAAAGGTAAACATACTGAAGGCTCTGTGAAGTGTCCTGCCTCTGGAAGACCAGGGTGCCAGGTTGCAGTAATTCTGGTGGGGTTTTGATATTCATCAGGTGCAGACCTTTTACTGCCTTTCAGACTAGCTTGCAGCTGTGTGGGGGTCTTATTCTGCATGTCCCCATTGATTTAGAAAAAAAAAAAAGTAATATTTTGGCAGAGCAATAGAAAAGTGTCAACAAAGTCCATGGGTTTTAAAAGGTAAAATATTTACAAACCGTTTGGAGACGGTGACTTGAGTACTGCAAATATTTGCTCTACTTGAAAATTGGCTACTCGAATACTCTGCAGAAAATCAAATGGAGCAGAAAAAACATGGGAGAATGCAATAGTTTGATGTATTTTTTTGTATTTATAAATATGTAAACTTTGTTTTTGATAGCAAAAAGGATGAAGCACTAAGTGGCTCTCCTTCTTCTCATTACAACTTATTTAGCGCCAAATTCAGGGGTCTAGTGGACAATACATAGACTGAATTGGCCTTTGCATACTCCACTGCAGAGTTTCTGATAGAAGTGTGCTCTATGGCATCTCTGTGGCAGTTACTGGTTGCTCCATAACGATTTCATTATAGATAGTTTAAGAATTTTTGATGGGGAAGGGATTAAAGTTCTTTTATTTATTAATTTAAAGTTTTTTTGAGCCATCACTAAAATGGTTTTGAACCTCTACCATAAGTTTAATCAGCAAGGAAAAAGAGGTGTACTTCAAACAATCAGACCTGCCACAAACAAGTTAGTTATCTCTAGTCCATTTTCATATTAACTTTATAAAGCTGAAGTAATGTTAGTCTGGTTTACAGTCATGGAAGAGATGTTTTGCTATTCTAGTATGATATTTTAAACCAACAGAGCCTGTGGATGTTGGTAGCTTAACACTGCTGAGGTACTTAATAAAGACATACCATTATATGGGCAGAATGACTTCTCCATTTAGAGGAATATTGCTATTATATCATCTGATATAGCTCTTCATTTGCCTTATCACTGCATAATGAAAAAAAAATAGTATTGTTACTCACATTTAGAAAAAAACTATGAATAAATATTGTAGCTGCAAAAGACCCTGTATTTTTTTTTCTGAAGAGATACTTGAAAATTATAGCAATTACTGCCTTTGAAGTAGGTATCAGTAGGTGTTAAAACACCTTGCTTGCAGACGAGTAACTTCCTTCCCTAGGGCACCAAGCCAGCACTCAGACCTACTAACAAAGTGAGATTCGTTTCAATGTGTGTTTTTAGGGAGTTGTTTAATTGCGAGGTTGACTCTTGTGAAAAGAGAACAATGAGAAAACAGGGCAGTTATCTGCAGTCTTGCTGGCCTTTCTCCTAAAACAGCAATTATACCACTGCTGATACGCTAAGCTAATCTGCATTTTAATTTGTGTTTTTGAAAAGTACACGTTTGGTTCCGGGACATTTGTCAGTGTGCTGCCTGACGGTGGCTTGGCACGAAGTGCCTGGCACCGCAGCTGTGCTGATTAATCAGCTCCACAGGAGGCAAAGGTGGTGTCAGCCTCTATGGCCGTGGTGACTATTCCCCCGCACCGCCTGCCCGATGGGGAGAGCTTGCTGCCTCTGGCAGATGTAGAACAGCAGAGGGAAATCGGGGCCAACAACTTCCTACAAACAAGTCTGTCTGTAATTCCCCCCAGCCTCCTGGGGATAGCCCTGCAGCTTCCTGGAGTTCAGTTAGTGGAGAGTACAAACTCTCCCGGTCTCAGGTGACACAACATGGTGTATGAAAGTCTTCCTCAACACCACTTAGACTTCAAGATCCTTTGCCATCCCACTAGACCAAGTCAATGGTATTAAATGAGGATCTACACCAGACATTGAGGAACATTTTGCTAATATCTGAGGTCAGTCAGGGAGGACAAAGGAAATGTTCTGTGCTGCTCCCAGTGAAACTGATAGCAGAGAAGAGCAGGATTTGATTTAACTCTACAACAGAAGCCACCTGAGGAACTCCCAGAGGGTTTTTTGCTGGGCATGTCCTAATAAAGAGGTGGAGTGGTGCAACTGAATCACAGAATCATTAAGGTTGGAAAAGACCTCCAAGATCATCTAGTCCAACCTGTGACTGAACACCATCAAGTCAATTAAACCATAGTGCTAAATGCAATGTCCAGTTGTTAAACATGAGTGTTTCAATAGTTCCTAATCGGACTTCTCATCTGGGAGCTAAAATAGGTAAACCTTTGTGCTAAAGGCAAAGTGGGTTAAAAATCTGTGCTTAACAGTGATGGGAATGCAAGAAATGAACTAAGTATATTAAGTTATATAGCTATGTGTATATTATTATTGTGTGATACATCTGAAGGTATATGTGTGTATTAGAACAAAGACTTTAGCACAGAGTAGAAATGAGACTGAAATCTGTTGAGAAATCAGGAAATGTCAGATAAAGAGCTCTTCTGTAAAAGCGAAAACAAAAGAGAAAAAAGGGTTAACTCCAGACTTTTCCTAAAAGATGTTTTAAAGAATATTAGACAAAGCTCTTTCTTCATTGGGAATCCTTCTAATATGCAAATGCATTTGGAATAAGTATTGGGTGAAAGAAAAGTAGTTTGATTAATGGAACCTGTCCTTTATAGTTCTGTTGCAGTGTGTAAGGCTCTGTGTTGTGCCTCTGTGTGTGTGTGTTTTTCAGCAGTAGCATAAGCATGCTGGCAAAAGCCACTGCCAAGTCTCATTAATTGCAACTCCCGCAGACTTATTCAGCCATAGAACTCTTATTTGTGGTGTAGTTTTACACTAATTTGGGACCTGGGTTTCCTTTAAATTTCAAACTGCATAGAGCAAAGTGTATCCAATTTAAAGGATGGAAAAAGCAGAAGGTGGCTAGATCTTAGGAGAGAAGTGAGATGATTTACCCCATAAATTCATTAGGATTACTATATGGTCTTATTTTTGTTGACAAGTACAATCTAAAACCCACAATAACTGAGAAATTTCCTATCCAACATGCTCTTTCAGCCAAAGCTGTGTAATTGCCCAATATCACAGGCATAAACGGCAGGAGGGCAAAGGAGTTCAGTCAAGACCCCCCAGTGTTTGTGTTTGGTATGAAACACTCCATACAAAAATAATGATTTTGGCTCCTTGAGCCTCCCTCCAGTAGTATGTTCAAAAACTTTGCCAGTTGCTATTGTACTTTGTTCTCCAAGAGTACACTGTAGAAAATGCAGCTTCACTAAAGAGTGGCCAAAGGTTAGACATTTGTGGGGAAATACAGGAATTTTTTATACGTATCAAAGATTGTTGCAAACACATGAATTTATTTTGAATAGTATTTGGTGTGTTTCCACCAAGCCTGAGCTGTCCACCACTTTTGAAAGTGACACAATTCTGCCCGGCTTTAATTTTTGCAACCATTCTCTGAATAACAATGACTGCTTAAGACATTTTTTAGAAGTCAGTAATGTTACTTTTATACATGAAAAAAATCTAATCGAGCACCTCTGTAGATTCTCACCACTAAGTTAATGTTATGGACTTTAAACAAATGCTTTAATTAAGCTCTCCTATTAATTGGAAGGTCTCTTAAATTAAAAACAGGTCCTTTGTGGCCAGTATTTCCTTTTGCACTTTTAAATTAAAACTTGAAAATATTAACCTGTGATGGACGAGTCATAACACAGGCAAAAAAAAAGCTTCACCTTTTATGTTGGTATCACTTGGAGATTAGCTAATCTAATGTAGGGAAGTTCTCCAAGTGCACCAGGGGAGAGGAAACAAAAGGTTTATATGGTAGGAAAAAAGCATGTATTTATTGATCCTTCTGTCTGTCATAGACATATGCTGTATATCAAATCAGCAGTCTCCTAGGAATCTCAATATCCTGAATGTGGACAGCAAAGTGCCTTTAATTAAAATACTTCTCTGAATGTATTTTGTTTCTGTAATTTACTGTTTATTTTTAAACTAGTAAAGTATGGCAGATATGGAACCGATGTCCATCAAAGGACTTCAAAAGATCCATTGTTTCTAAACCTGGTGACTTGAATTCTGATTTCATTTTATGTATGAGGAAAGCAAGACAAACTTCTCTACAGATTTGGGAAGAGAACATAACTCATTCCCCTGAGTTAGCTGCTGAAAACACACACTTTCTAAGAAAAAAAACCAAAAGCAGAAACAATCCAAGTAAGTGGGAGAAAGAAAGAGGGAACTGAAACTCTGACATGACTTTGAACTTTCAAGTCCCTCAAATTGCAGCTCAGACTGTTGTCAAACACAACTACACAGAGCAGCTTGGAAAGGTATTGGGAAGTGTTGGAATGGCAGTCTGTATTTATCCGTTCTAAAGTCTGTATTTGAATTTTATATGTGCAGATCATGTATATTTTATATCATATATAGATAAATATAGTTTATATATAAGAAATTATTTATATAAAAAACTATATATTGCTGAGATTAGGAAAATAAGAACTGTTGTCTGTGATCAGCCCTATGGCTTGTGTAGGCAGAACTCCTGTTTCAAACAGTGACCGCTTACTTGATGATCCAGCAAGTCTTTATCCCACTTAATGGAAAAATAAAACAGTTACAAAATTGTGCCAGAAATATTTTTGAGCCCATGGAGACAGTTGCTGGCCTACTTTCTGATGCATGTGGGTCAACACCCTACGTTTGTCTTGTTGAGAGTTACTTAAAACTTTGAGAATGGAAAATAATTCCAAGGATCTTGAGCTGAATTCATCCCAGGTGCAACTCAACTAGGAAAATCTTTTCCAGAGATTATTACTGCCTTTATATATTCTAGAGGTGACTTGTACAGCCAAATGCCCTCCAACAGCCCCCTGTGCAATTTCCACTGGAGTTTTTCCAGCTTTGATATGGAACCCTTCACATCTTATGGAGCACCCCCTTGTGCCCTTTCTGCAAATTAAGGATTTGGGTAACAACCTCAGGGTGAGGAAACCACATGGTAAAATTCCTGTCCTGGCAACAGAAGGGGTGGCCAGTGAATCATGTCATCCTGGCTGATCTTTGGGTACAGTGTGTTGAGGCTTCCCCTCTCGAAAGTCTCAACATTAGTGTGTTTCCAGAAGGAGGAGATGTTACATCCCCTTTATTCAAGCTGCAGTCTGCTAGGTAAAGTTCCCTGAAGTCATCAGACTTTGGTCTGAACTTGTACACTTTTGTCTTTCTAGGTATGACTCGATAAAAGAGATCATATTGTTTATTTTTTTTTAATGGCCTCAGTAGCTTGCTAAAATAGGGTCATTACCACACAAGAGATCAAGCTCTTTCACCTCTTGATCTTTTTTGATCTTGGAAAAGGTCAGAAGAATAAAGGTCTTACTGGGGATAAAAGTCTTAAGAGAAGTTCTTTAGTGGAAATTTTTTATGTAAGTATCTTTTTTTTTTTTTTTTTTTTTCCTCCTCCATCTCCACTGAAGCATGGAGAAGAATAGCTTTAGTTAGGTTTGGGCTTTTTTATGTGCTCATATACTTGGGAGCAGACCTGAAAGCTAAATCTTTGTTTTCTGTTGGCTATGTATTTCTTCTGAGGTCCCAGCTCAAGTGAGTGTGATATCTTTGTGGCTATAAACCCTAAGGGGGACCCCTGCATACACTCAGAAATACAATTGCAAAAAGCTCATTCCTTTATACAGCGGATTACTTTTAGATTTACTTCGATGTGATCTGTACAGATTCCCTTCATCTAAGGGGAGGTCTGATTCTCTTAGCTGACTTAGACAGCCACACACCAAGAGAGCCTTATTTTGTGGAAGCCAAATCTCATTAATGGCAATCTGCTGCCCATCTTTTAATTAACCAAAGAGTCGGTGACACTTCACAACCACAGCAGTGGCAATAAAGTAGCATTGTAATATAATATAAGGTGAGGTGTCCAGCAGAATTGAAAGCTCCCATTTATCTACATTAGTCTACTCACTGGATTCTCATTTTATATGGGGAAATGATGTATCTATTTTTATTATGTCACAAATTCACAAAAAGTTAATATTTTTAACTTCTGAAATGTCTACACAGTTAGCTAACTTGGAGATTTGAAATGGCACAGATTTAAAACTAAGTGTGAAATCTTTTTCTACGGTCTGCATTCCTTGGATATGATGCAAATACTAGCTGATCTTTTAATGAAGCCATGAACCTTAAGAAGATTTATAAAACTGTTCCCAGTATTTAAAGGTTAAAGACACTACCTTTTCTTAAAAAAAAATTTCAAGCCCATACACTGTGGGTTTGCATCGCTTGCGTACTAACTTAATGACAAATTTTGTGGCATATTCTTCCTATTTGTGCATTAATTTTATCGGGTGCAGGAAAATTTGTATCATTTGGGTTGCGTACTGTTTGATATAAGGACTTTTCTGCCTTTTGCTCTATGTAACACGGTATTCTATAGGGATTCATAAACAATTTGTGCTGCAATCATTTTCCACTTATTTCTCTTTGTTTTATGGAGTACATTTTATGCTGCAGTTTCAGCGTGTATCTTTGTGATTCAGTAAACTTACCTAGACCAGAATCAATAATTACATCTTCCTTCCCCATAATAGTAAAAGGCTTATAAAATGCATAAGCCAAAGTAAGCTTTTTCTAAAGATATAGATTAAAATTGAAAGTGCACTTAGAAATGTGAAAAACTGAGTGAAGAGTTTTGAGTCTGGGACAGTTGCCTGTGATATGGAAGAAAAACCTGTCAGAAAGTATCAGAGCACAGTGATAGCAGCACTAACCACTGCCACTGCCCTACTTGTCTGCAATGGATTGCTGCTGAAGTAATTGTTTATTTTGTCTACTGGTAACTCTAGAACTCTTTTATTGTGAGCGGTGCAGGATAAAATTTGCTTATAAACAGGAGAAATCTAAGTCAGTGGCAAGGGCTCTGAGGTGGGAACCAAGAACTGCAGGAGGCACTCACCCCTATTTCATGTGTGTTTTCCGTGAACCATAACCAATGAACGTAAATACCACAATGGTTTTGAGAGCTCTGGGATTAGCAGTAAATTCAGTGTTAACTGCATCTGAACTGGGGTGTTGGGAGTTATGGCAGTTCACATCACCTCTATCATGGTTCACCTGTGCTTACAGTACAGGTCATACAGGTGCTCTTCCTCAATTTTTGACTTACCTAAAGTAAAACAATTAAGAGAGATTCTTAATGTGGCCAAAAACAATTAAGAGCGATTCTTAATGTGGCCCAAAAGTGGCCTGGCCTGGTCATAGTCAGGAGAGAAAACACTGGCTAGAGAGCACTCAGTTATGTGCTGTTGCTTTAAAACGTCATTTAAATACAAGTGTTGCTTTTAGTATGGGTGGGCAATAGAGGCTGCTTGTGCAGAGGAGAAACTTCTTGGAAAGGGAACTAACACTGAGTTCAACTGTCCCTGGACATGACAAAGATGATGGCTCAGTTGAAGATATGCATGCTGGTATAATCAAGGTTTTCCTTCAGTCACCAGAGTTAGTGTTGTTCCGTGACAAATATCCCAAATGGCAGTCCTCTTCTTAAATTGAATGCTGTAGTTTATGACGACAACAAAGTCGCTGATGCAATTGCTTTTCTGGCCTATGACCATGATAAAAATTTTCTTTCTCTTCTCAAGTAAAACACACACGTGACCAACTATTAATTTTGCTTGTGTCAAGCTCTTGCCAATATGATTAAAGAATCCAGGCAGTAACTTCAAGCAGAGATTACTTACTCAGGATAATTGCTTTAAACTACCATCATAACATCTGCTCTTTTTTGTGAAGTTCAGGCCTAAACAGGCATCCTCTCATTAGATTTGTCAGGTGTGTGTTGAACCACAGAGAATGGAGGTTTGCAGTGAGAACAGAATATTTCCCTGTGCACACACTTCTGTTCCATACCCTACATACGATGGGCTGGTATCGTCTTCCAGAGAGCTACCTCTGATGGACAGGATTAGGGGAAATCCTTGTTTCTTTGGTGATTTTCAAACACTATCAGACAATGATGCCAACTAAGAGTGAATTAATGAGATATTGGAGCCTGGCAAGTAGAAAGTGGCTTTAAATAACCCTGATTAGCCTTTTCTCAGTTCCTTAGAGCACAGGCAAGGCTTGAACAACAACAAAGACCCCACACTCACACTTTTTATTAGTTTGGTGGAAAAAGAGTATGCTTTTCAGAGGGTGTTAATTAAAAGATTTAGGTCCATTCACATTGCCCATATCCCTTGTTTCATCTTTCCCTCCTTTTTGTGTAGTTTGTTTGCCATGTGAGAGGTAGAACTGCTGTTATGACAGATAGTGTTGACTTTTAAAGAGTTCGCTCAGATCTTATCTGTGAGAAAAATATAAGCTGTAATTAAACATATGAGTTTCACTTTTTACATGATGGCTTCATTTGGCATGAACTTTTATTTTAAGCAATTTAAAATGTCTTTCACTCTTTTCAAAACGTTTTCACCTCTTTGCTATTTCAAGGGATATGTCCCCTACATCTTTCTAGTCGCTACATTTTGTTAGATCAATACATAAATAAAATAAAAATCTTCAAACCCTTTAATCAGAAAGTTGTGCTTTTATAAACCCTAAGCATATTGAAATCACTGCACCAGCCTCTTCTAGTTATATGAAATTCAGAATGTACAGACGATGGTATCAGCCAGGAAATTTTTAGGAACCTCAGAAATATATATACATGTATTTTAAGTAGCTGAAACTTGAGTAAGTGACTTAATGACAAAATTATCTACTGTATTTCCGGACTGTTTTTAAACAATGTACCATCCCATACTTTTTTCCCCAAACGAGATAGACTGATATTACTTGCCTGATTCAGGCAAAAAGTCTGCAGATTACCAAAAATTCTTCAAAGAAAAATGTGGAAACAGGAGACAATAGAACACTAAGATTATTTTTTTTTTTCATGGCCAAATTCTGAATTTGAATGGTAGTCAGTGAAACCATGGGGATATGAGTGAATGAAAAATAGATTAGGTTTCACCCTAATTTCTGACTAACAAATATATTTCTTTTAGGGCTATATTTAAGATATGTGTAAGCATCTCTAATCCTAATGTGAAACTCATAATACATGTACAGTACATCACTTGGTGCTGAGAAAAATCCTTTGTGCTCACCTTCAAAATGATATTATACAAAATGAGAAGTAAAAAGCTGAGTAAGGGCTCATTCCTTCTTGGGACATGAATGTTCTGTGTGCGAGACTGCTCTACTGCAGTAAAATGTGTAGTCCCTTCCTAATAGCTTTGAAATATTTTTCATAAAATTATTTGATCTCCCCTCTCAGAATGGGAAGCTGAAGATACTGGTGGGACATTTGGGAGGAAGGGAGGGAATCCTGCTTTTTATAAAAGGCTAATAGACAGTTAATTATTGCTTCATGCTTTCACTGGCAAACATCTACAGCACACTTTAAAAAAAAAGAAAAAAGGAAAGAGTGATTGCTGCTTGTTAATGGACTCTGCTATTTTACAGCACTGTAGTCGAGTAGCCACCTACAGTTCATCCTTATGTTAATACTAACGTTACCAATTTTAACATTATGTGCCTCTTTCCACTGGCCCCTGTTGGAACCAACAGCCTACGGCAAGTGCTGTACTGCCTTTTGCTTAATTGCTTCTTAAAGCTAACAGTGAATTACATTAAGTGTAATTTCATTGTCGTTGGATCTTGGTGAGTTTGAGGTGGCACGTTTGCCATGGGAGTTCTTTTTCTCTGGTTCAGTGGCTATATCCGGGTGGGATGCATTTCTCCTGGAGTAATCCAGGAGAATCTTTCCTTTGAAGAGGAACAGATGTAGATTTACATATCTGGAGGTCTCTGGCCTCTGATGAGATTAGTTGGTGTTTTTAAACCCTACTGGAAGGTGCATATTTAATAAATGCCTAAAGCAAGCCTGTGTGAAATGGCTGGGCCCTGGGAGACTTTGAATGAGAGGAGAGGAGGAGATGTCAAGTTGCACATTGTGGTACCATCATAATCACTGCTGAAAATAGGCCAACACTTGAAATCACAAATAGATTCAGATTCTGTTGTAAAAATAGTAAAGAAAAATTGGACAAGGGAACTGCCTCAGAAGCATTTAGGTTTGAATATCAACTGATCATTTTGTTTCTAATTTCCTAATAATCAGAATGATATGAAAATGTAAAGGTTTAAAAGCTGTCAACCCTCCCTGCCCCCTGCCAAATAAACGGTGCTTTTCTAACATGCTTATTTGAGGTAACTGCATGCCTTGCAATAGAAATTAGTATATTTGCTTTACTGAAATAATATATTTTGAGATGGAGGGGAAGGGCTTGTGGTAAAGCTGCAGATTAAATAAACTTCCATGAGAAAGACTAAGCTTATTTGACAGCAGACTTTCTGTTCTTTTAAATAGAAAACAAGTGTGAAACAGAAGTTAAAAATCCTACATCAAACACTTCTCTTGGTGGGCTGTTCCTCTCGGTATAGCTATGGCATATATGCTACCATGGTAAAATTACAGTAGCATTCTCTCATTATTCTAGTTTGGATCCAGATCATGCAACCATTTTGTATTGTACTGACAGCATTTGAAATTGTGCAGGGCTTTGTAAATGCCTTGTAATTGCAACCCCCTTCCTTCCCTTTCACCTCTTTTCAGTTTCTCACAAGATTTGTATTTTTTCTTAGAAGCTCAGCATTTGTGTCACACTCTGCTGACTGCCTGTTGCAGCCCGTGTTGCACAGCAGGTTGTGTGATACCACTGCCTGAAACCTGTAATGTTCTGGCAGAGCTGTTACCCAGCCACCTTCATGTCCTACAGCATTCTGGCTCTGCTACCGGAGCACCAACATCCCTCTCTCACGCTATATGTGACTGCACCGTGTCAGGCAGCTCTCCTCTCCCACACAGAGCCCCACCGACATCTACAGTGCCATCTGCTCCCTCCTGTCATGTACAGCACGACTCCTTTGCTGCTCGTGCCCACAGCAGGACTGCCCCAGTCCCCTTCCCTGCTCCTTTGCCGCACCTTTGCCCTTGCCTAATGCGCCCGGGTATTCACTCCTGTCCCACCATCCGGCAGAGGTTCCTGTCCTTCCTCTGTCGTCTGCATCTATTGTTCACCTCAGTATTGCCATTGAAATGTCAGTTCAGATTAAAATTTCTCGGGCTTGGGGTGTTCCATCATTTCAGGAGGCTTTGCAAAAGCTGGATGCCGCAGTGGCGGGGGCAGCAGCCCCTTCCGAGGGACACGCAGGTCTCAACTAAAGCCTGCAAGCGACTGTGTTAATCCCTCACGTGAAAGGGCAAAAAGCTAAAAGAATACAAGACTCTGCTGAGATTAACAGAGAAACAAACAGAGCCCAGTGCAACAAAAGAAGGTGCTCAGATCTGTAGATAAGGAGCTTTCCGAGGCCTCTGAGCAAGGACCCTGTTTAACTCCCTGCAGAGCACCAAAGGATCTTCAGGGCTCAGGGGCAGAGCGGCAGGAGAGATGAAACAACGAGAGTTAAGACAAGGAGACTGTTCCCTGACTGAACTGCATTTTTCAACTTTTAGCTAAATTTTATTGTGTGGTTAGAACCAGTTCCTGTTCCGGACCTAGCGTATTTTCATTCTGGAAACATGACCATCTGCTGTAGTGTAGTCACACTATTATTACTTTCCAGCATCTAGTGATAATTGCCCAAATGGGTACAAACCATATTTTATTGTTACTCTTGTTTGGTTAAAGTTAGGAGAGGGACTGCTTGCCATCAGGCTCCGAGCAGGAAAACACTTTATAGTGCTAGTAAGCGGTATCTTTGCCAGTGATGATGAAAGCAACATAAAATTGCTTTCAGGAGAAATTTATTCTTGGGTTGAGGCTCAACGCAAGGCCTATATATCATTTGTGTCCTTTTAAGTTTTATTTTTGAGGCTAAGTGAGACTGATGGTGCCCTGGTGTAGACTTGGTGCAGTGGAAAATATTGCTCTGGGGATTCAGTCCTTGGCTATTTTTCAGGGAAAATTCCCAATTGTTTTCAACGTGCAAATACCACAAAGGCCCTATTTTGAGTTCTCTCTCATTAGATTGCAAAACTGTTTCAATTATATCCTATGGATTTCACAGGCATATAACTTCCTGAACACCCACACTGAGGAAAGAAAGGTTTCATGTTTGGATCTCTGTTTTGCTAACATACCAGCAAACAAAACCCCAAAGGACCACATAGGACAGCTACAACATGAGTATTATTCTAAGAAATAGTCAACATTTGTCAGCCCTGACCACATGGTGACATCTGAATTTAGCACACTTTTCCCTGTCCCTGGAATAAAAAGGTACCTAGGGAAAGCTTTGTTAGTAAATGGCTGTTTACTTCGCCTTTTTCTAAACTTTCTTATTATAGGCAGCTTACCAGGAAGAAAAAAGCCAACAATCTGAGATAAAAGTAAATATAAAATTAAAGAAACTAACTAGAAGACATAAAAACATCAACATGGTAGTATTCATTGTCTGGTAGATAGAAAAAACAGCATAAATAAATAATGGATTGGAAAACAATGGCATTGTCGGTACCTGTCAAGAGTTTAAACTTCCTAGAGTCCTTTTCATGTTCTTTAATACTGGTTTTAGCACTAATCACAACCAAGGAAGTAAAAGATTCTGTGTTATAGATAGTCCAAGATCATTCTCTCTCCACTATCACTACAAACAATTTGGTGGACAAACTGTTCTTCCTTTGCTCTGGCAGAAGAGCAGCATTATTTCCCCCATCTATATCAGGGAAGTATAATTTTTCCAGATTTTTATCCTGGCCCTTTTTATTCCTGTAGGTACTGTGCTCTCTTCTGATAACACTGAAAAGAAAACTAGATACCTGTCATTGCTTTCTTCTGGATCTTTAGATAACAAAGAAGTGAATGTTGATACAGTATTTAACTTGCAAGATTTAAATTTTAGAGACTTCTGAATTGCAACATTTAAAAGTTACTAGTTATTTCTAGCTCTTCTTTTGTTATGTGTAAGCAATGCTGACTTCTTGTTAGTGACACACACTGTGTATCTGCAGAATGATGTGGCTGGCTTAGCTTTGCCTGAGCAGCTTCTGTTTTTGATAGTTCTTGTCTGTCTTTAACTTTTTTATAAGGCAATGACTATTGTGTTTAATATTCTCATTTACCCTTACTAGAGAATACCTGCCTTGCTCTCTGAATGCTGTCCTGCTGACATTTCCTTGGGAAGCTCCTTAATCAAATCACTATGACTTATGGCAGCATAAGACTTTGGTTTTCCCCAGAACTTGTTTTGTAAGTTTTAAAACTTTCACCTTGAGTTATCAAAAGTTTTACTTTTTAAATTTTAGGTTTTTCTTCGCATCTTATCCTTTTCTTACTTCTGAATTCTGGTTGTGATTAGACTCTCTCAAGCTTTGCAGAATTTTTAAATGAAAGTCCACGTATGTTTGCAGTGAACATGACACAGTGCTCGGCTCCTGAGAATTTATCATATGCTCTACTTGTGAAATCCCCACATGCATCTGTCTAAATTAAGCTTTCTTATCAGTACCTATTCTCTGAAAATACGTATTTAAATATGTCCAAACCACGTGCTGTATGGTTTTATAGTCTTTTACTATAAAGTCTCTATGATTCTCTTTAGAAGTTGTCTGCAAACCTGCAGCCACCTCCCCTGCCCTGGACCAGGCTGAGCAGGGAGGTGATGGGAGGTCACATCCCTGCAGCTGCCCATGGAGGCAGGTGAGCCAAAAGGGCTACACTGTGTATTTCAAGGAGGTACCAGTTCTGACAGCTGAAAATCTCACAAACCAGATCATCAGGATGCTTTCTCAGTACAGAACTCTGGAGTAAAACGTAATCTAAATTTTCATGGAAAAGCAGCAGTCTTAGATTTCTCTTCCCTCTCTGCTCAGCAGCACACCTGCCTTCAGACTGACCTGCTCAAACCTGGTTAGATCTATATTCTTGAGTTTGAGAGGAACAGTGTGATTTTATATTTATCTCACTTTAGCTCCAGTTATAGAGTCTGATCTTGCATTTTCTTGCTTACAAGTTGTGGTTGAACTGTATCAGTATAGTGATGAATAATATCTGCTTTTATTACACAGCTGTATTCGCTTTCTTTGTCCTCAAAATGGGACGTACAACAAGGCACTTCCTTGTGCTGAAACTGAATGAGTGCCAGGTCTGCCACCTAATTCTTGGAACAGTTCTTGCTGGTCATTGTGGGGTTTTTGTTTGTTTGTTTTGACTTTTTTTTTAATTTGCTGGTTTGGTTCTTAGTAAGCAAAAGAAAAAATGTGTATTCCACTTTCAAAATTCTTTTTCTCTCTTTGATTAAAAAGCAAAAAGGCAAGAATTAAGTAATAAACTTCTTATAGAGCTTCAAAAATACTTTTCACTACTTGTGAAACACAAACTAAACCAGTGCTTAACACTCCTCTGGTCTTTATCTACTCCCTGCCTTACCTGTCTGAGTGGCAGGATGCCCCTCTGTAGGTAGCTGTGCAAAGATACAGATGTGCTTTGTAAATGCTCTCTGCAAGTGTCATTCCTTCTTGTGGGAACTGCTTCATGGTGATAGTTCAAAGGATGAACTCTCTCTGCTGATTTACCTTTAAAGCATATCTGTTAACAAGGCATGTTTAGTAAAAATGGTAAAGCAGAAGTGTTTGGGTCTATTAATAAGGTCACTGATACTTGAATGAAATTCATTCAAATGTGAAGCCATCACAAGAGCAATGAATCTTTTAAGTCTTCTAAATAGGTCTTGAGCTCCATTTGCATACATCTTTATGGAAAATACGAAGTTTCATGCAATTACCAACCACATTATGGAAACTGTACCCAAATAAATGATATGTGAAAAGTGGCACTGTTTGCCGTCTTCCAAAGCGTCTGCAATTCTAATCCAATGCAGACACCTTGGGTTCATGAAAGGTAATTTTGTATTCAGTTACGTGAGTAAATGCAACTTAATCATATTTGCATTGAATTAATTCAAACATCCAACAATCTTTGCTCTCAAAAGAAGATCAGTGCTGACTATTTGCAGGCTTAGATTTAGGAAACCCTTTCTTAATTCAAAGGCAGAGATACGAGAGTTGGAGCTACCCTGAGCAGCACATGGGTAACCTCTTCTCACAGTTCCCATCTTGTTTTCCCTACATACAAACGATTTTAACTAAAGTCATGTCCAAGAAAGAAAGGCTTTGGCTGTGGTTTGGAAGCCTGTGTGTATCTTCACTTGACAGATCATAGTGGGGAGAATGTGTTGGGTTAAAAGTACATTAGTTTTAAGAGCTGTGTGGATGGTGGTTCATGAATTCATTCTGCGCAAGAATAGCTCATAGTACCGATGAATCCATACCACCCTTAAATGAAAGGATATAAAATCTATAAAAATACAAAAGGAAGATATATCTTATTCTCATAGTTTATAGTTTGTTCTCATTATCAACTCTGTAAACAATTGCAGATACAATGGAGACTTATAACCAAATATAAATCAGAATATATGAATCACTCCTAATGCATGGCTGGTATTTTTCTAATTTTATGCTAAATAGTATGTATATAGTTGAAAATCCAAATATCTTTAATATAACATTGATAAGTTCTATTTAAGATTTTTTTCTGCCACTGTTTTGTGTTAGTTTGGTGTGTTTTGTCATTGATTCCATCTGGACTATAACTTGGATAAAGAATAGCAAAGCTTTCCTTTAACCAAGAAACACAGATGATTTCCTGCCATTACCGTCCCCACTTCAGTGTGAAGTGGAGCTGAAGCTCTTGTGCCTGTCTGAGTTGTTTTTCCAGAAAAGAAGTTGCTAGATTCCAGGTATGAATGAGTTAATGTCAGCATTTGGATCAGTGTTGTGAAACTATATATTATCTATTGTATTTCCTTGGCCTTAAGTGGATTCTAGCATGGGATGAATTAGGTTGGCTAGATATTTTCTGCTGACTGAGATATCCCTGTTGAGCAGCTTTCCCAGTACGAATATATTTGGCCCTTCTTTTTTTTCCCCACAAGCTATATCCCTGTATAAAAACAGCTTTATCTCTAAAGAGCAAATAACACCCAGTGCTCATAACAGATGCCAAGAAATGTTTCTGTTTTGATTTTTGAAAATAAAAATTCAACTGTGTTCAATAAAATTCAGAAGCCGTTTTCCTCTGTGGAAATTAAAGGAATCCAAGGAAGTCTAGGAAGATAGCGACCTTCCTAATTAAAGCGGTAGCAACTGCAGGAATCCGGTTTTTACAACCACCTCTATCTCACTGTGCTGAGAACAAAGCAGTCCTCCATTAATATTTTATTTTCTCTTTTCTTCCACTATAACAATGCTCTATGTTCTGTGAGAGCCCTGGAAAGACATGCAGAGCTATGTTAATTATGGTTTAAATAATTGACACTCTGATTGTGTTGTACTTTCCGAATTGTATGTGGCGTGTCACTGGTTCTACATATAATTACATCTATTCACTGCCATCATTTTTCCCACTTACATCACAGTATACAGTAGTCAACATGGCAAAATCATATGCAGTAACTAATAACATCTTCACCAAATGACCTTTGTTTTAAAACACATGGAGTGTGTGTAGCAGTGGAGGTCTGAATGCCATCAGAACTAACACATGCATTCAGGAAGATCTATTATGAAACACTTAGTGTCAGGGGACTTAGGGGTCTGCATCAGAAGCGCACTGAGAGTCTGAAGAGGTCTCAGGAACTTTCCAGTGTGGTCTGATGGTAATTCCTTATTTAACACTGCATCTAGATTTCCAGCTTCTGGGAGGCCAGAAATTTATTATTTGCAGTTGTATAGATTTGTGCATTAACTACTGGGATTAGTAAGTACATCCAGCTATAGTACATACAGTACCCTGATACAACATAAACAAGCTTTCAAGACTCATCTTCAGGTGTTGACTGAGTCATTCTGAAAGCTTGAGTGTATGCACATGTTTGGAGAGTGAGTAACCAGCTACTTCTTGGAGTACCTCATTAGTCGACATGACTGCTACACAGACACTTCCAGTTCAGTGTAAGCAGCTAACTAGAAAATTAAATCCTATCTCTTACAATGCAGCCTTAATTGAACTAAAAATATTTATGGCTTCCTTGAAAACCTGCATCACCAAGCAGGATGGCAGAGTTCATGCATGTGCTTGGAAATAGTGTGAGCAACTCCCTGCTAAAACGTACCCACTCTGGAAATTGTTTCCGTCTGCTTTGCAAATTTGTTCTCCTGCTTTCAAATAACCTTTTGCCCAACTGGAATTGATAAGGGAGAGGGATTAGTGTTGGAAATGCTATAGGCACAAGTTATCCTCAGGCAACCTGGGAGGTTTGCCTCAGTTGACCACTTTGGAAAAATTGCCCCATCCCTGTCCTTCCCAGTAACAGTGACGTGGCATTCACCCCAGTGAAGGTGGGGAGATAAACAACTTCATGTTCACTGTGCAGTAAGGACTTGTGTAAGAGAAGGTACTGCAGAGTAGCTGCTATGCTTATAAGCCCACACCTTCACTTATTTTGTAGTAACTTGTCTATAGAACCAAACCTTTTTCTGGTTTTTGTGATTCATATCCTAACAATGATTTACTGAAAATGGTAATGTAGAGAGGATCTGTACAAACTGATCTGAAATAAGCAGTGACTTTCCAGAGTCTTTGACAGTGAGTGCTTGTTGTTCAATTAGTGTGAACAGGTGGAAGAATAACACTGTCATTATCACAGGTACACCTTTAAAAAAATAGGGAACTATTGGGTACTCCTGACAAAATATTTTAAATTGTTTTAATAAAAAAACCAAAAAAATTACAACCACTGATGTTTATGTCACAGATAATAAGCATGATATTGAAGTGTTGCAATTATTGCAGGATGAAAATATTTGTACTAGAAATAGACATTTCTAGTTGATGGTGGGTTTGTTTTGGTTTTTGGTTTTTTCTTTGAGAAAGGGACCGAATGTTGTTTCTTCCTGTTTGAGCCTGGAAGATTGTTCAAAATGTAGGAAAATCAGGAATGTGACCATTTATGGGAAGAAATAACGTGTTGAATGCTTTTGGGGTAAAAAAAAGCTTTCTGTGACACAGAAATATGGAAGCAGCAATCTAAAAGTACTGTGGAAGGTGGATCTCCTATGATATTAGCCTAGATATGTGATACATCCTAGAAACCTGGAAAACTTATGAATGATAGAAGTGGCAAAGAAAAGCATTCCTGAGAAATGTCAGATGGGATTTTCAAAAGTATTTAGCAATTGTGTGTCTGGCCCAGCTTGGAGAGCTGTCCCAGTTCAGGACATGG
Organism: Myiozetetes cayanensis; assembly: GCF_022539395.1. NCBI lineage: Eukaryota > Metazoa > Chordata > Aves > Passeriformes > Tyrannidae > Myiozetetes > Myiozetetes cayanensis. The sequence goes on from NW_026087270.1 coordinate 5,715,791, forward strand.
CTCGAACATGTGGTTCTGTGCTGCCGATGGAGCACAAGTGTTACATGAAGCTGAGCATCCCACATATGGATGGGCTTAGGAATGGGCGGAAATGCTTTGTCTGAATTAAGGACCCTGTTTAGAGGCTTCCATGCATTGGCAGAGGTTAAAAAGGTTCATCTTGGAAATAAGGAATGTAACTTTTTTACACTGATTTTGTTTGTGTGTTTGTTCTGAAAGTAATGCCAGTCACATGAGAAATTGTAGAATATGAAAAAAAGCGCAGATATATATAAAATACTGACCATATTTTTCTACGCTGTGTTAGAGTTCAGGAGCTTTTCTCTGAAAATTCTTTACATATGTGCAATTTTACACTTAGGAAAGCAATGAATGCTTTTAATCAACATGGACAAGTATGTGAAGGCACAAGAGAAATGATGCTATATTGAAAATATAAAGGACTTTTTGTCTTTTGGAAGTTTAGTACACATGGTTAAAAATTTTAGAATGAGAACTCGACAGCTTTCTCATGTCAAAAATCAATGTAAAACTGCACCGTAAATTGAAAAAACATCTTGCTTGCATATCAGGGATAAGTATAAGTCTAGTTGTTATCTTGTTTTCCCTTATTCCTCAGTGTCATCACCAAAACAAGTATTTCAGTGCATTAGAAAATGTAATTTGAGTCTACTCACACCTGAATCAGTTTTGGGATATATGTAATTTCCTCTAATGTTGAACAGAGACAATTGATTTCAAATGTATAGTTTTGGATTAAGGTGAGGGGATCAAATACGAACCAAACTCTTATGTCTGATGATTGAATTTGACCTGCCAAGAGTGGAGCAGAATCCTGTAGGATGTTATCTGTGACATAAAATTGCCATGTCTATAGATTAATTTTGCCCCTATAAGGAGAGCTGGGTGGGAAATTGGTGAATCAATAACAATCAGTATTTGTGATACACATAAAGGCATATCAGAAGTTTCCCTACGTATATTCCCATAGTTTGTAGTTATGGATAATAATTGTTCATTAACTGATCCAAGTACAGCCCAGAACATGGAAGGAACTTCTCCCTCACTGAGTACTCGTACTGAAAACTCCTGATATGTTGCATGTGCTGACTGGCTTTCCCAAGGAGCTGGCCTGTGTTGTCACATCATTGTGACATATCATGGTTCTCACCACTGTCATTTTCTGCAATTAATTCTTGCCACTATTTGTTTGAGAAGCTGATCACCAAGTCTGTGAAATACTCTGTATGGCTTAATTTTTGTTTTACTAAGATGTTTAGGATTTTAGTGCATAATCTTCATTCTGTGAACATCAGGCTTATATCAAGGATAGGTCTATGGAATGCAGAATAAATGTGACTGAGTAGTTGCTTCTAAAAATTCTAGATTATGTCTATAATCTGATTATGAAATAGTAATTTTATTCATAGTCCAGCATCTACTGTGGCTGTTTCACTCCCATATGTTGGTAGGAATTAATACTTGAAATCAAATGTTTCATACAAATCTTTCTGTACAGTTATAATAAGGGGAGCACCGAATTTCCTGGGTTTAGCTGTCCCCTCCTTTAAGAGGATTAAGTTTTATTAAAGTTCAAATGAGTAACTGATGAGCTCTCATTTGCTAGTCTTAAATGGAAAACCTTCTAGATCAGCTTGGCATCTTTGCAAGTCCTGAAAATGTTTCTCTCTGTTCAATCAAATGTAGTTTTCAGCATTTATTGTGAACATGCAAACATTTTCTTGTTATATTGTTTTAATGGAGAAGCAGCCATGAGTGATGTAATTCTACATGGTCATTTTCCTTTTCTATACAGCTGTTGCAAAATTAAAAAGCTGTAAAGTTACAAATGGCTTCATATGAAGCAATACACAGCATGGAATTTCCTGCCAGTGGTTAAAATAATACAATTACTTTTAACAGATGAAAACAGTTAAGCAGGTCCCTATTTAAAAAAGGAAAAAGCCTTTCTTCTCGAAGTATCCCTTTAAAACATTTGCTTGAAAACAAGTAAAAAACAATCTTGGCATAGAATATTTTTACTCTTTTTGGGGTTTTGGCATACAACACAGATGAAGAAGAATAATCATAGTGACAGGTAAGAAACCGGTTACAGAAAAGCTTTATTTGAGCACAATTCACCAGACGTACATCTTAGCTTATTCTTGTCTCCATCTGCAGAGTAAACCAGCCATATGCTTAGAGACATCATTGTCTTTTCTCCTTTTTTTTCTCTTCCCGTGCACCAAAAAAAGAGAAGTCATTTGGTTTGACAAGAATGGTACATTTCGTAGTAATTACAAGGGAGCACAAAACAAAACCAGGCCAGTTTCACAATGTCCATGATTGTACTAATGCACCAAAGAGTGGTTTTACATTCTGTTAGAGGGAAACGGATTAATTGGTTCTTTGTAACTCCAAATTGAAATCACAGTGTAACCTGGTTGTGCTCAGCACAGGAAGCCTTTGGGGATGCCAAAGTTTGGACATGAGTCTGGGACATAGAGGAGTCCCAGAACTATTGTGTTCAGTGAGCTGTGAAAAGTCATTCAGAAGAGAAACACTCAGCATCCTTTATTTATTTGCATTGAAATATTTATCTGTGATGTGAGGCATTCATAATAGATTGTCAATCTCTTGTGCCTTGTGATGAACCTGGTTGTCTTGCAGTGAATTCTAAGTATTTTCTTCTGTGAATAATTTCATAATTGTCACATTTCCAGCCTATGAATATTCCCTGACCTTTAGATCCAAATTATCTTTTTTTTTTTTTTTTTTTTCTCAAGGAAGGAAATATAAACCCCTCTATTTTCTTTTTTTTTAAAAAAACCCTCACCTACCTAAATTATTAATTTTTAACTTAGAGATTAAAACTCAATCAACCTGAAAATTCATGTCTTGCTGTTCTTTCCTGATAATTGAAGGAAATTATTTATGTAGCATAGATTAATATTGTTTCATGTTCTACCTGACATTCCAGATTAAAGTATGACTTTGAAATAGAGATGGGTTGGGACTGAAATGCAACCACTCAAGTACTTGGAAAGCAATATGTTGGGTTCTTAATACCAAAGCTCACAAAGGAAGTAAATTTTCACTTCCATCTTGTTACATACTGGGTGGAACAGAGAGAAAAATGAGCTTGGAAGATAAATAAGTGAGAGGAAGAGAACAAGGGCATGATGAGCAGTGTGCATCCTCAGTCCTTAACACTGATTTGCAGAGAGAGGGATGCCACTGCAATCTTTCTTTGGTAAAAAGACAGGAAAGTCTCTTTTAAAGCTGCATCTAACATTATCACAGGCCCCTTTGAGCTATGCACTGATATAGAGAAGGCTCTGTGTTTTTTCACAAACTCCCAAATAACATCTAGAGAAACACTTGGCATTTCTGGCATAACTTTGGGCCATTTTCTGTAGAGTAGGAAGCTGTGTTGTCCCACCAGCACAGGAGGGTTTCTTCTGGATTTTTTGAGTGAGCTTCTCTCAGCCTTCTCTCTCTTTCTTTCTCTTCCTTTCACCCCTGATTGAAAAAGGAGCTTGGAGACAAGAGAAAAGGCAGCAGAAGGTTGAACAGTGCTAACCCAGAACACAAAGGGTGGAGGTGTATCTGCTCACTGCTGGCATGCAGCCATCATGGTTATCAGCTTAATAGCATAACTTGAGAGGAAGAATTACACTCGTGACCTTCTGCTCCAACAGCACAAGCTTCTATCACTTGAGCTAAAGGAGAATCTCCATTAGTAGTTGCTCATTGTCACAGGGCACATATCCCTCTCTTGGGCCAACCACTTATAACGACAAGATATCATAAACACTTGAACAGCTCTGATTTTGTCCAGTAGAGGGAAGTGGAAAGACACAAACACTAACTCAATATGTTAGAGAGAGATATCATCAACATATTAACCGCATCATGCATGATTGGCAAAAGGCGTAACGATTGCAGAACCTTGCCTTTCTCACCACTGCCAGAATCTCTGTATTGACTAAGAATCATTTCCACTAGAATTGCTGTGTCTTGCACTGTCACTCTTCTTTGAATTACAGAGCTGCCAGAAAAGAGTAATCTGGATCACAAGCCAATTTACCTTGGTGACGAAAATAACACATTGCTGTGTTATGAACAGTACTCATTAAGTTCAATTTCTTAAATTATGTTCTTGAGGGAAGAAGACTGTTGAAAAATATCTTTAAGAGAGCTGGCAATACGTTGCATTTCAAAAATAGGTGCCTTTTTCCTTGGAAATAGGAATGGAATAGTAAATTGGGTACTGCCACAGAACTCCTCCAAAGTGAGAACTCTAAAGCATTTGGATGCTGGATTTCCACTTTAGTGTCGATCAATATTTCTTGGGTAACACGATAAAAGCAAAATATTTCACAACTAGCTTTTTTCTAGACCCCTATTTACTTGCATACAGTAGCCCAGTGGCTGTTCCCTAGGGAGAAAGACAGTTACTGAATTTAGAGTTGCTCCTTGTCAGCTTTAGCTGTGCAGGTACTACCTATCCAGTAGGGAAAAGAAAGAAAATGTTTGCCTGTTTTGGAGTCATGTGTTTGGATTATGAGTCTTTTTTTTTTTTTTTACCGTTTAGTAGAGATAATCACGCTGCTCTACCATGGAACCATGGCCAACCATATCAGGTATTCCTAAGCCTGATTCCAGGCAATCATCACCCCAGTATTTGCTTGGAACTGCTTGAAGCAGTCCTCTTCTTTTTTAATGCTGAATGATCTCCACAAGGTCTACCAGCTCCTTTCCTCTCCACTGGATTAGCTGGAGTGTCCAAATATTAAAGGATGCCAACTGGCTTGCAACCAGCCATTTATAGAGCAGCTCCCATTCCAGAGCCATTTTTTCCCCAACAACTTTGGCTGCTTCTCATCCTCATTCCTTTCTGTACAGACCTCTGAAGTCCCCATAGAGGTTTCATAACATCCTGAAGCCTTCATCAAATGGTAAATTGGTATTCTGTTAGGCTGTCAAGAAGGATTAGAAGGAGGGATCTATTCTTCTTCTTATTCTCATTCTTTAATGACAAGTTACATTGCCAGCCTGTCCACTAAATCACATTAGGCAAGGTCTAATTTACTTCTTCATACCAAAGTAGAGAGAAACGAGAGAAAAACAATCTCCTGCTTAGGACATGTGTTGAGAATTCAGGGAATTCCTTTGCTACTGCAATTCTGTTTTACAAGTTAGCATTTTACTAGCATGAAAATGTATATTACCCCCTGACTGCGTCTTTCTTTTCTTTTGAAAGTGTATGTACACCCATTTTAGGTAATTTTGGAGCTTTAAAGCAATCCACATTGGTGAATTGCATCAAAAGCATGAAGAGTTAATGTCTTGATAAGTATTTTCATAGAGAAATTTTCAACTAGTTCTGTGAGACTCACATTCCTTGTGAGAGTCCTCGCTTTAATCCTCTCCAAAGCAGTTTGGGTTTTGCTGGTAGCTGAAGATGCTGTGTTTACCAGCACTGTTTCCACTGTTACACGTACGTGTAGGTCTCACGTTGCAGCCAGGATCACTGCTTGGGGGTGTAAACATGAAGATCGATAAGTACGTTCTCTAAGACAAAGTCCTTAGAGGAGGAAGAAATGTGTATTGTAGTGTTAGAAACCATCTAGGGGCATGACAGGCCCTCCAAAGAAAGGAGGAGATGCCTTGAAAACAGGGAGGGGAAGGGAAAATAGAATAACCACAACTGGTTTGATTCCCCCCCCAAATTCACCTTCTGTGCCTCTCCATTCCATGCTTCGAGTGCTGGCAAAATGATATGGTTAATGCAGCTCTTTATATTTTGCCATTAAAATGGTATATTTAGTGATGGGACAGATTAGGTTAATTGCCAGAATATAGTTGGGAATTGTAACTGAAGAGCAAGCAGTTGTGATTGCACTATCCAAATACAGAGGTGAGAGGGTTCAATGAGTGTTAATGCTTTGCTGCATCCTGCAAGACCAGAATGAACGCCACACATTTCCAAGTACAAGACATTCTGCATAAATAGGACATTCAATTATTTATGAATAGACTCCAAGTCAGTGATTAATTAGCATTTTAAATATGGTTGATTAACACATTAACCCTATTTTATGAAAACTCTTTTAAAAGATACATATTACATGTGCTTCCATTTGATTTTCACATTTCTGATGTCTTTCATCTGTTAGATTACTGTGTCCTATAAGACTTTCTAGAATGTTTAATTATTTACTTTACAAATGCAGGATGTTATAATGATATTTGTAAAGAAAAAGCTAGGATAATGAATATACAATACAGTATTAGCAGCTTCCCCAACTGTTGACAGGAGGTTAGGGGGGTATGGGAGGAGGAAGAAAGAAAATCAAAACAAGATAATAATGTTGCACTAGATGTATACAAGTGAATATGCAATAAGCATTGGGAATAGTGTACAAAAGCAATAACATAATTTACCATTCTGTATGAAAGAACTAACTGAGGTGCTTTTGTCTGTATTGAGGGTAATGTTTGGAAGCCTTCACTGGAAAGCAGAATATAACCTAGAAACAGTTTGCATTATCAGTTACAGAAGAAAACATTTACTTGTTTAATAATCCGTTCTTTATTTCTATTATTAATTATTCATCTATCTCTCAGCGATCACTAGCATAACAACTGCTACCGTACCAAGGGCTGGGATTTACCTGCCAGACCTTACAATGGGGAGAAGTTTCTAAAATGTGAACACATTGAGACCTTACAAATAGAAGACAAAGGGGGGAAAGACCCCCTCATCAGTAGCTCAGTTTATTTTAAATTGTTTGTTTCTGTGTCGATTAATTAGGTTCCAGAGTTACCTATATAACCTAAGATACCTCTTTCCTATATATTCAGATGGCAGCCCACATTCTCTTCTCATGCAATAAAGTGAAATTATGCTGGGAGTGAAACTGTCAGAACTGACCTTTCTTCTGAGGTCTTGTCTCGTGACATGCAGAGTGGAGAAAACACATTCAGCCTTCAGAGCGCTCAGCATCTCATGAGGGTCTGTGTTTAAAGTACACACCTGCTCCTCTGCAGTAAATACAACAATCAATATTCTTACATGAAGGCATATGCTTGAATATTTTGTATAATTGGCTCTGTCCCCATTTCTGCAAAAGGTTATCACAAGTGGTAGTGTTAGAGCTGACTATTACCCACCTACATTGTTGAGGGGTAAAAAGCCCCGCAAAGATCAAACAGTGCTTGGAATTTTCCAAAATTAAGCTTTGCGTGGAAAAAAAAAAAAAAAGAAGCAGGGAAATATGTCATACTGAAAATTGGTGAACTAGCTGTTCAGCTGAAAAATGGCTTATTAGCAGGGAAATCATTAAAGTACAATATAGATTTATAGGCCAAAATAATTGAAAGAGGATGTAGTTGACAATTCTTACCTATCTTAATCAATGAGATTATTTGTGCAAGTGTGAAGCACATTGTCTACAGTATACTTATGTATTTGTAGTATAGAAAGGCAAGATGGTGGTTAATGTCACTGTCCTGATACTCAGGTCTAAGGGCCTGATTCTTCCCCAGAAATTCTTCCTTTTCAGTGACATTATTTTGTCATCAAAAGTATCCCTAACCTTCACAGTGTTGTATTTCCTATCTGAAAACAAACAAACCAACCACCAGGTATTTAAATTTTTAATTTACTTACTTCTGCTTTAGGCCTTGAAATATAGGCTAAACCACTCCCCTTTTTGACTACAAGATAGTCACAAAAATGGAGGTAGCCATGTCACAGTGAAGGTCCATATCTGTAAAAGATGGGCATTGGAGTGTCTGGACAAGGTGTGTGCCTTCATTGCATTAAGGCACTATGTACAAGGATCTGTGATTACCATACATAAGGAGACTTGAGGAGCAAGTTCAGTGAAGTCATTATGATGATATCATTGCTGGTGGCCATTACTCTACATTACTAGTGGCCATTACTGTAATCTAAATGGACATTGGGAGGAGATTATGGTGAAAGGTTCTAATGGCTTGCACATTAGAGGTCCTTAACATATAAGCACCCAGGATGAAAGTCTATGTACAAAGAGTTAAATAAATTGTGCAGCATCTTCCCCTAGGGAGTCATTAAAGGTATTATGCAAGTTTAAGTACTCTTCTTTATCTGGGCTATTAGACCTTTCAAACCAGGAGGTCTAAAGGAAGAGCTCCTGAGTAGTGGTTTTCCCTGGTGTAAAATCAAGCCGGTGGGCTGGGCTGAAGGGTGATGAGTGAGAGTGGAAGACAATCTATAGTTTAAGCAGGTAAATCTGTCAGATTTCCCCAACACTGGACAAAAACCTGCTAAGTGTGTGCTGTTTTCATGTTCAAGGGAAGAAGGTGCATCTTTTAGGGCTTTGCTTTGGCATACAGTCAAATTACCCACCTCTTCCTCAGCTAAGGTTTTGCTGTATTATTGTAATATTTTTTTCAGTGCTTATTTTTCTTTAAAAAAAAAGAAAAAAGATCTAGTAGACTAGCAATACATAGAGTGCAATGTGAGTATCTGCTGTCATAAAGATTTTCCAATACTATTAATGTAAAACATTAGGCATTGCCAAAATCCTACTGTTTTTACTCACTGGCTTGAATAAATAATGGAAGACAGGAATAAGTAGAAAAGGGAAATAAATTCTTCCTCTCAGCAGAGGTTCCCTTTGCACAGACGTATATTTTCTTCCTCCAGTATGCCTCCAGAGCTGATAGTAAAAGGAATTCAGAAACTTCAGCCAGCACACAAGGCAGCAACTCAGCTCTACTCTGGGAGGATCCCTGGTTGCTACAACAGCTCTCTGTAGGTTGGAGTTTATTTTCAGGCCTTTTTCATGGCCAAGCAAAATATATGTACAACTGTGGCACGTCTTATAGTATCTAAAACTAAAGTACACCAAGAGTAAGGGATTTTGTATTTATGAGTCTATCTTGAATTATCTGATTTAAGGTATATGGTTGAGTCAAATCTATCTGCAGAAAATTTTGCAAGACTTAATGTTTGTGCAAAAGCCTTTCTACCAAGAAGATGATGTATCATTACTAAAGATAAGCTGTTGGAACCAAAACAGAAACCTAAGCGTGCCAGGTGGTAGAGTGGTAAAACATTGTAGTTAGGGATATGAAATGGATTCCATTTAGGGTAGATCTGTAGGAAGCTTGGGTTGCAGTTAAGCTTACTTCCGTAAGTTCAGGAATTCTGGTCCCAAGCCCTCCATACAAATCTTGGGGCATTTAGCCAGGGAATGGCCACCTCCATCCAGTCTCATCCAGGGGACGAGGCCTCCCTCCCAACGCAGGATGAGCCCACCAGCTTGTTTACACTAAGTCTTGTGGTGAGCTGAAGTCAATATGTTACTGAAGTGCACACGTTGGCCCAGAAAGGTTTATCTTCCAGTTTAGGCATAAAATTAATGCCACTTTAATTAAGGCATGGACTAGAGAGGAAGAGGATAGTGTGAGAATATTTCCACAGATGTTTTATTGAGGGTTCATAGTAACAGAAAAGAAACAATTTGAGTTTTGTCCCACAATGCTTTAGTCTTCAAAGGCTGCAGATCCTCTAATTAATTGACAGGTAGAAAATAGGCTGTACAGAAGTTAATTCACTTGGGGCTACAATTGCTGTGCCTGTGCCCTCAGTGCCTGTTACAGTCCTGATCCAAAGTCAGTTGAAGCCAATCGATCAGGCCCTAATTGCACACTGATTAGTATCGCTGAGCTTGGCAGCATAGTAAATCTTTAAGAATTAGGAGCCACTGTGTTTTTTGGAGTAGTTCTTTTCACCATTATGTGTGACTGATAACTTGCAGTGGGATTTAAACACAAATATTGTATTATTGAGAGACAACACTGTGTAATTGTTGCCAAGATAATAGATGAAATAGCTCAACTTCCTTTGGAAAAGTTTCAAAGGTTGAAAAGTTTCAGACAGGCATTTTTTGCAGGTGTAATGAAAGGATCAGCGTGTATTTCCCACAAGGGCTTTCATTTTTCATTTTTATCCTTAAGAGAAGCCAGTGGCGCTTCCTGAGTATTGTCATTGACTAAGGCACAGAAGAAGGAGAAAAAAGAAACAATTGATAAAAAAAAAAAAAAAAAAGAAAGAAAAAGTGAATCAAAACATGACTTCTTGTTTTCAAGAAGAAGGGCCAACTTTTACTTTATAGTAACAGCTTTGAGATCAGCAGCTGTGGGATTACATGGCAGAGGTTTGTAAAAAAAATCAATAACTGCTGCTGTTTGGAGAGAGGGAAAGAAAGGACAGCTAACTAGACCAGATTGTAACAGTTCTGCAAGCAGTCACAATGCTCACCTTACAACAGCGCAGCCCTGCAAATTATTAAATAATAAATCACAAAGTCGAACAGTCTTGGGTGGACAGAATGCGTTTGACTGTAAAGCAGACAGAGGCCTATGAATTATTCACATCTCAAGCAAAGATAAAACAAGCAGAGAAGAAATGAGAAGAATTCTTCCAAACAGGTTCTCCTGTACTGAAATATACCTTTTGATTACTGATACATATTTGGGGATTCAACCGGTCAAAGTCATGCCAGAACTAAGAAGAAGGAGACAACTGCAACCTAGGTTTAGTGCTAGGGGAAAATCCTGGCATTAATAAGTAAATTCAGAAGTAATGTTCCTGTGAAATATCATTTTGCAACTTTAGTATGTTAGCAATTAAGAGGGAGAAAATAGATGTCAGAAAATAATTGTCATAAAGTGTCAAGATCTCAAGTATTATATTTAATTTAGTGAGTCAAGACTTTGTAGGAGCTTATTTTAATCATAACAGCAAGCTGGAAGCTGAAGATCTGCTTATGAAAATAGTGGGAATCTTGTGTTTTGATAATTTTAAGCATGTGAATTAGCTGAAGTGGGAGGAAAAGAGTTAAAGCTGATCTTCAATGTAAAGGCAAGAAAGAAAAGCAAAATTCTCCATTTGGGACTGTGGGTTTTTATTACTGGTTTATAACATTTAGGTTATTTGAACATAACTAATGTCCATGACTTACAGAGGAAACAAAATCAATCAAAACACTATTTCCCTTTGAAGTTTTTTTACAAATTTTTTCCCCTAGCAGAATTTCAAACTTACTGCACTGATACACCTATACAGCAGAAAATATGTATGGTCAGATCCTGCTGACGCTGACTGAAGCCAGAGCAGTCTGGCCTGGGCTGTATTGATGACATAGAATCATTTAAATTGGAAAAGACTTCTAAAATCACTGAGTCCAACCATTAACCTAACACTGCCAAGTCTGCCACTAAACCTTGTCCCCAAGTGCCACCTCTACAAGTCTTTTAGATGGTGGTGACATGTTTTTTGTGATTAGTGGTACGGTTTAATGAAGGATGGAAACGTACTGCTGATGAGTAATGGCTAATGAGTAATGCTGTCTGAAGCTATAGAAAACCACCTCTCCTTCATTGTCTGCTCCTTGAAGACCAAGTTGGTGAACAAACCTATTTGTGGGAACCTCTCCCACGACTGACTTTGCATTACCACATTTAGGAGCAGTGGTGAAGTTGGTGGGCCTCATCTTTCAACCTGTTCACATGCACTGAGAGCTTTATTTTTGCAATAACAGAGTGAAATGAAGAGTAAAAGGGAGCAAACTCAGAGGAAGACATAACTAATCCTACTGAAGATCTCTCTATGAGTGTGCTGGACTCCCAGCAACTGGTCGGAAACTTGCAAATTCCAGTAACTGGAAGCAAGTGTTCTCAGTTTTCTGAGTACCAGCTCTTCCAGTGTCTCTGCCTGTGAGAATTTCCCATAAATGTGTGGCCTGATAAGGAACAGAGTTACTTTACTAGTGTAGCTGCTGCAAACTGCAAGTCCAAATGAGAAGCAGCACATGCCAGTGCCTAAGGATGGGAAATCTGCTTTGGAATATGAAGGTAGGGCCTCCCTCTTCCTCACACTTCCTCCAGAGCCAGTCCCCTCATGCTTATTGTTCCTAACCCTCAGCTGGTGTTTTTGTTCTTTTATATGTAGAATTGTTCAGATCAGTTTTCCCAGTCTCCTGATTTCCTCTGCTCCAGGCAAATAGACACAGACCTGCCCATGCCCCAGCAAACGCCATGTCCAAGCCTTGCTCTTTGCCTTCTAGACCAAAGCTCACCCAGGTTTTCTCTGCAGTCAGCTCCAAGCCTCATCACCTCACTCCCAGCTGCTTTCACTTGTGAACCGTGTCCTCTTGTCCCAGTATGTGTTTTCCCTTTAGTAGCAACTAAAGTTAATCAAGATTCTGTACATGGGACACATAAATACAACCTGTACTTACCAGCTTTTGCTTCAGGGCTGGCCATGGCATCAGGAGTTTTCAGCCTTGCTTTAAATTACTCAACTGTGTTTGCCAAGAGTCAGATTCGAGACTTGGAAAATTTACATAGAAACTGGCAACAGCAGTGAAGTTTTTTTTTTTTTCCTCTGCAGTACTTAAGAGAGACAGATGCTCCTTTTGTTTTGCAGAAGTCTGACAAAAAAGTAGTTCCTAACAGGACCTTCCATTTAGATGTGCCACTGATACTGATGTATAGGTCAGGCTTGCACAAATCAGACAAGAGTAAGTTAGGTGTGTGTTTTGCCTTATATATTTAATCTTCTAGAATATACTGTCTGTACTATTAAGATATTGGCAACAGAAGTTTGTTTTAATTGTTGCACTTCGTTGATTAAATAGTAAGCCCAAAGAACTTGACCAAAGGTTATTTTATACTTAAGAATTTTTTAAAAAGATTTGCATCTGCTCTCTTTGCTACATATATGCGTCCTTGTTTTAGACTATTTACTGCAGTTGCTTCCCTCGTCTCCTGATTTAATTGAGTGTTGCCAGCAGATATTTTCTGTCTTTGGTGATTATGCAGAGAAGGAACCAGCAGTGTAAGCCTTGGTTTGCTGAGCAGGAACTGTCTGATAAAGAAAAGGTGAAACTTGTTTTAAAATGTTTCATTTTATCCTTCAGAAAAAATGTGAGCGCCTCCATAATGTGGTCTGCTGAGTGCTGTCAATTAAAGAGTTGTGAAGTGGATATTAGAAGATTATTTATAATACTGTTATATAATGGCTTAGATGGACTGCACTGGAGAAATTAACATGACAGAGGGATGGAAATCATATTAGAATTTGGACGTACTTGAGAGTTGATGAAATTATATTAAAAAAATACCATTCAGAATAAACACTAATGACATGCCTTTTTATTGATGTTTAATTCAGAAAAGAAGTTAATACATGCCTTGAAAAGCAAAGAAGGACTGCTTTATGCTTAATAATTTGCTTAAACTGAATTTCATATAGAAAATTAATTTGTTCTTAAGAACTAGATGACTTTCAAGCAGGAAAAAAAGTTTTAGTGTTGGCTTCTTTTTTTGAATATCAGTGCTTTTCAGTATGTTTGAAATCTAAGGACTGGTTGGATGGATGTCCTGTGTAGGGCTAAGGGTTGGACTTGGTGATCATTGAGGGTCCCTTCCACGTGATTCCGTGTTTCTATGAACACAGTTAGAAATTTTTGGGGTGAACACAATATTTCCCCCATTGGTTTTTGAAAATTTGATTTGCTTCTGACCATCCTAAGAAGGGCAAAGGCCAGTCAAGCTGTGTCCACGGCCCTGGTATTGAATGGTCCCATAACCCTCATACAGCACAAAACACAGTATCTCTTGTATTCCCCAAAGTCCAGTGTTTGCCACTGGGAACTCTCCAAATATATGCAATTTAATGAATGAAAGGTTTTTAGAGTGCTAACTTAGCCAATATCTGTGATTGGATTCTGTTGCTAAATCAAGTCAAGTATTCTTTGATGATTTTTTTTTTTTTCCATGTAAAGCTTTCCTGGCTACCTGATTCTCTACAGAGAGCAGGGAGTTGGATAATTATGATAAATTCTCCAGCTTAATCCCTAGCTGTAAGTAAAGTTGAAAGATCTGAACTAAGATATAGGAGTGAAGAATAAATAAAATAAAAGAGGAAAATAAAACAATTCTCTGCCAGCTAAGGATGTCCTTTTTTTTTTTCTAGTATTTTGGAAAGAATATTATTTTATTTTGGCAGGTATTTGTATCCTTCCAGGGAAGGGCTGGTACTTTGATAACACCTCTAATGGAGCTTTCCTCAAAGCACAGACACCCTGGCCTCTGTAGTGAGCGGGCTGCACTCACAGCCTGAGCCTGAACACACCCATGGGCT
>NW_026087270.1:5734999-6077499 GCF_022539395.1 Myiozetetes cayanensis
TCTGGGACTCCAACTCTGCCACTTTATATTCGCTGTTAAATCATTTTCTTTCTGTGCACTTTGAGGACAGAAGATATACCCTTTAATGAAAGGTAAAAAATCAGTTGAGATAATTGCACTGAAGGTGAATGTGTGCTTTTACATTGAGGTACTCTCTGCACACTTAGGAGGCAGAATTTTCTATTGAAGTAGGAGAAAGGGTTCCTGAAATCTGTGGCTGAAATTCATCTCACGAGGCAGGACAAGGTCCATGTGTGATGTGAATATCTCGTGACCCTGTCTGGGTTGCTTGGGTGCCTGGATTTGTGCCTCCATTTCAAGAATGGTTGAATAGGCCTCACCAAATAAAATACATCTCAAATCTGTCCATATACAGTTCTGTGCCAAGGTGCTGGTACCTGAATCTCATGGAAAACTAACTAATTTCCAGCTTTTAAAAATAGAAACAGAATAAAGGTTTGACCTATTTAAAAAGGATTCACTGAAAATGAAAAACAAATGTCATGTTGTATTGAATGCCATAAGAGTATGGAATGAGGGAATTAAGGGGTTGGGGAGTTTTTCTTCTACCTATCGCTGATTTTTTTCCAGTCATTTTATGCGGATTTCAGGAGGCAAATGCAGACGGGAAGCAGGCGAGCTTCAGGGGAGATTGCAGGGGAGCGTGACTGGGGGGAGCACTGTCTCTGACCCCTCCAAAAGCCAGTTGTGCACGGAGAGGACAACAACAGTAAAAGGTCCTGCACTGTCCACCTTTGCCGGGACTGTCGTTTTGATCTGCCCGGCCGCCCTGTGCCGTGCTCATCATCTCCAGGCGCTTTATGCCTCAGCCACACAGAAAACCCCATCTGCTCCATTTAATGATTTCTGTTTGATGAATTTTTCTGTATTCATAAAGGGAGATGCTGTCACAAGGGACAGCCTCAAGCACACCCACCCCTACAATCTTTATCAAGCTCGGAGCCATAATCATTCAGGCTCAGCTTCTAATATAGCACAAGCCCTGCAGAACTGGGGGTTCACTGGCAGCCGGCTTCTGATTCTTTCATAAACTGTAATTCTGATGCTGCAGGTTTAATTAAGTACGTGGCAGTTAATCAGCCACTGAAAACAGGGGCCTCCACTGGGGAATTACCTGAGTGAAAACAGACCAAACATGAAGGGGCTCCCTTGAAACTCTAGCACTTGTGCTTCCACGGTGAAATGGAAAGAAAGTTATCAAATAAAATCTGTTTGCTTGTGGCTGTACTGTGACAGCTTTGTTAGTCCTAACAGATGACAAGGATTATTCAATCAATATAGATTTACCTTGAGAGTTTTGCTGTTTTCAGGCACCTCCAGGAAAATGACAGCCATTAAATATGTACAAAGGCCAGTCCAGGGCCTGTGGCCTCTAGCTTTAAGCTGCTGCCTTTTCTGAGTTATGTCAGGATCAATTTTTTCTAATAGATATCACTTATCCTACATGATAATCAGCCTATCATAGTCCATTGATTACATGACAGCCTGATTTAGGTCTGGTCTACAAGATAAGATACATAGGGAAGTCTCTTGCCTGGATTGTCAGGGAATTAAATTCCTCTTTTGGAACTTTCCCCTGGAATTATTTGGTATGCACAGAAGCCAAGTGAGCTATTTTGACCAGTTCCCCTCTCTCATACACCACCCTCACTTCTTTGTAGCCCCATGGAATTTCAGGGAGCCAGACTTGGGTCCACCATGCTTATGTCATCTGAATTAGGGAAAGGTAGTCAGAGGCTGTTAGCACTGATTGTTGTTCCAGTGTGAGGTTTTGTTTCATTTTGAAGGCTCCACTAGACCTGAGCCCTCTCGTATTTAGGAGAGTCCATGGTTTGGGATCTGAGTCGGGTGAGCACTAGACGTGATAAAGCAGCTTACGCAACTACAAAGACAACTGCATTTAGAAACTAAGTATGAGATGTCATCTTATTTTTCTATGACCCTAAATATCACATTTTTGGTTTTGCTAGCAATGTTTTTTCGAGATATCTTGATGCTAATGCTACTGTGCTTATGGTGGTGCTGGGGTTGAGGTTCCCTGTTTTTCATGGTATTCAAGAAGGCTCAGGGAAGGCATTTGTATCTGGAATGTCTAGAAAGCCAGTCCAGTGCTCTTTGCTGAATGAGAACTAAGTTGCTGGAGTCACACTGGTGAATGCTGAGGAAACACCCTCCGTTTATGTAAGGGATCTTTAAACTGTCACCTTGGTATTCATACACAAGGTTTTACTTTCCATCAGGGCTTGAATTAATCTTGAGTATCTCCTTCTATAGAACAGTCTCCTCTTTTTAGGTCTGTGGATCCTACTGGAAGTCTTACAAAGACTTGGGAGAATTCTTCATATAGATATGGCATAAATTTGGCTACATATGATGGTGTGTTTCTTTGTTTTGGTCTGCACATTACAGATAGACATCTGAAACTGCATCAAGTGACCTGACATTGCTTTTAGGAGCAAGTTATTGCCACGGCTGCCTCATGGCAGGGCTGCAAGTCCCAAGTGAGAGACTAAGTGTCTATGCATGATCTCTAAAAATGTGGTTTACTTTGTGAAATTTACTGACAGAGGTGTAACATAAAAAAGGTTCCCCTCATGAATGTATGTGGACCTGGAGATTTTCTTGGTTAAATATATGATTTTATCATCTAAGAATATTTTACTTTTAACTTGCGTAAAGAGGAATATATAAAAAATGCACTTATTATAAACAGGAGTAGATACAAAATACAAATGCTGTGGTTTACATCCTGTTTTTTCTGTTTCATTTAAAACGTGACATGCTACTGTAGTCCTTCAAGGTGTTAAAAAATCTTGAATTTTCATGTGTAGGGCTGTGTATTCTTGAATTTTCAAAGACAGTTCCATGTGCCTTTCAGATATGTCTGGCTACAGAGTCTTGACACTCAGTGAGGTAGTAAGCTTCTACTTCCTGACTACATAAAAAAAAAAAAATTAAAAAAAGTGAGAAAAAATAATAGACCTGCCTGTTCAGATTTCAGTTTGCTTCTGTTAAGCTTTTTAACTTATTGAACATTCAGATTCCAAACTGACAGTACAGTAATTTTCAGAGCAACATGAAAAGTTTTATACCTAGATATGTTGTTGGAATAGCTACCAGATCCATTTGTCATTGTTTTTTGCATACAGTTTGGTCTTATGATTCCTTTATCTTTCAATCTCTGCTTACAACCCAGAGTGTAATTATTAATCAGTCTTTACTGACAATTTTATTATAACTATAGATCAAACATATATGTGAGTTTTAGGGGGTTTTAAGTTGTTTGTTTTCACCACAAAACAATTTGTAAACACAGGAGAGCTCTGATTTCAAGCAAGAGGGTAAGAAACTGATTTTACTGTGTAAAAGGGCAGACTGGTGTTCACTGGGGAACCTCTGGTTTCTCTTTTAAGGCCCAGTTATCTTTGTTTTCTGTAGCTCTTACCATCTTTTGTTATGTGTTTATTTTGAAATTTATAAAAGATCAAGGGGAAATAGATCACATCAACATATAGGAGTAGATTAATCTGTACTACATTAGACTTTGTGTATAAGTAGAAATACTAATGAAAATGATGCTACTATGTAATCCAGCTATCAAACAAATCAAATCTATGTTTCATGTGATAAAATACAATGAAGTCCAAATATTATGGGGAAAAAAAGGCATTTTTGTTTCACTAAGGTGTACATGTTAAATAATCAAAGGATTCAACATGACAATATGGTTATAGATAGTTATCTTAAGTGCCTTCTGTGGTGAGGAACCGAAATTAAGAACTTGAACAAAACATGATACATGAAAGTGCAGGTTCTACAAACACTGGGTTGCTTATTAAAACTACTTTGATCCCTCGTTTCTTTGATATCCTAGGTCTTATAAAGAATTCACTTTCAGGGGTAAATATAGGTAGTTCAGAGAGACTTTATGACATACTGTACATACTGCTCTTCCAGAGACACTTTTTAATTACTTAAAGAAAAAAATTGCAGCAAGAGAAAAATGCTGATAGAGTCACTATCTACTGATGTTAGTTTTTAACTGCTGATTATTTTGGTGTAACCTATTTGAATAATTCTCTTCTCAGAAGCAGGTCAGATTTGAAAATCTGAACAGATCTGCTAACATTCCAGATTAGCAGGATGAGACACGGGTTCACAGAGCAGATGGGGCGTATGCTTGTCCCTAAAGAGATCATGTATTTGCTTGCTTCTCTGAATATTACCCAGACACCTGCTGGAAAAGCCAGATTTTTACTGCTGTTCACTACCTTGGTTCCCTGAGCAGGACTGCAGGGAATTCTCAGAGAAGAATCGATATTATTAACGTTTATTCTGCTTTTCAAATCACTTTGAGACCCAGTTTTCTAGTCACTGAGGCCTGCATGAGACTGGAGGTAGTTCCGATGAAAATACATGATGCTGTTTTTGAATACACTGCTTCATTTTTCAGCTTTGTTCTTTAAAAGTACTGTCAGCAAATCCAGGGCAATATTGTAGCTCCTGCACAGATCCTTGTGTTTCAGAAATGTGGGTTTGGATCACGACTTTTCTGTTGAGGCTTTTCTGCATAACGGGCAGATGCTAAACCTGGTGCTGTGATGTGGGGCTGAGTGGTGGGAGAGATCAAGTTAAGGTAATGGATTATGGTTTCTTTGTAATAGGTAACTGCATTGTAGGCAAAACCTTTATTTTATAAACTTCAGTGGGATGGTCTTCCAAGACCAAAAGCTTCAGCATAACCCAGGAATCTGAAAGGATTGCTTCTAATAAACCCCATTTCCCCAATTTTGAATGGTATGTGGACAAGCAGGTATGGCTTGTGTCAGGAGTCTAGTGATTATGAGGTAACATAAAATTCAGATTTTAAATGAACCTAGGGAAATAGAATCTTAATATTCCTTGGGTCTTAATGGGAAAGAGATTCCTGTGTCACTTTGGTCAAACGTGCTCTAAAATGCAAATATAAAGTATGGGACCTGAAGCTGGGTGCTGAAAATACTTTGCAGTCAGACGTAGGCTCCGATACAAAGTGCACTCATATTTTGACCTGCATATTTTTGGCTTTGAAATATGTCTGGGATGCTTACTATTTTCTTGAGTCAAAAGAAAATTACTAACCAAATGAAAATTAGAAATCTCTAGAATGTACTCTAGTGAAAATCCTGGAGCAGCTTTATGAGATCAGTTCTGTTTCTTTCATGACTTCTCTTTTTCAACAAGCAACTTAAAAACATAAAACAACTTTAGATTCCAGGTAAAAACAATTACTAATTATAAAATTGGTCTCACTGTCAGGCAGACTGTTACTGTCAGAAAATTGCCACATTACCTGGGCTGGTTCATTCTGAAAATGGGACTGTTTCACTACTGAAAGCTTTTTTTTGCCCCTCCAATATAGATACCTGATTAAACTAATATTTTTTTCTACCAGAATTTACAGCTATGAAATTTTTTGTTTTAATTAAAGAAGTTTAATTAACAGATATTGAACACAGTCTGGAAGAATGTTCATGTTTCCAAAACCCAAACAGATCCTTCAGTACAGGTTCAGTTGTGATTTCTTTCCAAGGCAGAGATCTGGTTCCTCTGCTCTAAATAGCAATTTAAAACTTTGAGCTGAAAAGAAGACTCTGGCAGCAGCAGAACACCTATGACACCCAGCTGAGCAGCTCTAATTCAATCCATCCATGTGCACCAATTATACACAGAGGCATTTGGTGAGGGTGTAAATCCCCACACAAGCGTTTGTTAGTCCAGGTGTCCATATCAAATATCAGCACTCAGAGACTGACTGAAATGAGTCTTTGTGAAATGCCCTCACATGCAAGTGCATCTCTGCAGAGTCCTCTGTGCACAGATTATCCTTAGCCTTAATCCATACTTGAAAAATAAAGTAGAACTTTCCTTTCCTTCCTGGTCTCCTCATGTTTCTATTCACTAGATCATGCAACCTTTCATTAATTAATTATTTGTCCCATAAACTTCTGCACTTTAACTGATCTATTAATCTAAAGGATAACTATGACTCAGCTTAGTAATATTTTGAAATCCATGGTAAAATATTTGTCGAAGTTTTGTAAATCTGCAAAGCACTTCTGTGATCAACTCATATTATCTAATGCAATTTCCATAATAATTTAAGTTTAAAATTTCCATACCCAAGGTCTTTAAATCTAGTTAATGAGTGTCCTTTAGCAGATGATTTATAGATTTATATTAACCTTGTGTATGTTTTATTTTATGGTTCTTGGAATAATGCTATCAAACAGGTGTCTGTGCTCCCTCTTTAAATCCTCCCATATTTTCATGAATAGCAGATGATGGACAGATAGAAAGAAAAAAGTGAGTTTTGAAACAAGAAAAGGGCTTTTAAATTTTTAAACTATAAACTCTACTTTCTGTCTTCAATATCTCATTGTGATCAAGAATTTAAGATCTGCCTTTGAAAGACTTTTATATTAATAAACCATTTCAGACATGTTTAACCACCTCAGATATAATAGAATTCCTTCAGACACAGAAGATATAAAATAATGTAGTTTTCCTTGAGTTGTTATATTATCGTTAGAGTATGCAAGCTCCACATTAATTGAGACTTGAAAATGCATCTAATTTGTCATTTCTGGATAGAGAGGAATCAAAACAACCTGCCTGTAAATGCAGTCCTGCTTGGGGTAGGTCTTTGGAGTGTTCTTCACTCTTTTTTTCCCTGTTTTATTTAAGTGACTTAGATCAAACATTCAAGCACTGTCTGTAACTAATATTGTTTCCTGGCCTAAACAGATAATTGCCCTTCCGGATGTATAAAAGATGTCTCATGGAGCAAAGTGAAATATCATTAATAAAGGAGAATGATTTACTCACGAATTCTTCAAGAAGTAAGATTAATAAGCCATCCCCTGGTGTTAGATATAATCTTCAGATCTCTCTTCACTGCATGACTTATTTTTGCAACAACTGCACTATTCAATCATTAATCATTACACTCAGTGAGCAGTTTATCTGTGCTAATGTGCATGCTATACACAAACAACAGCTCTCTCTTACATTTGACGGAGGAGGAGGAGGAAAAGTAGGCCCTGCAGTGTGATGTGAATGAAATGAAATGAGGCTGCCATATGATACATAAGTTTCTATTCCAGATACAGCAACTTCAGTTAGAAGCTCTCTCTTTCCTAATGAAAGCAAGATTGCATTTCAATGTGGAGTAGTGGCTGTAAGGGAGAAGGTGTGTGTTGGCCTTCAAAATAATCTGCTGTCTTACCTGTTCTTCAGACAGTAAAGCAGACACAGCTTTGGCTCTTACCAGTGGGAAAATAAGGTAACCTGTCTTATCCAGAGCAGTTCAGCTATGAACTGAATTCTATGGGCTAATTTATCTTGAATTTAAACCTCTTTTTATGTGGTACAAGCCTGAGCATAGACCACTTCAGAGGTGAACTGGGGAGGGGACAAGAACTTCTTTGTTTAGCAGTTGTTGGCTGATTTTGGAGCCTGCACCAACCCTGTGGCTGTTGGCTGTCTGCATAAGGTGAGGTGCATAACAGGTCCCCCTTTGGTTTAATTTCTGAAACTGATGTGGCACTAAAGCGAGCATTTTACACACCAGAGGGTTTTGTCATAAGTAATAGAGCTGAACTCCATTAGCAGTGGCAGAACAGTGCATACCACACAGTCCAGTTTGGAGTTTGTCTTCCAGCAAATTCTGCTTACTTTCGCTTCATCTTTACAAAACTGACTTGCCAGACAGCTAATGAAATAAGTAGTAAAACTAAGTTTTACTATGTTCAGGACACATTACTCCTGATATACCTGAACCCATAATTATAATAAAATAATAAATATTATTAGCTTCATACAATCTGACATCAATATAAAATTCATCTCCTCTTCTAAAATCCAGTTGGTTTTCCTATTCAGATATCCACCACCACTCCAGATACAAAAATCAGTTCTCTTTAATTTGTTGCTTCTAAGGACTAGCAATAAAGATTTCAATTATATTTTTATTTTTCTTATTGTGGATGCCGACAGACATCTGATAGTTCAGTTACAGCTTTGTAGCTTAATAGAGTGCTTATGGTTAGGAGTTTATTGTGTTCTCAACAAAAAAAGCAGTGAATGGAGCAGGGAAACCCGAATCCAGTTTCTAGAGGAAGTCGGCTGCTCTCCAGGTAATCCTGCATCTGCACTGAGTGGAGAGAAGTGTGGGATGAGATGAGATGATTCCTGTCTGGTAAGGCCAGCGCATGAAAAAACACAACAGTGGAGGAAATGTCAAGTTTAGTTTGGCTTTCCTCTGACCCTGTGTAAGCCTTTAGGTGAGCGATAGAGCTCGAGACTTCTGTAATGGAAAAAGACGGTCTGAGGGAAAGTGAAAACACATGGTTTTAAGTGATTGTTAGCATTTTAGAGAGATAGCATGAAATAGGGAGGGGAAAAATTAAACATAGGAAATAGCTGTTGCATTTCCACATTACATTATTTTGAAGTAATTGAAAATGTTCCATTGATTTTTGGTTTTTTTCTAGCACAGAACTTTGTTTTCAATAACATTTTTACTCAAGCCAATATTTATATATTGGGAATCTTTCCTAATGACTTAGTAACTGGAAGGAAAATTTTGTAATATTTCTTGCCTTAAATGCCAGGCTCACCTCTCATAAAGGATCTCAAAGTGCTTTATAAATATTCATTAATATAATAGTAGAGTAGCATTCTCATAGTGGAGTTAAAGTGCAAGAGACAGTGTGTAAGTAAATCTGAACTGGCTCTGGGGAAAACCCTCTGTTATATGCTAAGGTTCCACGGATAAGGGATTTTAAGCTATTTTTTATCTGTTGGCTTTTTGGTGAGGGCATGCCCAGCCTTCCACTGATTTGGAGGGCTGCTCGGTCACCTGCGAGTCCTTCAGAGCCAGCTCGCTTTCTGCACGCAAGTGTTGCTTTGTGGTGTGTCAGAAGGGCTCTGTGGGCCAAAAAACTCTGCAAAACCACTGTTCCCTGCTGGCCCTGGCTGTCACTGGAGGGACAGGGCAGGAACCAAAGCAGGCATCCAGTGTAGCTTGCCATGCTGCAGCTTTGAGCTGGGAAATACCTGCCTATTTCAGCCATTTTAATTTCTTCTGCTGTCTAATTAAATGAGAAAGTATCCTTTCTCTCTTTCCTTGATTTCTTAGTTTGAGGAGCTTTTCTTACCCGCTAAATGCCTGAGGAAACTTTAACTGAGCTTGCTTAATTATTCTGGAAAGACCTGACTCCTTCCTGGTGAGGTACCTGACCCCAGTAGCAAGGTGCTTAGCCAAGTGAAAAACGGTCACAGCATCTCCCTTTTCAGCAGGAGTGGTGGTACCGGCTCCCTCTCCCTTCCGGGGGATGTGCTTGTCATATAATTGTCATATAATGTGATTGTCTGGCTTCTACCAACACCCACCCAAAAAGAAAGTGTGATAATTAAATGTGCACTGCAGCTATTGAATGACTTCCCAGTTACAGAGGAACGTGCCCTAGTTTGGATCAAGGGCCGCATTCAGATCCATAAAGTTTATGGCAGGTTCCCACAGTAGTACCAAATCCCTGTTTGTGAACCAGAGAATCCTAGTTTGTTTCATATTTACAAACCACACTGTCATTACCACTGATGCAGTATCAGCTATGATAATTATCACTGTGCCTTCAGCTTCAACAGAGCAGACATTTGTCTGATCCACGTGGAGGGTTGCCAAGTTGGCTTGCGGTATACTTGCTGAAATTAGATGGCTTTTTTCAGCTTGGATTGCTCCAACACCCACTCATGTTAACTGTGAAGGAATTAGTGTGGTTAAAATGACATTTCTTATGTTGTCTTATGAAATTTGAGTTCTGAATTATGAATTACAGTAATATGACTTCTGTTCCATTTAGTGACTCGGTGGAATGTAACGTTAAGATATTTTGACCTTTTTTGGCAATTGCAACTTGCAGGAGGTGGTAGCTGTAGATAAAATTAGAGGATACTCTCATGTTAACAAACTGAAGGTTGCAAAGTTTGGTTTTACAAAGTAAACTTTTGCTCTTCCAAGCTGCCTGGTGGTCTGCTCTCGTTTGTGTTTTTTTCAAATACTCTACCTAAAAATCCTTTCCCTTAATTTGCCTTGAGAAAGCCTTTTTTACTAAGAATTTTTACTGTGAATTGATCTTTATTCATTTGGAGAAAATAGAATCTATCTGATACTCAGAAGAGCACTTTTCTCTAACAAAATTATTTATGCCTGCATGTGGCAATAGTAAGGTTTTTGACAGTCTTTAGCACTGTCCTCTTTCCTTCCAAATGCAGATTCATGGGTGTTTTTACCAGTGGTTTTAGTGGGAGGAGGATTAAGCCAGTGCTTCTGAAAATCCCAGCTGGGACAATTTTCCATGTAACAGCCTGGGACTGAGCCACATGGAGAAACCAAGGTGCCTGTTTCCTCTATATAATTGAGAATATACCTCTCAGGAGCCAGGGAGACAGATGGGAGAAAAAGAATAAATCCTGGTTGTGTGAAATTTAGTGACATAAGTTTGTTGGTCAATAAATCTGGAAAGATAGCTTTATTTTCTACATCAAGTCAGAGTATAAATGTTAAGAGTTGCCTTTCCCAATCCAATCACTGGAGCAGGTCTTACAGCTCCCTGCTATAGCATTGGATCTCGGGTAAATATACGCACTGGCTTGACCTCATGAGTTCCTTTTATGGTTCATTTTCATCACTGTCCTTTATGCTGGTCTCTGTGGGATCCTGGAGCCGACCCAGACTAAGCAGCAGAGGAAGGGCAGGGTGTCCCTTGTGGGGCTGTTATGGCTGCAGCCGAGCAGAGCCCCTTAATGATTCCGATAGATTTGCCTGGGCTTACAGTGGGAGAAAAATTCACCCTGCAAATAAAGAGCGATGGCCAGTGCAGCTCCCAGGAATGCACTGAGCAACTTAATTATGTTCAGCACAAGTTCAAGCAGTATCTGTAGGTAACATATGTGACTGCAGAGACAGAGGTTCAGAAAAGTGGGTTCTATATTTTGGTAGACTATAAACTTGCAGATGATAGCAGGCATTAATCTAGTTAACACTAAAAGCAAGTTCATCAGTTATCCCATGGAAAATAGAGTTGTGTCCTGTGGTTGACATCAATCACTGGAATGGATCAATGTTTTTCAATAAGAAAATGAACAAAGATATCATTTCTTGCCAAAAGGATATTTCTACTGGAAATGGTGGTTACTGGCAACTTTTATGTTTTCATTGAAAACTCCAAGACTGAAAATTCTTGATTTTCAGCCTGTCAGTTAAAACACAAAAACTTCTATAGAAAAGCTTTTGTGAAGTCATTGTTCTCATAAATCTCTTTTATGGGAACTAAAAATATTTCCTGCTCAACCTAATGGCTTTTACATTTAGAGTTTTTACCTGTATTTTGCTTCTGGGTAGGTTGTGCCCTGCTGTTACTGAGAGGGCTGTGACACGGGTGGCTGTTCTAGGACATGCCATGTTGACAATGCGGTCTCAGCTTGCCAACACGAATGTTTTGAAAGTGCAGGAGGACAAATTCAGTTTCAGTTGTGTGAAACTTCCGTGAGTTAACTTCACTGTTGTTTCTCTGAATTCATGGAGTGTAACGGGCCATGAATCAGTAATTTTCATTCACAAAAGAACTTGTTGTATATATTCAGGTCCTCCAAACAGTGCTGTAAGCAGCATTGCCTATTAAGCTTTCTAAACTAGTTAAACTAGGTCAGAGTGAGGGAAAACTGTACCAACATTATGATTAAAAGGCACCAGTATAACGATCCTAGATAGCATTGTTTTCTTTGTTCCCATGAGTCACTGCCTAACAATATGGTTATTTTAGCTCTGTGACTTCTTCAGAAAGAAGAGCTTTGCCCACATCTTTACAAAAAAATTTTCAGCCCTCTCTTCCCTCTTTCCTACTAGATTATATGCTGTTGCTGGTTTGCTAAAAAATAATTCAGCACATTTTAATGTGTCTCTTTTGCCCCTTATTTGAATTACTAATGTCCCTTCCATCTCCTTCTAAGGATCCGTGTGTCCACGGGTAAGGACTGCATCTTTACCAAATGCAAAATAGTAGCTCCCTGAAATGTTGCCAGGAAAATGTTTGCCAGGTTTGGGTTATTTTTTTACATTGAGTTGATTTTTTCCACCCCTTTTTAGAAGGGGAAGTGAGAAAATGAAGCACCCAAGATTTTACAATTGGCCCTGATCAGTTTTCATAACAATGAAAGAGTCCCTATTGCATGAATATTAAATTTTGATGAAGCTTTTTTTTTGAGGCTGTAGATTTAAGACAGCTTGGTTACCAGAACTCCTCTACTCTGTGTCAGCTCTCTGTGAGATACTGAATATTATAATTTCTATATTTGCTGCTCAGATGTCATTTAATATTAATATGCAAAATACTCATTCCCTTTAAAAATAATGTTCTTATTGTATGATTTATTTGATGTGGAGCTAAGAGTTTTGTCTTTTCTCACATAAAATAAAGCACCTTTCAGAGGGAGATGATCTGTTTCTTCCTGTATGTGTGGCACAAAATGTCAACACTCTTCCTGTCATTCGCAAGCTCAGTGAACGGTGAAGCAAACATCAGGCACTGCCTGTGTTAAGAGCAGTGGGGAACTATTGAGTTTTTGTCTTCAGAAATGTGCACCACAAATCTGAAATGTGCAAGGATTTCCAGCCATTGCAAAAATTTCTTATTCGTCATCCTGCAGCTCCTGAATTCTTTAACTTTGACCCACAATTTTTGCCCCTTGAATTTGGATCTTGCGGCTGTAGTCCTTGTGCTTACCAAAAATACAGGGTCAAACTGCTGATATTATTCCTGCACTCAGCTCATCATTTCTCTTGCAGTGGTTCTAGACAGAACTTGCCTTTTATATGCTTCACATCTCTGGGTCTAATCCTATAAACACATACTGCACTGCTTAATTTTAACTATCTACATAATACAATGATGGATTTGATGCAGATGCTTACATAAACAAACACTGGAATATACATGTAAATGGCAACATTACACGTTGCCCTCCTCTACTAAACCTAATGTAAAAATCTCATCCACTTCATTGAGAAACAAGTTCTGGTCCAAAAAGACATATGCAATTCCCTGGGAATTGATTTCATTTAGGGCACCGCTTTTCCTGTGGAAGCTAGCTAAAGCATGCTGAAATACGCTGAGGGGCTGGCAGGAGTGAGAAACTCTGGGCTAAATTTGAGTATTTGGGAAAAGTGGGTTTATGGAAGAATCTGAAGGACAAGATTGTAAGAAAACACAAAGGCCTTGTCAGTTATAAGAATTTGAATCTAGTGAAATGACCTGAATTGCAGCCCTGCTAGAAGGAACACTGGGGCTCAGTGAAAGTTGAGCAGCTGATTGTTCCCTTGTTCAGCAGCTTCCCAAAGCTGGGGATTATTTGGACAGTTCTCCCTGTCTTTGAAATTTAGAACTTGTTATCTGTTAATAATAGTATTAACTTTATATCATGTTCATGTACATTTTGGAGGTTCTCCACGTTCTTCTTCAAATTTGGAAACCAGAAATGGACAGCTTTTCCTAATAATTCCTATCAGCATTATGCACAGGTGCATTATTTCAAGTGTACTTTTTTTATCCTTAATTCCTCTTGTTGGATTTGAAACAGATCCAACTGACCATGCAAGGAAGACCTGCAGTATTTGACCTTGTAACTATGAATATTCTTATTCATGAAAGCCACTTTGAGATTTACAGGTTGGTTACCTGAAATTCTGGCTATTTTCCCTAATGATGGTGAATCAAGTTCTCCTTTTTTTTAAAAAAAAGAGAAGTAAGGTAAAGGCCTCATGATAGAATTTGAAGGTTTTTAATATTCCTGTATACTTTCGTGAACTTGAGATTTACTTTGTCAGTCTTCAATGACTTCTGCAAGTGCTTTGAATGTTTACTTCAAGCCACAGTAGGATTTCTTACCAGCAGTGAATGTATGTTTTTTCTTTACTTGGATATGCTTCCCAGTTGTTTCCTTTTAATATGGCATTATTCTAAGTTGAAATTTGTAGTTTTTAACAGAGAATACAAAAGCTAAATGTATTCGGGGGGTAGAAGAGTAGGGGCATTATTATTGTTATTGTTATTATTTTGAAACCACATAAAAATTATGGCCATTACTGTTATAAGCCAAAAAATTGGATTGGCTTTAATAATACAAATTACATATTTGGGGAAGGATTATTTATATTTCCTTACAAGAGGAATTCAGAATTCTTATACTATTGCTGTGCACCTCTCCATGGGCAAGGGGAATACACAAAACCACTGAAAATTGATGTTTGCTTTGTTGTTTGATTTCTACTAAGAAGTCTACCTCCAAAGCAAGTTCATGGCTTAGTCAGTAGTGTGAGTGGACAGCCATCCAGATAATTGTCTCAGGTCCACTCTGTCACATCAAGTTTCTCTCGAAGTCTCAGCCAGGTAAAACAGTTTGGGTTTTGTTTTTTTGTTGTGATGTACCCTATTTGTGAGGCTTTACGAGAAGGCTGTGAGCCATTAAGGTTACATTCTGAGGGAGAAGATAGAAGCAAGTTACTGAAGAGAGGAAAAAATTGGCAGACAAAGCGAACAATGTGATAGAGCTGCCATGGGAAGCTCCAGTTTCTCAGGGGCAGAAAGTTTGAGTTAGGAGGTAAGAAGAAATAAATGGAAAGAAGTAGAAAGGAACTGACCTGGAAGGGAAGAAGGAGAAAAAGCAAAGCAGACTTGAGATGGTCAAGATGAGGAGTGATTGTACGTTTGACACTGTTGTAAACATGTTGTAGAGGACTGAATCCAGCCCCGAAGCAGCATTTATTTGCTTCATTTAAAGCAGCAAAGTGGTGTGGCTGGGTAGGTCCTGCTGAAGGACCAGACTTTCTCTGGCACAGAGTTATTGGAAGACAAGCAAGGCTTTAGCCCTTTTTCCTCTCCCATCTCCGACTGAGATTGCTGGTTGTGGCACATGTTCCCACTGCATGTGGTCAGGCTGCATAGCTGGGTAACCATCCTACATTTAAAACAGCTTTGTGTCCGGTCCCGTTAGCTCATAACTCTGGGTCTCTTTTCTATTATTGTACCAGCTCCTTTACATTGTCCTGGGGAACTGCTCTTCATCCCACATGGGGAAATGTAGGGAAGGGAGAAGGCTGGTGGGGGCAGCACAAGGTAGAGCTCAAATAAGGGCAGTGGAGCTGATGAAGGGTTTAGAACCACAAGTCTTTACATGAGTACCTGAGGTAGCTGGGGTTGTTTAGCCTGGGCAAATGGAAGCTCGAGGCAACTTTGTCATTCTCTACAATTACCTGAAAGGAGGTTGTAAGAAGGTGGGGGTCAGTCTCTCCTCCCAGGTAACAAGTAATAGGACAAGAGAAAACTGGCCTCAAGTTGTGCCAGAGGAGGTTTATATTGGACATTAGGACAAAAGGTTGTCAAGCAATGGAACAGGCTGCCCAGGGAAGTGGTGGAGTCACCATAACTGGAGTTATTTAAAAGACATGTAGGTGTGGCACTTGGGGACATGGGTTAGTTGTGGACTTGGTGATACTGGGTTAATGATTGGACTGGATGATCTTAGAGGTCTTTTCCAAGCTAAATAATTCTAGGAGTAGTGCCCTTCGATTTCCTGACGGTCCTAGCTATGGTTGACATGCCTTTTTTAATCATAATGTGTAAAGTTGTCTGTTAATTGCTTTTGATTACAAAAGCAACAGGGGGTGAAAGGGAACATGATTCTCGGTATGTGCAGTTGGGGAGCAGAGCTGCAGGAAGACAAACATCCAGCCTCTCAGAGGAAATCTGTGGCAAGTCCAAGACCTCAACACAAGTCCTGAGTCCCCAGTTGCTGCTTTAGCCACAAGAATCCTGTCATTCTACAGACAGACTCTAAATACATAGTGATAGATGTTTATTTTAAATTCCAAAGCATCCATCATTGAGAGACCTCGTTGTCCTTGGCAAATATTTAGGGATCTTAAATGCTCCTTAGGAATTTCTGGCATAAGGAAGACTCAGTTCTGTAAATTCAGTGTCCTAATCATGTATTCTTAATTTTTTTTTTTTTTGCACATCAGAAGTCTTACAAATACATGACTGTGTGAAGCCTTTTAGATTTGTGTGTCTGATCCTGGTAGCTGACTGCACTAGTTAGGCGTGCATGACTGCACTCCAAAAGTGCATACAAAATCATCTCCACTCCTTTCTCTGACCCTACAAGGAAAGCTACTAATTTTGTAACATACTTCAGTTTCTTCCAAGTGAAATCAGTGAGAAAAAGGTCTGTAAAAACAGATGATTCTCCCCACACTATGCTGTGTTGTATGCCAAGAGTAATTAAAAATCTCTTTTTCTTGCATTTATTAAGCCTTAATATCAAACTACAGTATGACAGAAAAAAAAAGTCTAGAATTTGGATCTGATTTTGCCTGCATAAATGGGATAAATCTGTTCTTCCTAGGTGCTAATTCATGTGGTATCAAAGTTTTTATTTTATTCCCAAAAGAGCAGTGTTCTGACCATGTTCCAGCTGAAGCTGAGTTGTTAACTTCCTCTAATTTGTTTTGATGAGGCTGCACCTGGAATAGTGAGTCCAGTCATGTCCCTGTTCTGGCTCCTCATCCCATTCCTGTTCAGGAGTGATGTGGAGGAACCATAGAGACCTATCATGATGGTCCAGGGCCTGGAATACCTGACCTGCAAGAAGGAACTGAGGAAGCTGGTCTTGTTTTGTTCTAGATAAGAGGCTAAAGGGTATCTAAGAGCAGCTTGCAGCTACTTAAAGGGTAGTTATAAGGATATCAGAGGCAGTGTCTTCTCTGACAGAAAACCTACGAGGGGAAATAGTTTAAAACAACAGAAAATGAGATGTTCTGGTTGGCTATTAGGAAACAAATTTCTCTAGGAAGGTAGTACAGCAGGGGAAAAAAACCATGGCCAGTTTGGTCCACTGGGAAGTTGGACTTGAGACCTCCAGAGGTCTCTTCCACCCAACATTTCTTTGATTCTGTTACAGAGCATGAATATTCAACTCATTGACTGTTTTTTCTAATTTATATTCTGAGTTTTCAGTGTGATTTTGCTCAAGGCTGGATTCTACTGCTTCCATGTTAAGAAGTAATTTTAATCCCTTGTAATCAATAGGACTATTTTTGGCACAAAGTTCTGGATTGCAAAATCCACAGATGTCTGTATTGCAAATCTTAAAGGTGTTTGAATTCTTTCTCTTTTCCTTTTTTTTCCCTTTTTTTTTTTTTGATCTTTTTAGTAAAACGCTAGACATGCTTATGAATGAGCAAATAAGAAAATTGCTAAAGGTGAGGGAGCTTGATGATGCTTGATTACATCTCATCTTTTAAAATTCATTTACTGCTTGCTTTTCTTTGAACACATAGTGTGTTTCTCTAAAAAAGCAATAGTTGTGTGTGTATGCAATTTATCTTCTCTTAACCCATTCTTGTGACCTTTTACTTAAGTAACCGGATTGAAATCTCACTTTGTTAACTTTAATTGACATTGAAAGAAAATTTATTTTTCCAGAAGCCAGGCAGATCAATATGAATTTGCACTCTGCTAATTTTGCTTCCTGGACTTGTCTTGAAAAGTCTAAGAATGTGATGGAAAATGTCGAGTCGGTTGTTACTCTGCATTTGCTGCGTTAGTGGGTTACCCAAAACACTTCAGAACTAACTGCAAAATGATACTACAACCATTAGAGATGAAAGCAGCCCTGTAAAATACTTCACTCTTCACAGAAGTATGCACTCCTTCTTTTGCATTTGATTCAGAATTAAAAGTTTGGACTCCGATTATTACTTCAGACATTTTAGGCTGTCCAATAAAGTCACTGATCTAATTAAACCAGAGGGTAAATTACATCCTTCAAGCACCTAGATCCCCCAATATATAAGGTGGCATTAAGTGCACCTTCAAAAGCAGAAATAAATAAGTTAATAGCAAATCTGAAGGGATCGGCTCTATCATGGTTTAATTAGACAGTAGAAATTACGGACAGAAAGAGCACCATGTCCTTAAAAGTAGCAAGGTCCATTTTTTTCCTGAAAGGATAACATTTGGCTAAATAGTGTGGTCTGACATTAGGTTTCATTAGGTGTAAATGACATTGCAGAGCCTCAGGCTTTAACGTGGCTTGAAGAGGTACAGGAAGGGTATTTTTCTTTCACCTGTCACCACTTATTTTCCTGAGCTACTGGCCAGTAGCCTGGCACTTTCAGCTAATGGGAATTAAATAATACAGCTGTAATACAAATGTTGTTTGTTGTTGCTTGATCTTATGTGGCAGTCATTAAAGTTTAAATAAAAATCTGGAAAGAGAGCCACATAATGGTTAAGGACCCTCAGCTAACTTTGGATTTTTATGGCCTTCTCATTATAGCTATTATACACTAACACAACCACTAATGAAAGGCTTGGAAACTTTGCGTGGGATGAGGCTCATTTCAGGCAGGAGGAGGAAGTGACCGTCTGCTCGGAAATAGCTGCGTGTGCCAACCCCGCACAGACCCCGCCTGTGTGTCTGCTTACTTTTCTAAATTAATTTACAGCTGGATTCATCTCAGCTTTGTGCTGGGCTGCTGAAGAGGCCACCCTTGTCACCAGTAGGAGCCCTATCCCAGTCCAGCCTGCCCTCCAGGACTCATCACAGTCTTCACACACACCCCAGCCCTCCAGGGCAATTGGCTCTCCCTCAGGGCATGGCTTGGTCCAGGGATGGGTATTACCAATGCCAAAGGCCTGCAGAGTCCCTATTTAAGACCTTTCCAGCAAGAGGTGCTGTTTTTATGGTAATGTGCTCTCAATTACACCGTTGATGTAATTTCTGTGTTAGTCTTTAGTATTTCTTCCCTGCAAAAAAAAATTTGCTCAGTCTAATACCTTTTGATTCTCACAGTTCAATTTATTTGCTCACTTTATGAAAATTGTACGACCCAGAGATAACAATTGTTGCTATTCTTGGTGTGGAACTTTCTGTTCTCCTCATAAGAAAGCAATTTCAGTTCTAGCGAGACATTGTACAACTTGTTTCTGACTGCAGAGGTAGTAAAATAAATCTTCTTAGAAGTAAAGGAGGATTTTTAGCATCTCTTTCTGGGCACCTTTTTTTTTTTTTTTTTTTTTTTTTATGCACCCCAGGATGCTCTCTGAGGCTTACACTGCTTCCTTTCCCGGGCCTGCAAGAAGCCGAGCTGCTTCTTTGTGCCTCCATCTTCCCATCTGTCAGAGAGGCATCGCAATGCCTACCTCCCTAGTTAAGTACTTTGAAGATTATTGATGTTGCAGCAAAGCTTTTATATGAGCATTTGATTCTAATATTTCTTCCTTCCACAGTATGTTTTATTCAGGCCAAACTTCTATTCGCTTTCCTTACAGCTAATGGAGCAGAGAATCCTTTATTGTGGTTGCTCCCTATTGCGGCCTGAGAGGTCTGTTTTGATATGTCAGCACAAGGAACTTTTCTTTTTATAATTACAGATTTTGTCAACCATTTTGACTACTAATCGAGCTGCAATATGGATTATTGCCTTATTAGTAACACAAGCAGTTCTCCAAAACACACAGCCTGAGGCAGAGCCTCATTATGGAAGACTTCAGGCCAGTTTATTTAGCAAAGCTGTAAGGAACTGGAAATAAGATCTTATACTGGGAAATGTTGAGTAACCTTAACTGTAAGCATAAAGCCCTGCTTCCCTTAGGGACACACCCCATCCATAGGTATTTTGCTGTTCATATAACTGGTTATATGTTAGGATACAATCCACTAGCTGCTGTTAAACCAATGAATGAGGCAGCCCCAGGATCAGCCAGCATGGTTAGGAAAAGGACCATGAGATATCTCTCCTAAAACCTGCCTTCTGAGGAAGGCATTTGCCTCAAGAGGAATGAGAAAAGTGGTCAGTGATATAATTTGAATGCAAAATTAAAGACTACTGCTGAACATTAAAATATTTCTTCTAGTTCTCCTGGGATTTTTCATGGAATTCACAGTGCACAGTGTGAATGGCAGAGGGACTATATTTATACTTGGTAAATTGGCTGGATGGTCTCCTGGGATTTGAATTGTTTAACACAGAAAGCTCTTGATTTGAGAATATTTTGTAGCATCCAGCGGCAAGATCCACCCACAACCCCTCAAGGGATATATTCAAAAGAATATGTCTAATTTTGCATCATGAGTAGCTGGAGAAGAATACAAGCCAGGCATTGAGGTTGCAAGATTTAAAGAGCAATAACAAAATATGAGATATAATTTAAAATTATCATAATGAAAGTCTTATCTTAAAAACATAGAGAATTGGACTCAGTATTTTGATTAATCCTTCCTTTCCCCCTTCTTGGAGTACTTCTGTTCAGATCACTGAAACTTTTCTTGAATTATGTTGATTTTCATAAACATTTTTAGAGGAAAATAAAACTGAGCACCACTCCTACCCTTCCAAATGAAATATTGTGACTTCTTCAGAATTGCATAATTCAGTGGCATTTTTTCCTCAAGATCATTGTTACCAAAAATATTTTTAATGACATGTGTGTCTTGCAAATGTGTTAATCTATTACATATATAATTAAGGCAAATTAAGATGAAATAGTTTGTTGTATCACAAATGTTTTTATATTTGCTTCAAACGCTTCATTTTTATTCAAATAAAAATAGAAAGCTTTTTAATTCTCCTCTGCCTAAGAACTGGCATAACTGATACAGCTTTAACCCTGATCATTAGTATGACAATTTGATTTCCCCAAATTTAGTAGCCTTCAAATTGCATTAATAACACCATAGCATAGTTATATTTCAGACTTTCTAGGCACCAGGAGGAAGCACATGCACCTTTAAATGTCTTACTCTAAATTTAGCCAGAAGTGAATCTTATTTTTTCATATTTGTTTAACTACCTGGGCAGGATTTTTTTTTTTTTTCATGAAAATGTTGCCTGTAACTACGGCACAAACAAACACTGAGCCACTTTGTTGTTTGTCTACTTTAAATTAAAACGTTGCGTTGGTATAGAATCACTCTTGAAGTATTTTTTATCTTATGAAACTGTTTCCAAGTAGAAAAACTTCAAAAGCACATTTTTCATCCACTAAAGAAAATTTTCTCAAAATGAAGGACTTTTAAATGCGTGTGATAGCAGGTAAAGGAAACAACCACATTAAAAGAACTAATGAGAAAATAACCCAGGAACAGTCTGGTTCTGTTAGACTAATCCTTTGCTGTGAAAGGATGCTGGTTTTTGAATGTTTGAAAATGGAAGTGGCTGTGGGCTGTGGGACAGGATGGCAAGTGATTCAGATGGATCAGCTTCAGGTGCTTTGAAGGTTCATGGTAGCCTTCCTCAAACTCAGAGCCATCAAGACTGTCCTGTAGCTAACTCCTGAGCAGAGAGGCAAGTGTCACTAACTGTGGTAGGAAGATTAGATCAAGCCCGTGTCCTTGGGTCAAGGACCAAAGGAAATAAAGGGAAAGGAGAGTGATGGAATGCTTTTATAGTCTGTGTTTTGTCTACAATAATTAAGGTTTGCTTTAAAAAAAACCCTTTTTGTTGCTTCTTTGCCTTCATTGCTGTCAGCACTGACTTTCTGGTTCATTGTTCTATGGTCATGTTCTTGTTTCTCCTCACTGTAAGAACTGCAGACTGTGTTTGGAGCTGCATCTTGTTTCCAGGCTTGCATGGTAGTCAGTCTGCAGGAAGAGGCTGAGATGTAGGGTGCATACACAGTAGTGCTTCTCTCAACATGTTCTGTGGGTTTCAGATAATAGTGGTTAGTGATCATCCACTGATGGACCTTTATCCTGCATGGATAATCCTACTTTGAACCTCTTAATACTCTTGGCCTCTACAATAACCTCAGGCAACAAGTCTTGCATGCTAATTGTATACAGTGCAGTGTTTGAACTGTGAAGAGGTATGTGAAGTAGGTCCAGCCTGTCTTTGAAAGAATGATGGCATGATTCATCTTTGTAACTGGAGGACCTGAGCTAATAAAAAAAATTTCGAATTCCAACCCTGAGCAAATAATAAGGTGTGACACTAAGAAATTCTGACTTGCATGAAAATATATGGCGGTTCAGAGGACATGCACACACTGTAACAAGGACTTTTTATGCATCAAGAAAGCTCAATCACCAAACTCAGTGTGAAAACTTTTTTGATTAGTGTTGGTCTTCACAGGAGGAAGCTGTGCAAAGCAGGTGGGGAAACTTCTCTGTGTATTTTGCGCTTCTGCGTTTGGCAACATGTATTGGCATCAGACAGAATAAAGGTGCGTGGCTGTCCTTGTAGGGAGATGATGAGCAGCATACAGCCATTTTTTAACTGCTCCAACCTTCTTTTCAAATTTACTGTTTCATGTATCACTTGTCGGTTCCTCAGATTATCCCAGGGAACCAGGAAAAAGATGTCATCCCTCATTCCGTGTCTGACTAAGATTATGGATATTTGTGTTTCTTGATCCTCTGTTTGACCATCAGCCAAGGTGTAGAGGGGTGAGGGAGGTTTTTTTTGTAGTTACAGTTGCTCTTCATGACGATGTGAAAATAAAGGCTGGTGGCACCCAACTGTGTTACCTAGGGAGTCCTGTTCCTAATTTGATTATAGGGAAGGTTCATATATACATTTTTCATTTAGTGTCTCTCATTTCTCTCCGTGTGCCTGTACAGAGCTTATAACTCCTGCATCTGAGCACTTATTCATCCCAGAGCACTGGGGAACATATCAATGCTATCTTAAGGAAAAACTGAATTAGGATTTCAGCACAGGTACTGAGTACAGGCTCTCCTCTGTACCAGTATAGTGCAGATCTTGCAGACAGAGAAAATTTGGGTTTTCCAAGCAAAGACAAAACCAGCTGAGATAGAGAGATCTCAATCCTGCCCAAGAAGGATTTATCCCCTCTCTTTCCATGCCCGTATCTACAGCCAAGGGTGTGGCAGGGGGGTGGGCTGCACAGTGGTGGCAAGCCTTGCACAGCATGTACAGAGCCTTGTGGAGGTACCAGTGCAGGCTCTGAATTAGGTATTGCAGTGACCAGAAGTAACGGGTTCACATTAAAAGCTGAGCAATGCAGATGCACTGAGACAGTAGCACCTCTGCATCTGTCAAGTTGGCATGAAGCTGCTTTTAGTAATGCTGAGCAGGAAAAAGATGGATCTTTGGCCCCTAGCAGAGACTAAAATGTGAGCCACTTTTGTCCCTGGGTCTTTTTAGCTGTGGAGAACCTAATTTTAGCACAGTAGAGATTGTATATATATATATAAAAATATATATATATACACAGACATACGTACATATATATACACATTCAAGCTAAAATTTTAAATCACTGAAAAACCACAAAGTCTTGAATTAGAAGAGAGGTCAGGGAAAAGTTCATGAACCCCAGCTGGTGCAGCAAACACAAGCAGCAGCTGATTCACCTCTCCTGAGTTCTGTCAGCGTGGTGTGGCTCAGCAGGACCTTCAGCATAACCATAATGACAGGCTTCTGCTAATGGAGCTTCATCTCACACATACCCTTGGCATGTATTGTCTTGGTCCAGGCACCCTAACCCTGGCAGACATGTCATGTTTTACTCAAAAGAGTACTTTGTAATTTGAAGTATTTTAATTTGTGGCTTATAAGCAACAATTCCTTCCTGAGTAGTGTGTGATGCAGCTGCATTTGATGTCATTGCTGCAGCAAAGCTGCACGTGGAGGCATGTGGATTGGCCCAACCTGTAGGATGCTAAAGCAATGTTTTAATGGGAAAAGGGGACTGTAAGTACCTACATATTTCTTAAGGTTTTGCTCAGATCACTGCTTACCAACTAGAAGATACTTTTTTCACCTAGTGTCAGCATCTAGCTGTGCTTTTCCTTTAATGTAAATAATTCTGAGATTACTTCTATCTCATGAATTTAAAGAGACTGTGGCCTTTTAATTTTACTTTTCTTTATTCTTCTGAAATATAGTACCATTGTATGTTAAAAAAAGAGAAGTATTGTGCCAACTAGCTCTTCTACAGAGGTTAGAGAGCATCTCTTTATGAAGGCCTTTTTGAAGACCAGTATCACCAACATCATAGTAGGTGTGTAGGAAGTGAGGCCCATGGAGGTGAAATGACTTTCCTAACTTTGAAAAAATGCACAGCTGAAAACGTTGGGCTAAACCAAAATTCTGGATAGACCAGCCTTGTGCCAGGGGCTGCTGTTATTCCTTCTCCAACCAACTGTTGCTATCACCTTTGCTTTCAAATGCCTCTGGTCCAAGTGTTTTATAAGATATGCTATTGGAGGGACAGTAGCAAAAACAGGGCAGGCTCAGAGAACATCCTGAGATGGGAGCACATGTGAGAGTAATCTTGATCAAGTGAGAATAGAAGAGGTTTGAGATGAATCTCCGTTTCAAATCTCACATTAAACAGCTGCATTTGTTGCCAACATGTACGTCATAAATACACTTTTTGTTCTGGAGACTTGCAGAACTTCTTTAACCTGGCCCTGGTAAGACTAACATGGTATCCTTTCAATTACCTTGAACAAAACATGCCAATTTTCTATTGCCTATATTTCGGCTTCCAGCTGGGCCTAAGAATTGAAAAGTTATTAAAGAAAGCCAAGATCTGAGCAAATGTGCCTGTTATAAATTGTAATATAAACCACTTATAAGTATAGGTTTTATCATCCTGGAGTTATTTCTTAATTTAAGTGTTTCATGTGCATATCTTGGAGATGGGGATGTATTTGGGTGAGGAACGCAATTATAAAAGCTATTTCTTTGTATGCCAGACTGTGATTATTCCAGATTGTAAAAATAAAAGTATTACACATCTGTGAAATACCTGACAAACTTCTTTGACAAACCAGATGTTAGACCATCTAATACTTACTTTAAAGATACCCATACAAATGAAAAAACACACTCAAACTTCTTCTGTTGCGATGATCAGGGTATTGCTGTAACATTAATTTGCTCTGCTTTTCATGTGTCCTGCAGCAAGGGCAGTGTGAGCATCTGAGTCTGGTTCTCATTTATTTTGCTTGGAATGTGTAGGACCGTTATGGAATATCTTCCATTGTTGTTTGGACGGTGCATGTGCAATAGCTCTGTTAATGCAGAGCACGGAGACATACTGTAGGTATATGGTGTAATTAACTGCACAGCTATTCGGGAGCAGCTGTTCCCTATTGTTGTTGCTTAATGTTGTGCAGCACAACAAAGCCTTAAGGCGGCACTTGTTAGTATTTTTGGAAACCCATTAGCCAGTCTGTGAATGAGCCTGCAAAAGAAGAGGAAATTCTGATAATAATAAACACGGGTTCTTGTTAAAGCTGGAGGGCTCCAGCCATCCCTATCACTCAGTGCTTGTAAAGGCTCTTGTCCCCTTGACTTGTACCACAGACCAGGTCCAAACTCCTTCTGTGAACCAGAAGCTGAAAATTCAAATGAGTCAAGTCCTTTCCAAGGCAATGCTTTGCTCTTCCAATCCCACTGGATTTTTTAAAGGAAATCAGAAACCTTTCCTACTGCAATCTAGTTTTGGTGCCAGGATGTACATAGGAAATACTATTTCCTGCCTGTGCTGGCAAGTTCAGTTATTAAACCACTTCCTCCAAGAGCCAAACTCCTTTGAAGAAGAAATAAAGTTCAAAGCTTTTTTAAGAGACCATTTGTTCTTCTTATGTGCCTAACCTGAATGTTACACTGCGAGCCATATAAATAAAAAGAAAAGAGCTTAATCTCTTGAAGATGGACTGACTGTTGTTCTAGGTCACTGGGTTGGGAGAAGCAGACACACGTTACAACTGCGTTTTCAGGAAGCTGCTTTCTGAAGTTGAAGGATTTTGTTGCCTTGTTGCAAGAGAGGTGAGGACCACTGAGCAACCACAGGGCCCTGGAACAGCTTCTTGCAGGACAGCAGTGGTTTTGGTCTGCTTGAAGAAACAAGGAATCTTGTGCTGTCATGTGTATTTATTTGGACACTGGGTAGCTCTGAGTCCAAATGTAAGGCAGATACCTCAGACTACTTTCTTCTTCCTATCAAAGTCACCTCACCCTTATTGGCATTCCAGGTTTAGGTTTTAACTGACAATACTGTGTAAAGATGAAAGTTACCCATCCTGTTGTGAGCAAAAATGATGCTGTGTGACTGGCGGCCACTCAGTCTCAAGGAGGGGAACTCAGTAAAAATCAAACACTGTAAGGGTAAAAATTATTCAGAAGTGAAAATGTTTCCAGAAATTATTTGCTGAACTGCTTGTGTTCCAGCTCTGCCTTAACCAGTACAAAGATAATCAGTTGGGAAAAAGCTTCCAGTAAAAAGTTCCGCACTCTGAATCTGATAAAAGTAATAAGGGACGTTTGCCAAGTGTTGTGGGCATTTTCTAACCTTAGAGCATGTTAGCAGTAAGGTACATTTGTGAGGAACAGCAGCGGTGAAATGTTTATTATTGTGTGCCTCCATCGTTTTTGTGAGTATTATTCTATGAGGATGGGGCTGCTTTTCATCTGATCTGTGCTGCCAAGGCGGATAAGAGAGGTTTATGTGATGTCAGATCTGAAACCAAGAAACCTGTAGACAGGTTCTGAGCAGTGATGCCTCTGGCAACTGGTTTCAAGGCAGAGCTTATGTAGAGTGCCTGAGGTTTTAATAAGCGTATAGATGTCTGAGCAGCACATAAAGAGCATGGGAGGTGACAGGCTGACCCAGTCACTTTCATTAATTGGGATCAAGTTACCTTTTTACATCTGGGCAGAACACGGTACTGGAGATTTAGGGAGTGAACAATAAGTTGCCATTGTCTCTGTGCACTGAGTTCTCGGTAACCAGTAAACTGGGACACGGAAAGGAAGTTCATAGTAATAGGGGATGTTCATGGCTCAGAGAGCTCCACACTGCATAAATCATGCTTGCAAAAGCGCAGGCATAAATCATTGAGATCTTTGTAACATGGGGTTGTCAAAGGCTACTGTTCATGTACGAGTTCTACACACACCAAATCAAATACTGTATCATAGATTTCAATGTGGTTTTCTTTTATGCTGGTTCAGAGTTTAAGGCTAAATC
Organism: Myiozetetes cayanensis; assembly: GCF_022539395.1. Lineage (NCBI taxonomy): Eukaryota > Metazoa > Chordata > Aves > Passeriformes > Tyrannidae > Myiozetetes > Myiozetetes cayanensis. The sequence goes on from NW_026087270.1 coordinate 5,762,128, forward strand.
TTCAGGTGGCTTTATCAAATACTTCAGTGAGTGAATGAGAAGTATACAAGTGTCTACAGAATTATCAACTCAATTGTAAGGATGTTGAGTTCATTTTATGATTACTAAAAGAAACAACCAGATGAAATAGTAGAAAATCTGTATCCTGGCTGCTTGGTTCTCTGAGAACTCAAAACCAGAAAGACTGATTTGTCTCTTTGTGTAAGTTAAAAATGTGAAGATTTCCTTTATTTCAGTCTCAGATGAGGTATCTTAGAAATTTCTGTCTTGGTCATCTTGAAGGAAGGGGTTTACCAAAGCAGATTTTTAAGATGTTTTTTCAATAACATAAAAAGAGCATAAAACCTCATCACCACAATGATTAGCACAGACCTCTAGAAAGGAAGAAAAGGCCTTGCAGAAACTTATAGATAGTGATTTAAAATCCTAGATTTGTTTGAAGACAAAAAAAAAAAAAAACAACTGATATTTAAATTTATTTTTTGTCAACATGGTTTCCAGGAATCTTAAGATAGCCCAAACATTTAAAAGTCATAACTTAGGACACTCAGCACAGGGAGGATGAACTAAATGTACTTATAAAACAGGTCTCTTTCTTCAGCACAGAAAATCTTTTTCCTGTGGTTTGACAAAACATTTCTAGAATTGAAGATGGACTGACTGATTCAAGAATAGAAAACCAGGTTTGGTTTTGTAAACTCTGAAAGGTTTACATTTTGAAAAAAATTGTTTCATTGTACTACAAAATCACACTGCAGATCCCGGCAAAGATATTTTCAGATGTACTTTCTGGGCAGCTTTCCATAACATTCTCAATTATGTTTTCATTAAGGTTGAATTGATTTTAACCTACTTTTTGGCTTTCTGACTCTTTGAGATATATTTTGGTGATATTTGATGCTTTTGCATGAGTGTAAGTCTAGAAGCCTACATGAAAGCAAAGTTTCTCCTCTGTGAGGAGTTGAAGGTTTAAAAAAAGCATTCAGTATTTCAAGAGTTGAAACAAAATTTTGACAATTGGAAACATCATGGGTCTAATACAAAAATTTCGTCTTAATTACAGTGCATGGCATCAACCATCACTGGCAGAGCAGGACCACGTCTTGTTAACGTGGACTTAGCTGAATCCTTACAGTCAGAGTGAACTCCAGGTGTACTTGGAGCTTCAGTCTGGGGGTAATACATTTCCTGGCAGAGGGGTCTGCAGAGTTTGATCAATTAAACCTAAAACATATTAGCATTGTTTCTGTAAAATGTATACTGAGGTATCATTAGTGAACATACATATGTATTAGATATTTGTGTACGTTCTCCCATGCATAAATTGTGGGTCAGGCAGTGAGCAGCCTTATGTCAGCATACTGGGAAGCATGAGGAAGAAAACTTCTTTCCATTATTTGTATTCTGTTTGTCCTCCTTGTCAGTAGTCACTGCCCTGGTACCTGTGCTGCCCTCCTGGGAGTATTCAGTGTGTGAATACGCTGACCCTCAGGCACTGAGAAGTACTGGCTGCTGATCCTCTGCCTGGCAACTCACAGTCCCTGTGCTGCAGCTTTCCCCAAGAATATTTGTTGAGATGACCTGCTCTCAGCAGATTGGGAAAGTCTGTTCATTCCCTCTGCATGGGGAATATGAATCTTGCCAGGGGTTGGTGATTGTCTGGCTGCCCATCAAGTCCAGCCTCATTCAGAGTTCCTGGGTTAGGTATATCATTGCTGCATAATCTTGTTCCTGAAGCATCTCAAACCTCCTAATACAACCAGCACCTTCCCATGAAACTCATTTCTGAAATGATAGATTGGATTAAAAGCATGAGCTTTATTTGATAAGAGAGAGTTTGGGGGAATTTTTTATCTAGCATTCTTGTTTTCAGGCATTTTATTCTAAAATGGTTTACTTATTTCATTCAAGTGAATCCAGTCTGGGAAACTAATGAAATGCAGACTGCATTAAATTCCATGCCTATATTTTAAAAGTTCAATAAGTATACTTATTTTTTGTTACTAGTTAATATTTTTTTATTGCTGCAGATCCTGGAGGCTCTGCTTGGGAATGGGAGCCCATTGTGCAAGTAGTGATGAACAGACACAGAAAAAGCTGTCCTTGCCCTAGTGAGTTTCTGAAATTTGCCTATCCCAGCACCTGAGCGCAGATCTAAGTCTCTGTCCCATCTCTCAGTACTGTATTCTACTGAAAGAAATTACCAGCCCACACTCCTTGAGAATTTCAGGCCTGATTCAAAACAAGAATGGCTCCGTCGCCTGTGCCATGCTGGGTTTTTTTCTTAAAGAGAAGAAATCTTGTACAGAAAGAATTTCCAGTGAAACAAGTTTCTTTTATCACTTTTCTTTTGTACCTTTGAACAGACATATTTCATGTTTAACTCCGTCGAGTGCTTGCAGCAACCCATTGTCAGTTGGTCCAGTCATCATCCTACTGCAACCTATGGAAGGAATCTAAGTGGGCATAACAAGCTGCTATTTTTAGTGCAGGATATAGGGAAAGGTTGCTGGATGAATAGATTTGACTAGTGATTCTAGTGCCACTTAATGGAACTAAAATAGTCAATATTTTCAGGTGTCATTAACTGCTCTGATTTCATTAGTCCATGATCATTTTTCCCGGACTGTACTTTCACTGCACTGGTCACAGAAAAAATGGCTTACAGGCTCTGGGTGAAATGTGTATTTACACTACTATAGCTGCCACAGGAAAGTGGTTACTTTGGGAGCACTTAGAATAAAACATATCTTCAACTCGTGGTTGGGGGGGGGGGGTAATGGGGGTGTTTTTTGTTTTTAATCTAGATCCTGCATTAGGTTTTTCCATCTGAAAACATAGTACTCTGATCTGTCTGACCAATAAGGTAAAATTTAAGAGAAGGTTAAATCTAGTGTAGAGTATCTTGCCTGTTAACTGTTGTCAGCTCCTAGTTCCCCTGCCCAGTGCACTGAATTTGTTCTGACTGCTTTTGTTCTTATATACATAACAAAAGGTGTCTCACACTACAGTCTTGTTCTAATGTGAAAAAAATGTTAAGAAAACACATTGAACATTAAAGTGACGATCCTATTCAAACTGTTGGGGTGGGTGATCCCACCGTCTGTGCCACTTTCTGTAGCACAGGGAAATGAAGAGAACAAGACAAGGGCTAGTGCTTAAAATTACATGAGCAAAAAATGTAAATAGAAATCAACAGACTGCTGAATCTTTATTTCATTTACAGAGCTTTGAAAATATTACTTACCATCAGAAAAAAAAAAGGCACAAAATTTTAAAGCAGAGCTGTTTGCTGGAATAGTGTAGATCTTCCTTTGGCAGTCATTGATCTATTTTTCACATACAAGCTATACAGTGTATTAGCTGTATATATTAGCTAGGAGAGTATGAGTTCTCGAAGGAACAGATGGTTATTCCCAGCCTGGACAGCACTTTTTAAGCATTAAGAAATCTATACAACTGTTCAAGTGAATTACCTGGGTTTTGCTACTGCAATTTTAAAGCATGCTGTAGACTTTAACAGTCCCTACCACCAGCATCCCCCCAAAAATAAGAAGTTTCCTTTCTTATGCCCTCTTCATTTGCCATGCACTTTAAAAATGACAGTTGTCGTCCCTATGAAGATTAGAAGATCCATGTTGGGTATGTCACATGCTTTGATGGTAGTATTGCCCCAGGCGTTCGTCATCCAACCTACAGGGATAACAATGTGTAATGGTGGTGCTTTTTTCAGAACAGTGTAAGTATACAGATATTATTAAATTTTACAATTACCACAGGGAATGAATCAAAGCCTCCAATAAGCAAATGAACTATATATTATTGCCCTGCCTTTAAAATTTTTGTTCAGTACTATCTGATTGCATTTCTGTTATCACTTAGTTGTTTCTCTGCATGTAGTATTATCTAATTTCTCTTTATTTCAGTCACTTGCAGCAATGATAAATGGATTACTTCAGACTAATTGATACTTATTTAAAAACCATCAGCCTTCTGTAAGAGTTTGAAATCAGTGGTTTAAGCTAGCTTTTACTATCTGTCGTATTTATCTTGAAGCATTTTATCACTACAGAGTCTGTTAATAAGTTATTTTTCTAAAACCACTTTCAATTTTCTCTTACCTGGTCTGCCAAAATTTTTAACACAAACAGATTATCATAGTTAAGTAGATAATGAGATATTTGCTTCTTTTAATATCTATATGGAGTAGAAATACCACTGATAGACCTTGCAGCACCGTGGGTTTGATTGTAAAGTGTCTGACAGAGAGAGAACTAGAATAAAAATAAATATTGCATTCTCTTGATTTCTCCATCCTTATGTGATGGAGGAAGCAGCTGCATTATTTATCTAATTGAAGGAATGTTATGAGTATGTTTAATTAAATGAACAGTCTTTAGTAATACCGGAAAAGTAAACAAAGGATAAATGACAAAATAAGCTCAAGTCAGCTAAGATGGTTTAATTTACTAGTGTTGTACCCTTTGGTATAATTACTGCAGTATGTGTTTGTACATCAGAATCAATGTATCCAATCCATATTCAACAACATATCCATTTCTCATCCTGATAAGCAAACTTTCTTCTTTTCCCAATGCAACTGGGTAGTGAGTTCATGGAGCCTAATTCTCACATATCCATTTTCACAGATTTTCATGGGGATTCATCTATTCTTCCCTTGGTGTGAAGGCAAGATGCAGCTTCCTACTGCTGATATATATGAAATTTTTGAAGTTGTCATGGTTTTAAAACACACTCTAATCCCAAAGCATTGAGTGATGCTTGAGTGGGAAACGGGAATGTCATGGGCCACCTGAACACAAAATGCCTGGTTTAGTTCTCTCACTCATTCTAATTGATACTCACAGCAATAGATGCAGCATGGTAACCTCAGTTGAATATAGTCCCATTTATTGTTGGTATCAGAGGAAAAAGCACAGGAGTTAAAAAAATTTGCAGGTCTTTCGCTCTCTGAAGGAGTAGTTGTCATTTCACAGTTAAAATATAGTTTCCCAGGGATGTAAGCTTTTATTTATCGAAGGTTTTCTTAATAAGTGGACACAGCATAAAGATCCTGAAGGATCTGGGATGTGAATTTTGATGAAAAACATGTTCCTTGTGAAAAAGTCCTTATCTTTGCAACCAGCTACCTCAAAAGACTCAGTGAAAGCCCTAAGACATAATTAGATCATGGAGTTTGATCCCTGCCAAATTCATAATTTAAGTCAATGCTTAAGTCACATCTCTAACAACAACAACAACATAAAGGAACTGCCATTAGTGCATGGAAGTGATGCTTTCATGTGCTAATATCCTGATCATTCCAATTTTCTGTTAAAATCAGGACTCAGAAAGTCCTAACTAAATCCTCAGTCTCAGTGATTTCTCTCAGAGGTGGCTTTTCCTTGGTTATTTCAGTTTCCTAAAGATTTTTTTAAAAAATCCATTAATACATATTTTATAGTCTTTTAAGTGTTTTATGCTAAAGTAAAGTTTGGAAAAAGTGTATCTTGCCTAAGGTTAAGTAACTCTTTGTTCAGAACTTACTTCAATAGATCAAGCTTTCCAGCATATCCATTCTTCCTAGGCACTCCCTATCTTTCACAAATATAGCAAAATAAACATGAAGGAATATCATCAAGAAAAAGATATGCTGCTTGTGTAAGTAATTATGTCCCTTGTTAGTTCACTATAAAGTAATTTTCTTCTTTTTTTCCCCACTCTTTACATTTCTTAGTGTGCCCTGGAAGGTATTTTTACTTAATTTTGTTTAGAAATTTGAAAAGCAAGAGAAAGTGAGGGATGATTACAGACTTTATTTAAGGGTTTGATTTTGGTTTCTCTCTGTTCTTATATCAAAGATAAAATGGAAGTGGTGGTGTCATGTTCAGGTAATGAGATTTTATATTAAAAAGAATAAATTAAGCTCATAAAGCCAATGGCAGGAGGGACATGAGGAACCATTTCTAGCTCACAAAAAGGACTTTATACATTAATGCAGTGAGCATCAAGAGTTATTAGGAGTTGAAATTCAAAGCTCAAAGGATGTCAAGTGCTTCAAAAGCAAAGGCTTATTTTGTATTGTTTATATTTAGAAGTGATATGGAGCTCCCTTGAAATATTTTACCCATGATGTCAAAAATCAAAAACATTAGAGGAAAAAGAAGAACTCGGGACATTTCCCTTGCAAACAAGAGTTTTGTCCATGACACACCAGAGGATTCCTCTGAGGTACAGATTTGTACACAGTACTACTTACCAAAAAAACACAAACATCCTCTCTGCTTAGCTGCGTGTTGTTGCTTGCCTTGAAAATTCATAGTATACAGAAAGGTTTTACTGAAGCGTTCACAACATTTTCTTTTTTTTAAAGTAAAACTGCAAATCCTGGAGTATCAGTATGTGGTCATTTTTTAAATAGATATTTTTTTGAAAAGCTGTGTGACATTTTTCTTTAATGGCTGATTTTTTTTTAATGTCAGCTACATTTTTAAAGCATGAGGCCTGGTTGTAACTAGCCTCGGCACTGCTACTGTACATCAGACTGTACTATTTGATCATTAATTTATCACAGTTCTAGCAGTTTGTTTGACAGGTGATAGTGCTTTCATCTAATGGCTACACAGCAAGTGTGTGGTGCACTAAAGAGTGGATGCCACTGACTAGAGTTAGAAATCAGCAGACAACAGCCACTTTGCAGAGCTTTATCGATTTACCAGAATCATTTAAAGATATGAAACAACTGGAATAATGAATGCCAATTCAGCTCACTGTAGGTTTTTTTCTTATTTAGTTTGGAGTGTATTAATAGAGTTTTGTTGCTAGTGGTGTTGTTATTACAACGACTGGTAGTGGTAAAAGAAATGTAGAAATCAAGGTGCAAGTTTGAATGTTTGTACTAGAAATACAGTCTCTGTTCAGTGCAGCTTAGAGAAGTGGTGCTTGGCTCCAGTATGGGACATACTGGAGTATTATGAATACTCAGCTTCTAAATGACACCTTTCTTAAAATTATGTGCTGAAAAGTTTCTCTGAATTACGTATACAAATATGACTATTGCACTCATGAGAGGTACCAATAAGGAACAATGCACATGGCAGGATCTAGGGCTGCAGCCAGACCATTTTGCACATGGAAAGTCTGCATCTTTTAATCCTACCCCACAGTGTAGTTATGTCCAGATAGCTCAAATTGCTGCATTTATCCTTGTTTGCCAAAGGCCTGTCTCACAGTTGGTTTTAGGAAGTTGGCAGGGATGGTGTGTTACCATGAAACCTGGTTTACTGCAGCAGAACCTTGTACGCATTCTAGCCAGAAACAGTGACCTGTAAACCTGTTAGCAGCCCCACAAATTTCAGAGATGTTCAGTCCTGAAACACTTGGCTACAGGAGGTCTTAGTTGAAATTATACCAGAGGTGGAAGGGGTGCTTTGAATTTTAAAGTCAGTGCCAGTAGAGTTCTGCCCCTGATGTTGACAGGTCAGCTTAGGCCAAAGCAGAGATGACTCATAGAAGTTAATTAATTTTCTGAGGTGCTGATTACTCATATTTCCCACTGAAGCCAATAGGGAAACTCCCACGTGTTGTAGTGGGAGCTGGAAACTGGCCATGGACTGTTGTGGGACATCCAGAAGAAGCAGTTGTTGCCTTTTGTAGTGGAGACAGTGGGAGTTGCTTACAAACATGAAGGAAACCAAAATGTCACCAAATGAAATTTTATTTTCCTCCTCCTTAGTGGTTGTTACAAAAATCACAAGTAAATAGTAAACAAAAAATGTTTGTCAAACATTTTCAGTATTTATTTTAAGCATATCTGGGTGCATGCACATGTGCTACCTCATCTCCTTTTAATTGCAAGTCACAGGAATGTTGATGCCTGGGAATTGCCATGGACCTAGCCCTGAGTGAAATGATAGTTATTAATCTCAACTTATTACTAGCCCACTGTCTCTAGGTTTGTAGCAGTTCATCAATGACAATGATTTTGCATAAGCCTTGTTTCAGGAAGGACCCTATTCCTTGTTTTCCCATGTCACCAAGTCATCACCACTACATCTGAGCATGATGATCCCACTAGATCTTCTCAGGGAGAGGTGCCTATTTCTTTTCAGAAGGAAATAGTGGCATTGCCAGGCTTGTGTTATTATGGACTGCAGACAGAATGATGTCAGAGGCTGACATGCCAAAAAGCCTGAGAATAGCCTTTTGCTGAAGCTACAAAAATTTACACAGGTTGTGGGCTATACTGGAATACAGGATTCTTAAGGTATAGATAAATATGTGTGAATTAGTAGAGTTTGTACAGGGTTGATCATGAACAATTTTTCTGTAGACTTTTAAGTTTCTGTACTGTCAATCTGTCACATTTCCAACATTAAATCTTGTTTGCTTTATTTGAAAGAACATTCTCTAGTTACTTCTAAGTAAAACCTGGTTAAATTTAATTGGTATTAAAGTGAATATGATACTATGTGCTCTGGTGAAGAATTAAAGCAGGACTGGTTTAGTAATAGGGTTTTTTTTTTAAAAAAAAAAAAAAGGCTGTGCTTTCATCTTGCTTTCTCTCCCTTTGCTATGGAGTGCCAGTTAGGAGTTACTCAAAGTCCTGCATAAGCTGCAAATCATATTCTGCCTTTCCAGTTGCCTTCCTGCCTACAGAACCACAAGATAAAAATACCCTGGATGTACAATTCTCTTCATCTTCTTGCTTCAACTTGCCAGTTCCCAGTCCAGCTCCTCCTCCTTCCTCTGAGTGCCAGTTTGAGGAGCAACCTTTATATTTTTGGCTATCATGTTTTTGGGAGGTAGGATGGGTTTCCTCAGCCTGGTTATAAATAGTTAGTTGCCTGAACGAAGAATTGCATCCTTGGCAGGTGGTCTGAAAGAGCAATCGCCATGTGATGGAGCCATATCTTGTCTTATCTTCTCTTAACAAGTACTTCCTCTGGTTCTGCAAGGCCTTTCCTGGAAGACCCTGCTCATATGATTTCAGCATTAATTCCAGATGCGTTTCCACTGTGATGGCAGTGGAAGTGCTATGTGAATTTTTCCATTTGCAGCTGAATAAGGAGGTTGGGCTCAGGAGAGCAGATTCTCCTCTCCATTGCTGCTGAAAAACAAGAATGATTCAGCTGGAATGAGTGAGGTTCTTCTAGTGATAGACTTATACCTCAGAGATCAAAGTCTGTGCTTCTTCACTCATATTTTAAGCTATACTTCAACAAATATGCATTTTTATCTTCTCTTTGCCTGCTCCTAATTCTACAGTTGACATCCCTGCTTAAGCCACAGTTAATAAGTCCCTTCCCTCCAACACGAAGATTGCTTCCCCCCTGCTCTTCCCACATGAAAATCCCAGGCACAGTTTGTGTTTTCTCTGTGATTAATATGTACGTCTACAACCCAAATCGTGAAGCTCCATCCTGGGGCTGCCCATTCCCACTCTTGCCACCACTCTCATGGTTTGGCAGACAGGGGCAGGCGGAGGGGGTGGCCTGTGAATGCAAATGTACGGCAGCGGGCAAGCTTGGCTTGGGTCGGCTTGTTTGTTTGTTGCTGCTGTTTCTGCTGGCCCTGCTCATTAGAGACTAAATCTCTGGAAAACATCTAGAGTGATTCATGTAAACACCAAAGACAAGTAGGATCAGACTCGCTGAGGGGAAGAATAAAAAGTGGGGGCGAACAAACACTTGGCGGGTATCGGCTGCCCGCCATGGCGCAGCAAGGACTGGGATCCAGAGGTATGCCAAAAAGCTCTTTGTCTCACATGCACATTAGGATAAGTAACATTGCTCCTCACCATCTGTCTCTCTCTATGAACCTCTGCCTCGTTCCCATGTAATAAGAAGATTCATAGAAGTACCAGCTGTGATCTTACAGGGAAGCCTGAGAAACTTTGCCTTTTTAACCAGCACTGGGAGAGTGAGATTTGGCACCGTCGAACACAGTTGTGTGTCTGTAATTTTTCTGTTGTTGCTCTGTCACCATGTCTTCCCCCAGCAGTCCTGCAGCATTCATAGGAAGATGAAAGCCCCCTTGGCACTTCAGGGGAGGTTGGCAGCTGCCATACATGAGTTTCAGTAGGCTACTTTTTTATACTGCTCTCCTCTATCCACAAGCTGAAGAGACCATCAGATGCAGCAGATTCTTAGTCCCTGCTTGCTGATGTAGGTCAAGAGACCAAAGTAGTAGTGACAAAGAGGAAACAAATTATGTCTTTATTTGTTTTATTAATCTGACACAAAGCATAGGGAAAAGCTGCCAGCTTTGGGGCTCCCTTGCAGACATGGTGATGTGTTCCCCTACGGGTTAAATGTAAGCTGTGTCCCTGATACCCTATCTGCAGGATGTTTGACAACCGAGGTTGCTGGCAGCTGACCCTAAGGGCATGACTGTGCCTATGACTGTGTTGTAGGTGCCCATGAAGCTACGATGCAGACAAATTTACAGTGAGCTTTACCACAGAGCAGGATTCAAGTCCGTTTCACACATCCATGGCAGAGCAAACTCAGAATTCCCTGACCCATAAATTTATGGTGACATCTGTGTGAATGACTCACTTTTAATTCAGAATCATTCTGAAAAATTAGTGGGGAAAGGTTTCAAAACAAGAAAACTTTAGTTGTTAAGCTAATCAAAATCTTAAGGAAGAAATGTATATGGATTCAGCTAAACTGTGTAACTTAAACCCAAATTAGGCACTTGATCTTCAAACCTGGTTTTAGTACAGTGAAAATAAATTTCAAAATGAAATGTTCAATTTTTCATATAAAAAGAACCATTTTTGCTTTTGCATTAAAAACAACTATGTGAAAATTTTATCCACATGGTTATCAAAGAATATTGCAATAGAATATAAACCTACATTCTTATTGTTGAAAAAGTGCAAGATAAAAAGGTTTCCATATTTTTACCATAGGGCAACTAAAATTCCATGGATATTTTTTTCTGGATGAAATAAATTCCAAGTTTTCTAAAGTAAAAGGATCAGACCAAGTGCTCCTGAAACTCCCTCTTGAGCAACTGTATTTCTTGGGAAACTTATTGAAGCTGTATAAAACCAGTTCCTCAAAACTTCACCATCATCAATGTTGAGATATTTCAAAAGCAATTTAACTTTAAAATTTAAAAAATTAGAGTAAAACTTTATTGCCTCCCCTCCTTTGTAATTGTCATACTGGAGGAACTTGGCTTTTCACTGGGACTGTAGGAGCGTATGTTACTGAGAAACTTGAAAATTGCACCCAATACCACCAAGAGCAGCAGATGGATCTGTCAGCTGTTTTGCTGAAAATGGTGAATATCTTCCCTGGAACATTCATAAGTTGCCTGAGGCAAAATTTCACAGTGGAAACAGTGAGTTTTCTCTTTACATAACATTCCTAGTACTCACGAAAGTCTTGGTCCCCCCCGCCCGTCAGATTAAAATACCCATGAAGCAGATGATGATGAATAGGCACAGCTGGGCTGTGAGAGGGGCATTTTCAGGAGTCCTTGGCCATAGCCTGACCGCAGCCCATCGAAGCTGCAGCAAACAACAAGTGAACAGTTTCTCTAGAACTTACTGTCGTTGCTTATTTTCACATTTATGTGGAGACTGAAACAGGCTCTGATGATGACTTTGTTCCTCCCTCCTTCCACGGGGTTTTAGTGGTAGAGCAAGCAGAGTCTTCCTCATGTGGTCACCTCAAGGGTCGTATGGGAATGTTCAAGTCAGGAACTGGAGGTGTCCCAAGTCACTTGTCATAACATGTTCTCTGCCTTTGATTGATATTCCCACACCTGAGAGGAAAGCTAATCACAGCTGTGGAGCTATGGGGGATCTGCTGAGCACGTGAACATGTGTAGGTCCCTAAGTGGAGCGTCAGGAACAGTTTGGGCCTCAGGGAAAGGGGCCACTCTTCACATTGCAGAGAGGATAATTTCAGTAATGTACCTTGGCAATTTTCCTATACGTTTGGAGAGTTTAAATTGTCTTACTGCAAATATTTGTGAGTCTGATCCAGGGCCCTTTTTGCTGGGCTTTGTTTCAGTCAGTATGAATAAGGCTGATCACGCTGGTGTTCACCAGAATAAAACAGTTCCCCTGAGTTTGTTCCTATGTTTTACTGTTTTACATACAGTTCAAACCTGGCTTTATAATATTCTATGGGAAATAAAGATTGCAGGTCCAGAGCAGCCTGAATTTAACAAAGGGTTATCTATGCTTTCAAGTTAATTTGTTATTAAGGCAAGGTGTGAAATTAAGACTCTGTAGTTATCTCTGAATAACTGTGCCCTGGAATGAGAATATCCGTTATTCAAAAGGATGTTAAGTGGACAGATGTCAATTAAGATTTGGCCAGGTAGAACCTACTGCAGTAAGAGGACCTTAGGCACTGTCTTAATTGTATATTTTTTTTAAGTTTATTCTTATTACTAATGATTTTTTAATGTCATACAATGTCCGTAGCCAAAAATAATGTTTAAATCTCTCTTAACTTTCATTAAAGTAAATACTTATTGCAAAAAGGAAATCAAAAGTGTTTCTGAAAGCGAGGTGGGCCTCATAAGTGTTTGAAGTTTGCTGGAAAATTTGCATAAAAGAAACATAGGATTCCAGACACTTGTGTGGGTCTGACACAATTTTGATCATTCATTTTCTTATGGCCTGGAAAATTATTGTTTATGAGTTTGCATATTGCTTTTGTGGGCAAAAAAGGTGAAAGTATCATGCATGCACTTATACCAAGGGGGATTTCCACACAGTCTCCAAGGTTCAGTTCCAACTTTTGTCAAATCTTACCCTTGGAAGATTGGCTTTGTATTTGGAAGCATTTGAACTCTGGAGTTTAGCTTTCCCTATCAACTGAGCAACAGTTTTTTTAAAAAAATCTAGACTCCAAGTGGAAGTTTTAAGATATTTGACATCAACTATGTGCAGATACAGACTTTGGGTCAAGTTTTGAATTCAACTTCATACGGTAAAGGTTTGTGTGATTAATCTTAATGGGACCCAGCTCCTAATGGGAGACTATTGAACAAGTGCTTGCATGTGTAGGGACTGCAGTCTGGTTGCTGGTAAATCAGCTCTGTCTTTTGAACAGAAAGAATGAAAGCTCTTGACTCAGGCTGCCATGAATTCTGTTTTATTTGAAATCTGATTGGAGAGTTTGTAAAGTGACTCAGTCCATACAACCAAAACAAGAGCAATTTCTGGTGAAATTCCTCCTAATAGGCTTGGCTGTTTGCACTGTCTGTTGTCTGTTGTGGGACTGGGCTTTCTTAGGTGACTAACTGTTGAGAGGGACCCGTGGCTGAGAACATCTACCAGGAAAGCCTGTGAGCAGCAGCTCAGGATGAGTAAAATAACGTGGGTTTGAGCATCTGTGAAAGTGTGAAGAGCTTTAAGACTTTCCTCTAGTGCCTTGTTTTCTCAAGGGAACCATATGGCAAGCACTGCAAACAAAATGGATGAAATTTTACACTCAAAGCAGACATCTAATTGCACCTCCCCACCACCGGGCTACAGCATGTTTATTAATTCTGTCTTCTGTAATCCAGTGTAACACTCATTTACACGTGTGTGAAGCACAGTGGTGCAACCACTGCATCCCTCTGGTCTGGTGTGTTTGTAGTAGGGACTACAGATACTCATGCCAAACTTGCTTGTAGCTTGGGCACAATAAAGCAGAGGGAAAAAATATAAACAAACTATTTGGAGCCTGATTTCAGCTCCGTCTACACGACTAAGAAACAAGGAAAATGTTTGTTCCTTTGGGAACCTGTCCGTGTTACATGCATACCAAATGCAGGCAGAAATGAAGTGGCTGCAGAACAAAGGAAAATAAGACCAAAGGTCCTTGTTTTCCTGTTTATTGTTAGGTTTTATTTTCAGGGGGGAAAAATGCAAACAACCAAGCATATAAACCTGAAGAAGTTTATTCTGATTCAGAGAATAAATACAGATCATGACAGTGCAAAGTAGAAAAATGAATGACTGCTACCTCTGGATGCTTAATGTATCATCTGTTGGGCCCAGCTCACTTGTTCTGAACCAGTCCTGGGACTGAGACAGTCACGCATGATATAGTTGCAAGTTTGTCCTGATTTCATGTTTCTTTGTTGCTTTGTTGTGTAGTTCTGGATACTCTTAGTCTTTGTAGGTAGCTGAAGACCACCAGAGGAATCTTTACAATTTCTGCTTTCTCTTTGTTTCAAAGGGGCTGCATTTGAGGCACCCTTTATCCTTTTTCCTCTATAGCAAGAAGGATGGTGAAAAGCTGTGAATGATCCTGCTGACATCAAAACCAGCAAGGATAATGTCCTGAGTGACATCTGTTCTCTGCAGATATGGTCATGTAGCCTGTTCCTTGCCAGCAGCCTTGCTCACTGGACTATTCACAAGCAGAATGCACAAACCCATGCAGATGGATGGCAATACAGAAGCAAACCTGTGTTTTGGAGATTGATATTAATTTTGGCTGAGTTTTGGTAATAATTATGCCATGAAAAATAGGTGAACAGTGTAGCGGTGAGCATTTTATCCAGACTCCAAATGGGATCCAACAGGAAGAGGTTTATTGTTGTGTTCATTCAGCAGAGCAGCCAGACCAGATATAAAATATGAGAAGGAAAGAAATTCAGTAGCAGCTGGGAGCAAGAAAAAAGTATTTTTTGAGTTGGACAAGGGTAAAAAAACTCTGATACTTATTAAGGTCAGAAAAAAATCAATGCATGGAAATCAAATGTGTCCGGGAAGTTATTAGACAGGATGAAATGGGGAGAAATGCAAAAAAGATGAAAGATATGGCTTTTAGTTTCCACTTTTGAGAGGTTACAACTTCAAAAGAAACCCACTGAAACAAAATAAAATGCTTCTCCCTCATGCTGAAGTGATTTGGCCATAGGTGCCTGTGTTCTATTTGTAATTTTGTCCTCTGGAGGGTTTGAGTCCTCCTAAAGCTCACTCCAGGCAGCCACTCAAGCTCATTCACCTCAATGACTAGCAAGAGGCCTGCAGTGCACTGAAATGTTATAAGGACCCTATTGCAGAGCTCATCATCAGCCAGATTCTTGCCTTGGCAGCATTCCCCCTCCTGGTTTGTGAAGATAAAAGGAGGATAGGTAGAGGTTAGTATTTCAAAGCAAGCATCCTGGATCTTAAAATATTTGGTGAAATTATTCAAGAATAGTTCATTCATGTGGAAGTAGTTTCTGTGTGTTGCTGTCCAGGTCAATGAAAGCTGAAGTCTGACGCTGGCCAAGCAAGCAAAAACTGCCTGTGGGCTCCCTTAGCTTACACAACTGGTGACTCTGAGCTTGACATAGTGAAGTCTGGGGGAGCAGCATTGGGAAATCACAAGCTTTCTGGAGTCAGTTCTACTGTTGAACCCCCAGTGTCACCAGGAGCTCACAGCACATACTTCAGGATTGCTGATGTGACTATGGAATCTTGCTCTGTTCAGGCTCCTTCCTTCCCAGCTGCCCACCCTGTGCTAGAGGTTGGTCTCCTACCCATCCCAGACCTCTTCCCCACCACAGCAGGAAACAAGTGATGGCATGCAGGTCCATCAGCTGGTGGATGATACACTAAATATATTTGTCTCCTCTTTCAATACAAAATTAATATTTAAACATCCAAGTTTTCAAAATGGTCAAGATGTTAGGTAGTGAGATGTGGGGAACCCGCCAGCTCTCAGCTGTGCTACAGTCATGCCAAGCCAGGGATCTTGTCAGAAGTCTGCTGAGGTATCTGAACACAACCAGTGTGTGTTGTGTGATGTGGCAGCTCGTTCTGGGTGGTTACCCAGGGCCACTAACATGAAGCTGTTTACAGGGGCTGAACACTTTTGAAAGCAGCTCCTACTTAGGAGTCTGTGTCATACATAGCTAATGACCCTTCATCCTGAGCAGGCTGTGACTGCCAGCAGGTATCAGCCACGTCTGCTGCAGCCCAAAGTGCAAAGTATGAAAACCTCTGCTAAGCATCTATGTAAGGACTAAATGCAAACATTTATGGAGGCTTAACAGGTCCTCTTAGCGAGTGTCTGATTCTTTGTTTAAGACCTGTATGCCAAGTTGTCCCATGTAAGTGCTCAGGCTTCAGTTATTGAAGAGAAGATGCTAAGGAAAGGTTGCTCATAAAATTACTTTCCTTGTAAAGGAGGAAAGGTACAAGAGGTGGGCTTTCAGTGGGGTTGGTCGCTAAGACTTCGGCAAGTGCAGGAAAACTGAGATTGTGCTATCATTTCACATAGTGTGGTAGAGGTTTTAGACAAATTTTAGAAATTATTATCTGCAAGTTGAAAATATCTGTTGATATGCCCTCACTGAATGGACGTGTCTGCATCTGAGTACAAAACAATCCTCCTGTGATATATTTATCTCCAGCTTTGAAGGTAAATAATCTATTAGATTAGACAGTAATTCGGAAACCCTAATACATATAGTTCATGGGAAATTAAAAGTCGGGGTTTTGTTTGTAGGAACCTTGGACAATTTGAAAATTCAGTTTGTGTCATATTGTTACATCATTTCTTAGTTTTCTGAGGAAATCAGGTACAGACAACTGTTGTCCAGTAAAGGAACAGGAAACAATACCTACCCATAACTGGTGTTAATAATTTTCAGTCACTGGTATTTCATAAAGTCTGTTTGACATGGAATTCTTGCAGAAGTCCCATGCAGGGTGTTTTCTGAGGCCTCTGAGAAGCTGGGTGATGCACCAAGTTGGTGCTGGACCAGCATGAGCAAGCTTGCACACAGCACAAACGAACAGATGCAGAAATGTGAATCCAGGTGCCATTCCCCTCTCCATGTAGCAAAGGGACTTCTCCTTTGGTGGACTAGAATAAAAAAAGAGATGAGCTACATCTTCAGTGTCAGTTTGAATCCTGTCTTTGTTTCCTGCCATTTTGATGTTGGATTTTGTAGCGTGCTGTGTGATTTTACTGGGCTTGTGAAATGTACATACTCCAACCTAAAAATCTGCATGTTCCCATCTGTACCCTGAGGATATCTCAAAAGGGGGGATTCAGAAACTGGGGAAGAAAGGTTTCATGAATTTTGCAAACTTTTTCCTTTAAGTGCTTTTTTTTTTACACTTGAGTGACACTTACGAATTACTTACACCATCCACTATAATTTAATGCGTTACACAATAAAGAGTATCTGCTGTTCTTTGTGTATTTCAATACCAATGCTTTCCTTATCTATTTTTCCCAGCTTGCCATTTCGTGCAGTAGAGGTTCTGTCATGTGATATTACTCCACACAGAGGGAAGTTGCAGCAGCCCTGCACGCTGCTTTACACCACTGGTAAGCAGTCACAGGATTTGCTTTGGTCATAAATGCAGTTTCTCAATGTGCATCTCTCCTCTCTCTTGTATGTTGAACATGGCATTTCAACAACTGAAAATTCAGTGGTTGTCAGCTGAATCAGGATTCGAATTAATAGCTTGTGTATTTCTTGGGAATAATGTTTTTATCCTAATATTCATTTACAGGCACTCCAAACTACACTCACTTATAAATGTGTGCGTGCAATTTTTGTTAATATCAGGGATGACATCATTTGCATGCTGAGTGAAGACTAGATTGTATTACTTGTCTTCTAGATTTTACTGTCTTCACATAACCTCAGTATAGTATTTTTCATATGCTGAGACCTTTGCAAAATTAGGAACTGTTGCTGTGTAAATATTCATATTTCGGGATATGTGTTATCAAAACACCCAAACTGTTGTATCACAGACCATATCTGCATATATCAGTTATCTAATTCCTACTCCTGTGACTCTGTACCTGTTTTACTGTTCTTCTGAAATATTTTGCAAGAGGAAAGGAAAATAAGGAACATCTCAGGGTAGTCTCGGGCTACAGAGTGTGCCTTACTTTAAGAGATTTATTTTGATTTGTCTTCTGTCTTTGCCTTCACTAGGCAGCTGGTTCCATCTTCAAATAGTTAAGTAAAACAGGTTTTTATCTGTGTATGGAAAAGGAGTCTAGGCACACAATTTTAAGTGGCTTAAGTAATATAAGAAGAATCCATTTCTTATGTCCCTGCAATACTTGAGCAATTAAGTTTTCCTTCCACCCTCTCACTCTGTATTTTTCTGATGCCTTTAACTTCAGATATAGGTTTGGGCCCCTTTCCAGGAGCTGGACTTCTCAGTAATGGGTGTGAATTGTCTCATGTGGGAATTCTGAGTAAAATTACCAATAACATACTTACATTCAATTAAATGTTTCAACATACACATCATTTAGCCACTCAGTAGGGAAATGCTCTCTGCCACATTCAAGGAAGGGTAATCAATACCTGCTCACTAGTAACGTGTCTGAAAATTTCAGAACACTATAAGGAGCTAGGTGATGTAGATGGCTTTGTCTTAGTAAATTATAGTCTGACAGCTTCGCTTAGCGATAATCAATTCCCGTCCCCGTTGTTCAAAGGAAAACTGTTGTGTGCTTTAGTTGCTTCTGACTCAGTGTCAGAAATCATGAAGTGTTCCGTTCTTGGAGAGAAACAATCTGGACTCAATCAGAAAATGAGCAGGACCTGTTGTCTCATTGAGACAACACTAAAAAAAAAAATTACATTGAGAAAAAAAGCATTGCAGTGAGGTCTGGGGGTGAACTAAATGGGTGTTCTCACTTCTTGAAGCGTCATACCCTGACACAGGCAGGATAACATTGTAAAAACAAGGGACTCAAACGGCTTATCCTCAAAAGGGATTTGGGCAGGTCCATCAAGAAGATGTGAGAGGTGACCTGTGATTCTGGTGAGTTGTTCAGTGCAGGAAAACATTGAGCTTTGGCTGCAGGAAGATTGAGTGAGGAACTGTGTGAGTGCCAGGGGAGTCCAGTCATCTGGGCCTACAGAGCTTCCCCCGTGTCCCTGCTTCTGCAGAAGCTGGCAGGTGGGAAAATAGGGAAGGGTTTTCATCTTTGTGTGTTCACCAATGGGCATGCTGAAGGCAGCCTGGATCTAAGAGAGATGATAGCATCTGCCCATGAGTCCTTGATCAGCTGTACCCATTAATGCTGCATGTAGGCACCTGTATTGTCCAGTTCTGAGAGGCAGAGAAAGGTGAAGCTTTCCTGTGCTTTTCCTTTAGATGTGGAGGTCAGGCTGCACTTGCATTTGGACACTGGATATATTTGAGTTGAAACATAGGCCAACATATGAAAAAAGAGATAGATACCACCCTGTCCCTGTCATGTGAATAATTTGATTAATGCCTATTTCTTCTCCTAATAAACCAGTCTCCTGCCTCCCAGTGAGCAGGTAAGGAGTGGAAATAAAGTCGCCTTTATGGCTGGAATAAAATTACTAGGATGACAAATGTGGGTCAGGATCTGTCAGAGCTCACAGAAGACCCAGAACCAATCAACCTGATTTCCTCAGCTGTGAATACTCAAGTCAGACAAATGTTTAATGCATCCAGCTCTCTCTAACATGTATGTGCAGCCTCCATGCTGGGACTACACTCCAGGCTTTTGAAGTTTAGCCAGTAGCCACTGTATTTCTACTTGTTTAGCACTTGCTAAAGAGGAGCTCAGTAGTAACAGGATGAATTATAATTTTTGCCCTGGGAAAGAAACAGACAAAACAAAAACCTAACCAGACCACTAGAAAGGGTTTTGGAATAGGTATTATTTTATAAAGGAAAGCTCTAAAAATATCAAACATGGATATTTTTTTCTTTACAAATTGAAGTGTGACCTGAGAAAGAGTACAGTTATGTAAAGGTTCGTTAAAGTAGGATGTGTGCATCAGAATAGCTTGAAATGAATTAATGGATGGAAAATTTAGCATTTGGAGAAATCAAAAACAGCGCAAAGGTTTAAGCACCCTGTGTAATGCATACTGCTACTGCAGAATGAAGCAGACTTTGTGGGTCTCTGGTGTTTTATAATATGTCTAACTACAAAATCTCTAAGAAAATTTACAATTTCTCCATTTTTCCCCCCCTTCACTTCCCTATTCTCTTTCCCTACAACTGAGTGATACTTTCTGTGGGGGAAGGGCCTGGAATTAGACACATTAATTGAGGGTTATGCAGTTTGCTTCACTTACCATTTAAGGAGGCTACATCAACATCCTACCTGGCAGCGTTGTTTACAAGCAGTTTTGCAACCTTTCCATTCCGCTCTCTTGTTTTTGTTACGCGTAGTGTAATGATGCCATATGACATTTTAAGTCTGAATTGATATTCTTTGCGGTATCTCCTCAGGCCTGTTATGCTTTGGGTGTTTGCATTGCCTGTTCAGACACCCACGCACAGTGTGGTTATATTCATTTGTGACTGAATGCAAGCTTTACGCCGGATGTCACAGGAATATGTTTAGAACTTCCATTGATCTCTTAACTACAAATAATCATTATAGCTGCAAAACAAATACTGGATCAAAACTGTGGGAACGTGGCACAGAAGATGCTGCTCACTTTTCCTTCTGAAATGCGTGATGTGCAGGTTGGAGGTATAATACATGAATGGTTGAAAGGTTTTTATCAGGAAAACAAGATAGGATATCATTAGGCAAGGACAGTTTGGGAAAAAATTAGCTTCATGCCTTTGGTTCTTTAAAAGAAGAAAAGGAGAAAAAGGTACAGGTAGCCATGGGAAGTTGGCTGGCTTGTGGGAATCATCAGCACTAATGCATACTCTCTAAATCCCCTGCTGTAGTTGTGACTAAACACAGGTTTTTGCTTCTCGATGCTGTTGCTTTGTGACAGTCACATAGGTCACCTGTTCCACCCAGAGATGGCTGCATCTTGCAAAAGTGGAATTTGAGGAATACATAGGCATGTTCTGCTGGGGTAACACGTAAAATTTTTCTTAGTCACCTGTTTAATTGGGGACATTGGTGAGCAAGGCATGGCTTGGAAGCAGAAAAGTAAATGCAGCTGAGATATTGAGATGAGTTAGCTATATGCTGGGTGAAACCTGAATTTGGGAGAAGAGTTATTTGAAAGTTTAAATCAAAATTATGTTAGAATGCAGCATTCATATTGCAATATCCTGGATCCTTGCACCCATTTAATTCTCTACACTACTTAGGAGAAAGGGAAATTTTCAAGATCTTGTCAAATGTGAGTGCCATTTTTAAGTGAAGAACGGTGAACCACTGAAAATTTCCCTGAAAATTCTTGTTCACTTCTTTTTCTTGCACGGCTTCTTTGGGTGTAATCCTGGGCAATCTATGGGGGGTGTGCCTGTGTACACGGTGGGGATGGAGCTGCCTCCTGCGCTGCTCCTCAGCATCCAGTCAAGTCCTGCTGAGAGTCTGATTTCAGAAATAGCCCAGCCTGAGCACAGTCAGGCTCGTGTCTGTGAGCATGAGC
The DNA here is from genome assembly GCF_022539395.1 of Myiozetetes cayanensis. NCBI lineage: Eukaryota > Metazoa > Chordata > Aves > Passeriformes > Tyrannidae > Myiozetetes > Myiozetetes cayanensis. Next base: position 5,783,458 of record NW_026087270.1, read on the forward strand.
TGTCACAGCTGCACATGGCAACAGAGGATGAGGTTAGGTCAGTGCCAGCTTGGGGAGGTCTGTCAGAGTGCTGCTTCAGACAATCCACTCCTTCCTTAATGTCTCTCTGTTTTAGTTCACCCTCTGTAAAAAGGGTGTAAAAAATTCCCTTCTTCCAGGAGGTCTTCTGAAGACAAATGCATTGACAAGTACGATGCAGGTAGTCACTGCAGTACTGGAGCATTATTTATATATCTAAAGGTTTTAGATGTAGGTGATTGCTAGCTGAAAATTGTCCTTACAGAGTCAGGAATGCTTTTAGGTCCTTCCTAGCAGAAGATCTGGTGCTTATTAGAAACTGGTGGTTTAAGTGTTTTAAATAATTGTTCACAATGATTCCTGTCCAGAAGAAATATGCAGGACATAAGCAGCACTCTGTGGCAGCAGAGTGCAGTTGGTACCATGCTGTCCTTGGCCCTGCCAGCTCCCTCCTGCTGGCCAAGCACTTTCTGCAGTAGTGCTGTGACTGCTAATGATGACAGTGGTGTATCAGTAGCACTGCGCTGTCTTTGAAAAGTGGGGAAAAAGTTATTTTTAGAGTTCATTCCATCATATCACAATTGTTTTGGGATAATTATTGAATGTGCACAAGAAAAGCCTTTTTTTTTTTTTCCCCTGCAAATGAACTGTGGTTGATGTTGCGCTATTTTGGTTTTGTTTTCTGCTTAACATTCCACTGTAAGTGCAGCTCCTCTGAGGCTTGAAGTGAGACAAAACTGAACCAAAGTGACTTTGTTTTCTCTGTGTAAAAGGATGGACACTGAGTGATAATGACATATTTTGCGTGTGAGCAGCAGGTGCGAGACCAAATGTCTATTGCGGATTAAAGTAAATATGGTTTTTTTTCTATATTTAACTGATATGTGACAAAGAAACAATGTTTAAATGTCACTTTCCATGGTTTTTTTGTGTGTCTGTAATTATACATTCTAATGTGCCAAGTAGCTACTCACTGAAGTTCAAATTTACATAGTAAAGTTGTGCATAACAAGACAAACAAGATACAGTCTAGCATTCATCTCCATGCATCTGGGCTGCCTCCACCCAGCAGTTACACTACCAACAAATGAATGTTTTCTGCTTTCTTGAGTTCACATAAATAGCTGTAAATTCCTATAATTAACTATGATAAGTCACTCCCCATATTAAAACAAAGGCATGTTTGTTTATCGGTTGTACTTGCATCCACCACTCTTAACATTACAGTGTCGACTGATGTTTTTTCACTGTGTTAAACAAAGCAGAAATATTCCTGTTGGGCAATGCCGGAGTCCCAAGAGCAGCCTCAAAAGCAGGAGCACCAGGCTGTCGCCTGCTGAATGCTCCACTTGTCTGCTAAAGGCTCTGTCTTTTGCTTGCCCCTCACTGCACCATCTCCAAAGGCAGCAGCCTTTAGGTGGGCAGTTAAAGCTTCGGGGGGAGCAAGGCAGGGCTTGGAAACAGGGCAGGAAATGCAACTGAGATATTGAGTTGAGTTAGTTCTTATAGGACCTAAAAGTAAATCAGTTCCTAAGCACATCTGATTTTTCATGTATCAGGCCTACATTTAGTCATAGGTGATTTGCATAGGTGATCTGCCTAAATTATTTTTCCTGACATTCAGCTAGATTGGGAGTGATATAAAAAAATACTTGTCACAGTTTTCTTCTGAAATCTGATTTTGCTTTTGGATGAGTTTCTGGGGGTGTTTTTGTGGGTTTTTTTTTGTTTGGGGGTTGTTGGGTTTTTTGAGGCTAGGGACACCAAATTTTGCCACAGAGCCTCACTTTTCTTCTCAATTCTATTTTTACTTTTTGCCTGCTCTCAGAGCTTAGTGAAAACTCTGCTTCACTTATTTCTTATATACGTAAGAATATCTGCTGCATTTTGGGTGCTGTGCTCAGGTTGCCTCTACTATGGCAGGATGTTTTTTTTCACAGCTTTCAATGTCTCAGAAGTAATACATCACAAGAGCTGCTGACCACAGAACTAAATTAGGCACCCAAATTACAACTCCCATGAAATACTGAAAGGGCGGAGGTAAGGGGGTAGGAAATATAACAGTGACAGTTTTGTTTTGTCTAAATTTTCCATGAAAAAGTATTTAATAACATGTCAGAACGGAAAGCTGGTCATATGTCTCTCTCTGCATGGGAACAAGATCTTCTGTGGTCTACAGATTACACAGGAGTGGATGTGCAATAGTGGATGCTGATAGTCAGAAATTAAGATCATTCTCTACTCTGGCGTCGCTACACCATCTTCTTCCCAGCATGTGGGCCTGTTAGTTGTGTTATGAATATAGTCAAAGATTTGCTCTTTAAAGAAAATAGCTGTAGCTCAGAACTTTGTGTCTGCTGGCTGTAAGAGATTACTAGTTGACCATCTGAAACAGCAAGGATACCCAGAAAGTGCATTGTGAAATTGGGGGCCACTGATGGTTTAGTGGTTGCTGGTCATCAAAAAAGTATGAAACAATTTTCTTTTTAGCTGGTTTCTTTGGATAGTAAAAATAAGTCCTTCCCTTCTTATTTTAAAAGCAGACTATATGTAGCTGCTTTTTTTCTTATGGATTTTGTTATACATAATTACCATGCATGAACAGCACAGCACATGGATTATACAGCAAATTCTGTTTTAGCCATGCAAACTCCCAGTGACACTGTGGGCTCTAACAGCTGGGAAGATGTGATTACAGACTTTCATGTTAATATTGGGTGGCATAAATACTGCTGAAGCTTGTTCCCAGGTCAGCAGAGCTAGAACAGACTAGCTAAGACTTTGCTAAAACAAAGAAATGGTGTAGAGGATTTTCTGTGAAAAAATAGAGAAAATTAAACCCACCAAGTTTATTGTAAAGCTGAAAGAGTTAATTCTTAAATCTTTACCTCAAACCAAGGCACAAGTCACTCCTAGATTCCCAGGCTGCCCTTATGCTTGGTTTTTGTGATAAGTTAGTAGTATCGAGCTTACATTGATATTTACAGGCTCCAGAACTAGTTCTGGTCTCACTGTATTTATTAAGTGCTGTGTATAATATGTGGCAAGAGATGCAACATGTTATAACATTTTGACTAAAGACAAAGGGTAGAAGACAAAGCCATTGTTCCTTATTTTACATAGAAAAACTGAGGCACAGGGAGATGAAGTGACTTGCCCCAAGCTATCCCAAAAGGCTCCATGTTCCAGGAATTGCTGCTCATGCTACTGGAAGGGCACCTGGAGTGCAACTACTTGTTGCTGAGCTTTCCCATCCTGAGATGGGTGGAGTCAGTGAGTAGAGCTCAGCCTCAAACTGAATAGCTTGTTTTTAAATAGAGCTTATCTTCCTGAAATAAATACAATCTCCTCTCCCACTCTTCTCTAAGCAACATATCAATGGATCAGTGGAATTTTTCAGCTGTAAACTCTGCCTTTGGATAAAAGCAGTAAAAAGGGGTTGTTTAGAATTTATGCCTTTTATTTTAAGTCCTGGTTTCATATTCTTTCCAGCACGGAGAATAGAAACACGGCAGTTTGGGAACATGAGCTTTTTTTTTCCCCCTAACTCTAGGCTTGCCCTGGCACCAGCCTATTTTACATGAGCTCAGTACAACTGTAAAAGGAAGAACTAAGAAAAAGGCCAACAAACAATAGAGCATAGCAAAAACCCACTTAAAATATTACAGCTCAGAATACCGCTGAGCCTCATTTGTCTGTGATCGTGCTCTGTTTAATGGAACCCCTTGCGTCCAATTCTCCTTGTATTTTTATTAATCTTTGTGATTTTCCCTAATGATCTTGTTATAAAGACATCACATCACATGGCACAAGGACAATGCACATAAAAAGTTAAGAATGCATTTAACTACCAGCCATTGATTAGTGTTCTTGATGAGCTTAAATACTACCTGGGAAAGGCTTTCTATCAAATGCAATTGGCTGCAAATGCATTAAGCTTAATGAAAGTCAAGATTTGGGTATATATGAGTACTTTTCCTTAGAGGAAGTGCCCTTGCTATCCAGCCTCCTGTCCCAGCGGGAAGAGATGGCAAATGGCCATGTGTGTGACCCCACCAGAGCTCAGACCCAATTCCCATTCCACTTAGTTTGCTATAAATCAGGAGAAATACCACTGGTGTCAGTAAAATTGAACAAGTCTTGATAGTTCTTGGGATGTGCTGATGTAGAGGAGATGAAAGATATTATCTGTTGGTAAGGTCTGGGAAAATGTCAATCTGGGGGATCCAGCAGCAGATTTTGGGGAGAGAGGACAGCCTGGTATTCTCTAGATCATGGAATTCAGTGTAAGAATCAGAAACAGAGGCCAAGTCATAGTAAAAGGGTCCACCAGACCTTCCCAGGAGCTCCAGTGGGATGTGTGTAGTGTGCCAGAGGCTCTGTGGTAATCACAGAGAGCACTGTGTGCTGAGCAGAAGGATTTTGTCCTTCCCATGACCACCCTGCTGTAACAGTGAGATCAGCTACATCCTACTTAATAACAATATATATGAAATGTTAGTGCAGAGGAGGAACATGCTGCAAACCCCTATATTAGCCTGCCATGAGCAGGTACCAAGTGCACAGCATCGACCCCTCACTTGCAGTTTAAACCACAAGACCCATTTCTTCCCTGAGTCTTTAGAGACACAGTCTCACAAGGAGTCCAGAGACTGCAGCTTGTGAATCCACTGTCACCTCTTCCTGGATTGTAGTGATGTCTTTAGCCTCCAAACTTGTTCTTTTCTGCTCTCCAGACTTATTTAATTTACAGTAATTTGAATACTGGTTACCACACGTATTTTGTTTGGCACAATTTTTTCCAAAACCTTTCCATAAAACTAAAAATATAACACACTGAACAAACCACTCCATTACCCAAAGAGAAGAACTTATTACTGCAACTCAGGAAAGTATATTGAGAGGTATTAATTTTAACTTCAACTTCTGTCATAAAATTGTGAAAAACAAAAAAATCTGGAACATGCAATTAAAATAATTGTAGGTGTAGGAACGCCTGCCTCCAAGCAAGGAATTTAATAATACATTAAAACCTTTATTTTTGATTCTAGCAAAATATACAATTATAGCCATACAAACTGTCACTGCGTCACTCCTTGGGTTCATGGAGGAAACTTCACCTACTGCTATTTCTACTACATACCGTGATATTATTACAATTCTTACTTAATTTAACAGAGCAGTGTGCTCTCCAGTACACTGAACTGAAAATGACACACACTTTCTTAGTAAGGTGGTACTTACTATTGATTTATCTTGCCCTGGAGAGTTTTGGTTAGCATTCCAGTGATAATTGACGCTGCTTTATTTAACTCTTTCAGAAACACATTCTTTCTTTCCAGCAGTGCCTTGATACCAGGAGGTATTGAAAGACTAATTCAGACAATACATTTGAAGGTGGTTGATTCACTATATTCATCATTTTTAAGATTTATAAGAAAAACAGAAGTCTTGTGATAAGATATGATTAATTAGCTCATTAAAGTAATGGAGAATTTTCAGATATAGATTGGGGAAGAATTGTCATTTAAGCTTTCCAAGTACCACCAATGTTACACTGCAAGCTTACAGTTAGTGATGCTTTAACTGGCATTTTCAAGCTAAAAAGTTACCACTGCCTACACTGGAAAAGTTATAATTTCATCATATTCCAACAGATGAAGTGCAAATTAATAGCCTTGTACTATTCTAGTCCATGGAAGGTTCTTCTGCCGCTTCACCAAGATCCCTTGAAGTTTAAAATGGCTGCACTAAAAATGAAGATGACTTTGCTCTTTATATGGGTACATTGGCCCCAGGCCCTTAAACACTGTAGAAGTGTAGATCTTGGCTCCCAACAGAAGGATTAGACATATGATTTCTTTTGAATGTAGTATATTTACATACAGGTCCACTTTTTTCGCGGGTGTAGGATCATCCCTTTCTTTGTAGGCTGTGGAGCATTGGCCCTGCTTGAATGAAATCTAAAAATTGCAGATGTCTTAGCCAAGTTATTTTCTGCTCAGTGCTGTTGACATACAAAGCTGCAAAATGTTGTTTTGCCAGAGAGGCAGAGGAGGTGGATGACACCTGAAAGACACTTGGGATTATCCCATGGCCCTGCCATTGCCTCAAGGAGCATGATTCCTCTTCCGTCAACGATGCTCTTCTTCATCACACTGTGTTTACTTGGCTAATCCCAGAAGTGGCAGCCATAAATACCTATAATTAACATTGACAGTTAATACTTGTGATGTGAAAAATGATTCTCCTGCCTCCCTCTTGAAGCTATCCAGTAATTATCATGATCCCTATTTTGCGTAATCGCAGCATGTGCCACTCATTTGCTCTCCTAACCAACAGTTCTCTTCAGTGGTGGAAATGCACGTGGGGTTGCTCCCAGATCAGCCAGCTGTCAACATACCAAGTAGCCACCTGTGTGTGGCAGTACTGTGGTGCTGTTAGTTAAAACACTAAACCATGTCTGAGAGATGGGACAAAGCAAGGGCAGAGCCTCCATCCAGGCTTGCTGCTTTCCTTCTGAAGGTACAGCAATGTAACATGTGTTACTGGTCTGAGAAACTGCTTTAAGGGGTTTGTAGCCCTTTGGGCTGCTCCTTCCTATTCATTCCCACCCCAGTTTCATGACTCATTGAAGTCAGTGTGGCCGCACTGCAGCCTGCATCACCAAAACGATGCTGCTTGGAAATCTCCCTTGTTTGTAGAGGAGGAAGCACGAACTACAGACACCAGCTCTGCCACTGGACTTGATACATCCTGCAGCTCCACCCAAAGTTCTGCCTCTCTCAGTCTTGCCTTAACTTTCAGAAGGGGCTGGGTCAGGCGGTGAAGGGTTAATGTGGAAAAGCAAAGAGCAGCATCGCTCCCAGGAGTGCACCAGAGGTGACAGGATGGCTTGCTGCACCTCCTTCAAATATTGGCAAGATGGACTTTTTAAATGCAGGTTATGTAATGTGTTTGGGGACTATTTAAAGTAAATGTTATTGACAGCCACTACATCTGGTAGTATTAGTAAGCATTTAGGGAATTTTTTTAAAGGTGAAGTATTGACAGGAAGGGCTGTAACAGCTACTTCTGGGCCATTACAATTTATCTTCTAAATCAGTCTGGGTTTATGGTTCACTGACATGTTTCACCCTATTACCTACTAAAGGGTGGTTAATGACAATGTGTGGCTACACATGATACTAGAGCGTGTGTGACACAGCACGTCTATGATGCAGAGGCCTTGCAGGGAAGTGCTCCTCTGAGGAAAGCTGTTCGCAGCAGATCTTTGCAGGGCTCAGTCTTGATAGCTACATTATAGAAGAGAACATTGAATTTGACCTCTCGGAGTGATGTCTTTGCTTGAAAATGGGTCAAAGTCTGGCAAATCTTGGGTGTAGCACAAACCCAGGCATTGCAAACTTCCATAAAGTACCTGGGGGCAAGAGCTGCAGTGGCTCTGGGGGGCCTGGCCATACTGACTGTGGGGGGAAGCACAGGCTGGTACTGGCTCTTCCTGGGCAATGCAGGTTTCTCCTCAATGATAGCTCTTTCAATTCAGCACTAGATTTGTCATGAATAGAGGTAATTTTAGGGTTGTTTGAGTGTGTGGGTAAAAGCAGTTGGCTACAAAGAGTAAATTCACAAATAGCATTCACCTCTATAGGGGCCCTTATGCACAGCTTTGTTGGGAATGTTTTCAGAAGCAAGAGAAAATAAGGACACAGCACTGCCCAAAATAACCTTGGTCTGTAAATAACCTGAGCTTGGTGTCTTGATCCTTGCTGGTCATATTCTGGTCACCAGTACTAGATCCTTGTTGGTCATGCCCTGTTCACCAGTATTGTTCTGAAATAGTCATTCCTTTTGCAGTTTTTGATTTCCTTCTCCCTACCAATTCCAAACTACTCCAGAAGCAAAACAGATATGGATTTGCTTGCCCACAAAGAACCTTTCCAAGGTGAACACCATAGACTTTATAACACATACGGCCTGGGTGTTTATGACAGAGTGAGGTTTTGCCAGGAAAACAACATTTCATTCCCAAAGTACAGAATGTGCATTGCCATATCTTTTAACTTCTGACCACCAATTCTAGAGACCTTTTCAGGAGGCAGGGCAGCAAAGAAGCTGAGTTATGTCTAGTCCTGTCTCTTGTTCTTTCAGCAAAAAGCTACCTTTCACAGCCATCTTTTAAGTTGCCAGATATCTCCCTTTAGTCCTGATCTTGCCCTCCATTCCTGTAGCATGACAGAGTTGTTTTCCATGGAAAGCCAGCCTGCTGTCGGGATGCAGGGCTGCTTTGGGCAGCGAGACCGTTTTCTCCTCCTTTTGTTTGCACTGGGTTTTCCGCAGCCCTCAGTCCCTCAGTTAACATTTACACTGCAATCAGCATCCTGCGCCCTGTTCTATTTTCTGCAGACATGTAAATAGAAGCCTTTTGTAAACTTCATTTAATGATAGTGCCGTATTATGGGTTGTCTAAGACAGTGTCAAGGGATCCTGTTTTCTTTTAACTTCACCGTTTGGCTAAGGTGTAATCTACAGTACATCAACACAACACATCTCTGTATTGAGTGTTGAGGTGAGATACAAAGCTTTCAAAGCAGGCAGATTCTTTTACTGTTCCTTGGTTTCCTCAAGCACTTTGTACATGAAAGATTGTTTCCTTATCTCCTGGAAAAGCTTTTGGATGAAATTAACCCCAGTGTAGAGGGTCAGCCTAACGACCTCTATACTACTTAAGTCCTACTTAGAGCCTTTTTTCAGGGCTTGAATCGGATTTATATGGTGCAAAAGGTGCATTTCCCTCTGTGAATAGGTAAAAATGAAAGATGAAATAATTTATGCTCAGTAATGATTTCTTTTCCTTGCTGAATATATTTTACAAGGCTTTATGTTGGGGGAATTCTTAAGAAACAAGTCACTAACAGCACACAGCTCAGAAGCTCTCCAGCAGGCCTGGAGAAACTGAAGAGGAGCTGGTCACTCCTGTTGCTTCTACTGCTGTGCTTGGTGCCATGGAAGCACTTGAGTTATCATGTGCTGAGAGCAACCAGGGAGCAGCAGGAAAAGACTTTCCACCAAAGGCCCAGATCCCATGCAGCTCGTCTAGGGGAGTGCAGCCTTCACCCTGCATTCCTCACTGGGCTCCCTTGGGAGTAACACACCCTGGGGCAGTTGACAGAAACTTCAATTTCTGGCAAAATTCAGAGAAGCAAGTGTAGCTGCTCTCTGAACACTTTTGAAAGACAATGGCTTCTCACATTGCCTTTCCTGTTTCAACCCCCACTATTGAATTATACTGCTCTCTGTCCAACTAGAAGAGGTTTAGAAGAAATCTACTGGCAATTCCTGATTAAGCTATCTCAGTCTGCAAATATCTGTTTGATACTGAAGGAATAGTCTCAAACTATAGTCTCTTATTTTCCTTCTTGAGAACTCTAAGTAGGGCTATGCATTGTTTGATACTAAGGAAAAATAAATCCAAAATGCTACCCTAGTGTGAGTCTGTGGACATCACTGGTTAGGCAGAGGTATATGTGGGGGAATCATGCTCCAAATGAACACCAAAGGGACTTAATAAGGCATTTCTCTATCTTGTTTTGTCCACCCAGAGTAGTTGGCTGGGGCAGGTTGCCTGACTTCTGCCCATAGTGTACCTATGTTTCAGCTAAGAATATGGTCCTTCTGTTACCAATTAGGTCAGCATGGCACTGGTCAAGTCAGGCACTTGTCTAAATTAAGGTTGGCATTTTGGCCATTTATAAATGGAAACAAAGTTGTGTTTCTCCGTCATGTTTCTAAATAAGTTCAAAAACAATGGTAAGTCCATTTTAAGCATCGGGTACACCCAGCAATCTTATTTCCCTTTTTGGTAAATTGATCTTTCTGTTATAATATGTGACCTCAGAAGTTTCAATGACAGAAAATCACTTTCCCACCTTAGGATCTGTGAAGCTAACCTTGCCTGACCATCTAGTTCAGGAAGTTTGTTTGAATGTACTCTTATAGTAGGGGCTGGATAAGGCACAGTTGGGTTGTAAGTGGTGTGAGTTATGTCTCAACATACCTGAGGTTCAGTTCAAGTGTGAGCTATGAAATTAGGAGCCTCATCTATGAAAGGATGAATCCTGCTATGGGCCCTCTCAAGTCGTCCCTGTGTGGTGAAGAATTTGTAAGACCAAATTCCAATACTAATTTTTTTGTGCTGGAAAATCTTTTTCTGAGAATTCAGAGTCTGAGGCTAAGTGCTCTATGGGTCCCAAATAAAATTATAGAGATAGGTAGGTAGTACATCTTGGAAGGTACTCAAATCTTTGAAGGACCTGGTCCTTGGAGTGTGCCCTTATTGTATCTAGAGTCTTTTGGGTTACTGCACAAATGCTCAGCTCATAAGAGCAAGCAGGAAGGGTTTGCAGAAGCAGCATCTGGCACTGGTAAAATACAGAACGTGTTTAGTGAATGCCAGTTTTCTTTCTGCAATTCAGGTACTTGTGTGTCATTTCTGTCTCATCCACTCAGCTCATGAATGACACATAAGGGGTCTGTTTCCAGTAAATCATGGCAGTGGTTGCAATATATACAAGCCTGCTCAGATACTGGTGGGAATGAAGCCATGGGGGAGTGGAGATCCACACTGACTAATTTGCTGGGAGTGAACCCCACCCTCAGCTGGAATCCCTGTTAATGTAATAATCATGCAGAACTGGGAGTGTTAATGGCAAAAAAAAAAAAGCCCTGGGAGAACAAGCGCTACAGGAGGAGGTGAAAGATGTGGGTAGATTAAAAAATAGAGCGCCAAATTCTTGGCTAGAGTAAATAAATAAAGCTCTTTTGAAGCTACTGGCGAGACACCAGGTAACCTGACCCAAAATTTGTACAGCTGGGTGAGTCCTTGCAGGACAAACCTCCATATGTTTGTCATTACTTTTAGATATCTCACAGCTGCTCAAACCCTGCTCTTCCAGAACCTTCCCCCTCTATTGTACAGCAAAGGGAGCAATGCACAGAAGTCTTGTCCTATGAGATGGTGGTGCCTCAGTACGGCAGGCTGGGTGAGGAAGGTCCCATCTCCTTTTTCTTGTGGGTTTTTCTAACCCAGCCCAGGTAACTGGCACACAGCAAAGCCCCTTGGAGGGTGGTGCTGGTACGGCCAAGGGTAAGGGGAGCTGCTGTGGAGCTGGGCAGAGGGACGCAGAGGACTCTGAACCCTGGCCCTGCAGCTGTGCAGGCAGGAGGAGCCCGTGAACAAGGCACTGTGTGAAGGGGTGTTTGAAAGTTGGCTTGACATGTAAAGAAATACCTTTCAGTCCATCCATCCACCTTGCAGCATTCCCTAAAGCTGCTAAAGAGACAGTCCTTCAGTAATAAAAAGGAAAACAAGTAAACCACAAATCAATGTAATATTTGACTTGGCTTTGGGAGCTATTTCTCTGAAAATGTTTAAGGCTATTATGAGTAACGTGGTGTTTAGCTTTCTGCTAATGTAACAGCTGAAGAAAAACACATTTTGCTCTCAACTTGCTTATTAGTCAATGGAAAGTATAACCGCAAACAGTACGACTCCATTTAACCACTGTATTAAATATTAAACCCGAAACTGTCATTACCAATTATTTTCAATAGGGCATAATGGTTTGAGGGTTAAGTAATATGGACTAGGAGCCAATGGATCAGTCTAATCAAATGAAAGTATTCCTGATGGGATAGTGCTTTATGGGAAGATGCAGGGATACTGAACCATAGATTCTAACACTAGGACAATTTGATGTCAAGATTTTCCTGCTTTTTTTCGTTCATGGCTAACTTACTCTAAAGCTGTTGATGAGGAACATGATTCAGGGAGGCAGAGAGACCAAAAGCCTGTAAACTTTTAAGTTTGGCATGTATATCTTCTGACAGGACTGATGACCAGCATATCACCTTCACTCTGCAAAATGCTTGAGTAAAATTAGAATTTCTCTATCTAAAGAGAAATAGATGTTTCATATTGAAACAAACCCTGTGGTGACTGTACTTAGAAGAAAAGGTTGAACTCTCTGCTTGAAGGTTGTAGATAAAAAGGTGCTGTTAGGAGCTAGAGGTCTTCCTTTAAAACAATTTATATTTATAAAAAAGAAACTTCTAAGTATGTGTTTAATAAAATCCTGATGACATTAGAAAAATCCAGTGCTGATGGACAGACACAGGAGACAGCATTTTCATGGCCAGGTTAGCAATGTATTATGGAAGCTTCTCAAGTGTTTTGTATCTACAAGTGTAAGTAAAAACATTTAGTGTCCAACTATGTCCATGGCAGCAGGAGGCCATGCAGAAACCTGCATTCTGCTGCAAACCCTATGGCTCTGGACCTCCTCCAAAGCTCTTTGGCATGTGCTGAAATTCTCTTCCAGCTCAGGCAGAAATTAGCTTCCGTATTGGGCCGGGCCTGGCCTGGCTGTGTCCGTAGGCTGATGGATCTTGGACACAGGAGTGTCATGGTCATTCCCTGAGAGGTGCCAGGCAGCGGGCAGGGAGGGTCCTGCCGGGCTGGCAGCACAGCTGGGGTGTGCTGGTGATTGTCTGGAGCTCAGTGCGTGCAGCAAGTGCCTGTGAAATACGTTAGATTCTCATCTGCCTCTTGTAGCGAAACCAGGTTTTGTCAGAAAGATTCCTGACCAGGGCCAGCCTTATTGTTCTCATGGTTCAGCTGAGGTCAGTAATGTATGTAATCAGTACCAGGGTGTGGATGCATCTGGCAAGTAATGGCAATACCCCCGCCTGTGAAGACTCTCCTCTGAATGACAGTGCTATAATTAAATCTCAAAATTCAGGACTCTGAGCCAGAATTGAAGTTTGGGAACTTCATAGAGGTAGGGGCCAGCTGTGAAGCTCATCTGGGGATGTGGATTGCAATTTCCCAAAGGCCTGGGGCGGTTTGCTTCTGGGGGAAGATGCTCGGGAGCTGTATAAAGAGATTGAGCAAAGATAGTGAGTTCTCTCTCACAGCACTAGACTGAGTAAACAGGTTTGCAATAATCAGCTGTTGACAGATGGCAGCAAAACACCTGTGAGTGACTAAACTTTTCAGCCACTTAGTCAGAGCTCCAGGAAAACTTGGTGCTGATTCTCAGAAATGAGAAGTATATCTTCTAATGTATTCTGTATCTCTTGCAACTTTCTTCTTTAACCACAATAAAATGCCTATGGATGAAGCTCATGGAAGTTCATCAAATTTATTTGGCACTGTTTTAAACCTACTTTTAAAATATGTCAGATGTAACACTAATCTTGGTGCAACCGCACTGTAATTAGTGTTTGGCTCACCCCACTTTAGTAAATGCACCTGACTCAGCTATTTCACAGTTAGATATCATTATGCTTTGAAGCTGTATTTACCATCTGCAGCTGAAATATTTGCCTAAAAGTATCCCATAGACAATAAGTCTTTGGTCCCATTGTGTTGTTTGTGCTTTGCTTACGTAATGACCCAGATGCAGACCCAAAAGACGACCATTTGCTTACAAGTGCTAGAGCCTCATGTGTTGTGGGATATGTTTCTTGACTTTCTGAAGGCATAGTTTCACAGGGCAACAAAGAGGAGTTCTTAATTGGACCCTTTGATAAATTACAGGCTCCCATTACAGAGCCATTTTAGAATCGGTACAGTGGGAGGGTTTTTCTCAATCGCATGAGAACAAGATGAAGGTGGGGTAGACAAAATAACCACGATATGCTTCACAAAGGGATCTGTGTCGAAGCTTGGCTGACCTCCAGACTAGACCCTCAGGGCTAGTGCTGGGTGTCACGTGGAGATGCGAAGTTCAGACTCGTACTTTTGGTGGTGCACACAAACCCCAGCACAAAGGGGACTTCAGGTCTGCTCCCCAAAGGACATCACAGGGCTTCACACCTGGTCTCTCCCACAGGCTGCCAGAAACCGCTGCACAATCAGCACAGTGTCGTCAGCCTTCAAGAGTTCAGCTCCAGTCTTGCATTATTTGCTTAAAGTTCTAGCTTGTGGATTCCAATGGTGAGAAAAGTATCTCAATTGTCATGTAGAAGGAGAAGTTTTCGTTCCTATGGTTATGGAGAAGAGCCTGAAAGATGAACTTTAAAGGCTCAAACCCCAGAAGGCATTTAGGTGTGATTTATGTGTGTGACTCCTGCTTTATGGTTTTTCAATGCTGAGGGTTAGCAACACAGCCAGCTTTTTTTCATGAGGTAAAGCGGGGCTGGAACACTTCAGATAATGGAAAGTCCCTGGTAACACCGATACAGCTGGTTCCTGCCCGTCTCCCTGCTGCAGCTGTTTGCAGAAGGGCTCTTATCTGGGGCACAGCGCCTCAGGCATGCCCCAGTTCAGCCTGGAGCTGGAGTGCCTGTGGACAGTGTGGTGTCTGTGCATAAAAAACCCACTGCAAAGGGGGATGGAAGCATCCTGGGAATTGCACCGAAAGTGTGGGTCTGGCGGAGGCAAACGTGGCCCACAGTCAGCCCACCGCCTCCCTGCACAGCGGTTTGAACACGGGGTGCCTGTACTTGTATTGGCCCTCTGTCTGCACCACACTGTCTGGTCCTGAGTAAGATGCTGATCACATGTTGATGACTGTATGGAGAAAAAATAAATTGTGCTTTTTCTGTAGAGGTCAGATATTCTGACTGGGCATCATTTATCCCCCAGTCTGTGGGCTGCAGGCTGGGTAAATGCTTTGCCCGCTGGCAGAGCCCTCTGCAGATGTGTCTACTCATCTGCTGGAGTTTACAAGAAAATATGACCCTTGTGCATAGATCCCTGGTCTGAGGGGGGTTGAATTTCATTCACTGCATGGACAGAGGTGATGGACACATGATTTTCAGGGATAAATTAACCCTTCAGCATTTAGTTTTGTCTGGTTGCTTTTCCTGACACAATATTAGGAGGGTAAACTGTAGATCAACTTTTCTTTTATCATGTGTTCAAGAGCTTGACAATCCATCCTGACACTTTTAGGGTCTTCTTTCTTATTTCCACTTCAGTCACGTAGATTTCAGACATTCAAAAATCATAAGATTCACTTAAAAATAGTGAAGTTCTGTCTGAACAGATTAGGAATATTGGGTGTTTATCTTCCCAACCTTTCAGTTGAGTGTGTTTCTTTGTTCTACAATGATGGGACCAACAACGATATTTCTCGTTGCTGTCAGTACTTGTGTTGGCTTTAGACTTTAAAGGCATTTGCCTTCCTATCACTCCTCAGGACTCATGTGCACATGAACTGGAAATGCCCATTCTTCCCCAGCAGTTGCCTTGTGTAGGTATGGGGTAGTTTACTCCTGTCTTGCTGCACAGCATGACCCACCACAGAGTCAGAGCCTGAGTGTGCCTTCACTGACCAGTTTACGTGTTCCTACTGTATTCTGATTTTTAGGCTGTGATTTTTTTACCTGCCTCTCTGTGAGCACTTCTGTGTATTTATTAGCATCAGGATGCAGGTATGGTGCACGTGAAAGCACTTTTTAGCAGACCATCTGGGTGCTCAACTTCATTCCTAATCCATGCTCAGGTACATATGTCTGCTTCAGGGACAAGGCAACCTGGCCCTGCAGCTTTAGAATGTACATTAAAAGGTGCAATCAAATGTTTTGTTCTTGCAAATGAAACTGATATTATGATGTTTAAAATAAGCTTAATTAAGAGGATAGTCAAATGTACATAGGGTTTGATTTTTCTTGTAGAAGAATTAAGCCAAATTACAACGCGCCTTTGCAGTCATACCAATGACAGTGTAGGTATAAAACTCAAGAGAATTATATCTTTAATATCTACTTTCATGCGGTGAAAAAGATCAATTTATTAGAATTGGAACATTTGCTTTATTTGAAACTTTAAATTCATCACATTTCCAGGAAACTCAAAAGTAGCATTTTACTGGGCTTTCTCTTTTCAATCACCAGGGAGACCATCTTTTACTAATTCAATGAAACAAGAGTTCTTTTTTATTATTATTTATTTTAATACCAACCACAGCTATGACATCTGTGAAAGGAGCTTCTGTGTTATTAAACTTCTTAATAAAAAAGTAGCTCCCTCTTCTGCTGACCCAGATAATTAGTTGTTGATGTTTTACGGAAAAGAATTTACAAATATGTGTTCAGAACTGCAGCTGATCTCTTTTCATTTTTCTCTTGTTGCACAAATTTGTGACTATCTGACCAAAATCCCCTATATGTTTCAGTGCTCAGAATTACAGATAGCAGCATTAACTGACCGAGCAGTTAATAAACAGGAATAGTTTGTATTTTCTAAGCAGACTAATATTATGTTCCAAAATAAAAATGTGCTCTAATTATGATGCTGCAATAAATGCATAACATTATTAAGTTAACATTTATGTCTAAATTATGTTCCATTCTGCTCTACAGGGAGAGAGAGTGTAGTCAGTTCTTTCCTCAGGCTTTAGTGCAACAGTCCAGGCATCATTCAAAGGTGATAACACCTCTTGCAGTGTGGCTTTGGAGATGGCCCTTCCTTTTAAATTGCTCAGTCTTACTAGAGTCATTAGTGAGTTCAGAGTAAGCAATCAAAAGCCACTCTGCTACAAAGTCCTCAAGCTTCTCTTATTACATTATATTTTAAATTACACAAGACACCAAAAAAAGGGGGGAAATGCAAAAAAAAAAACCCCAAACCACTAATTACCAGCAATAAACAGTTTTGGCTGTAAACTTCACATTTCAGGTAAATTTGCATGCTTTCACTGGTTCAGAATCTGTCTTTTTATAAACCTCATTATAAAATGAGCATACTACAGCCTCTGAAGAAATCAGAGTAATAAATGAGCTTTGCATTCACGAGATGAGTTCCCACATGTGTGAAAATGTTAATATTCCCGTGACTGAATTCAATGACATAATGAATCTACAGTGGAAAATCAGTCTGCATCAAGCAAAGACAGGCATAACTGTGCTGGGCTGTTCTTGGCAGACAGGACATTTTGTATCTCAAGTTAGGAAAGGCAAGTAATTGCAGTTGAGTGCCATTGTGTGCTAACTGGGCATCCTGAGGCTATTTTATTTTACTTGTTGCTACATCTGATTGAAAAATGTTGCTTGGGAGTAAACAGAATGAGAAACCTAGTTGAAGAGGACTCTCAGATCTAAGATAGATACCCTTTTAACCTTGACTCACATCAGGCATGTTTATAAGATCTTTTGTAACCAGATGTGAACAAATCCTTCCATTCTTGCTGCCTTTGGGACTGAAAGCAGCTGTAAGATAAAAACAACACATTGGCAGTGTGACCCCATGTCTATGCACATGTTGGAACTGTTACTACATGGAGAAGACATAGAGTTGTTGCTTTCACGTGTTTCAGGCAAACGGGAATCCTTAATACTGTGCAGGTGGTCAGAAAATTGAGTAAAACTCAGAGTCTGTCCTGACCTTCCTGGTACTGAGAGTTGGAAGTGTAAGAATTGTGTTGGATACCATGTTAGGAAAAATTGCTTTGTGCATTTAGAAGCAAACAAGAAGTTGTGGAGTTGTTAGTACTAAATTTTGAGTGTTGTTCCATTTTATAGTATGATCAGCTAGCTATAAATTCAGAGCAGACTTATTGCCTCTTAGATACAGGACTTTCCAAACTGATTCAAATAACACCAACCTTAAAACAAATGAGTGCAATTTTAATTCTTTTGTGAAAGGGCCTAGAGGAGGAGAGGTAGGTCTGAAACGAGAGGTTTGTCTTCCATAGGCACCTTTTCTTCTAGTCCAAGATAGAATTACCATATGCTGAATTTAGGAAAGCAAAAAACATACAACCCCGTGCCGCTCCAGAGAATAAGTGTCCAGCATCAGTTTGGGAGATCTAGTTCAATTCAGTTTGGGGGTCCAGCCCACATCTCCCTAAGTTCAAGAATTAGACTGACCAAAACTTACAGGAAAAGAAATATAAGAGCTTGATACCACTCCCGTGAGTATATCCACTTTGTTGTATGTACTGCCTAAGAAAAATAACCCTACAAAATATAATGTATGCTGAAAGAATGCTTTAATTGTTTGTGAGTCAAGTAGTTCGGTGCTTCAGCATATAATTTTGTTGTTAGTCCTTTCAGTCCAACAAGTATGTGTGTTTTGAAGTTCTGAATGTGCATTGCAGGAGCATGTTCCTTAGCTTTCAAGTTTTGTGCTGGTGCTTCTCGGGAATTTTATGCAATCAGTTGATGAACTATCTTACAGAATTAATCACATACCTTCTTTTCTCATGGATCACAAATCAGCTTCGAAGTCTGGGCTTTAAAACGTGTACCAGTCATGCTACTGCTTGATGTAAGGAACAGAAGTAGGCTGTTTTTTTGTGGTAGAGAAGTAGAAAATAAATATAATGTCAGTTGCTTCAGCATTTGGTACCTTGAGTGCCAGGAGAAATGTTTTGGACCTATTGTGGCTGTCAGGTGGGAGATGTGTCAGATTATGACAAGCAGCAGTCATGGATGAAAATATCTGGAGTTCCTGGTTCTTGGCTCTTCTCTGTTGCCCCTTCCTATGAGTTGCCAATTATTCTGAGAAAGAATCCTTTTCCCTCCATCCATCTCCTAGGTGGGGCTGGGGCACCCAGTGGATGTGTTGGCTGGGTAGCATGCAGAGTAGTGCTCTCAAAAGCTGAGTGCCTGAACTGAGGTATACCAAGCCTTCTTGATGTGTTGATGCAATGCATTCATGTTTCACATGACCTACTTAAAAAAAAAAAAAAAAAAGGAAAAAAATGCAGCCACTTTGAGCCATAAAAATGTCAGAGCCTAATTGTAAAGGGGGCTGAACAAGCTTTCATAAGATAAAAGCAAATGAAAAGATGTCTCAAAATTTTTGAAATCTCCTGTGAAAACAAGCAAGAGCTGGAGCCTGAGCCAAGATGTCTCTGAAAGAGTGCTGCATGTCATGAGGACACTGAAATTCATTGGTTTCCTACTGCTTTCACTTGGTCCTAGGGGCATGGACATTTGTTAAACTAAATCAGGACCTGCATAAGCCAGCAGAGGTAAACCTGGAGCTGAGGTATTGGGCCAGTATAGGAGGAAAGGTCCTGATATTTCTATTGTTCATCATATGAAAGATGGCATGGGACTGCATTTAACTGCAAAAGCACAATGCTTTGAAGTGCAAATATGAATAGCACATTACACTCAGTGATCCAAACGTTCCTATCATGTTGGCCACAGTGATGTGACATTTCACAAGGGGATGATATAGGAGAGGGAAAACTTCAGAGGGTAAAACTGAAGCATGGTCAGCTAGCAATATGGACTCAAAACAAAGCAGCAGTGCTAAAGGGAGCTCTAGCTATGTTCAGGTAACTATTTGGTTAAAATAAACACACCATCTACTGGCACACATCTTAGGTGCAGCCTGCATAGCTGAATAGAACTGGTTGAGTTGTTGGTCTGCCCAGGACTTTCAGTTTGCACCTTGTAACAGCTGGTGCATGTTAGTTACAGCTGAGATCTCTTAAAAGAGCATTTGTTTTTTTTCCTGAATGTTCTGTTTTTATCATTCTAACTCTCCTCTTTGGTTTACTGTCACTGATTCTCTGTCATAAATCCAGAGCTATTCATTTTGATCATGTTTGCTACAATTCTGAAATGACCTGCTTTGCTGCAACTTCTGTTGTGTTAGAATTCAGTCCAGCAGGGAGCTCATGGAGGGTGAGGTGCTCTTTGTGTCTGCAGGGCTCTACCTGCAGGAGGAGATACAGCTTCTTCTTGCAGGATTTCCCAAGACAGTCTGTGAAATTAATATACTATTTCCTGCACCTCTTAATGGGCCCAGTTCACTCAGGTACCTGTCAACCACTCGCGGAGAAACCTGCCTACTATTTTGCATCTTACATTTCTGCTTTGTTTGGATTTCTGAGACTGAGCTGGGCTCATGGAGAGCTTTTGATGAGACAGCTTCCTCAAAGATGAAAGTTGGTCACTACTGTTCTCTGCTTCATTCCCAGTACTGGAGCAGTATGACGGGTGGGAACACGTGTGGGAAGGCGGCTCTTGGGGAGCCGGGGGATAAATGCCATATGCAGCTGGACCGACCATTCCCCACTCCCCATTGGCAGAACATCCTGTAGCAAAAGGCACCATCTTCACCTTTTCAGAGCCAGTTGAAAGCTTTTCAGATAACACCGGCAGAATGAAGGGGAAAGTTTAGCAAGGGAAGGCTGCCCCTCCCTGCAGCCCCCACCCCACGGAGAGAGGCAGGGCTGTGGCCACCCGGCTGTGCTCTACTGGGACACCATTCCACCTGTGCTGAAAGCTGAGGCTGCCCCGTATCACTGCCCAGGTACTGCCGAGTTCTAATGGCTTTTGTCCTGCAGCCAGGCATCTCATGGTGTGTTCCAGCTCCTGCTTTTTGTTCAGTGCTCTTTCCTCTTTGCATACTCCTAACAGTAGTGCTTTGCTGTCCTCTATAGAGCACAGCTTCTTTCTCTTTGCTTTCCCCCTCTTTTACTGAATTTAATAATCATAATCTCCTCTTTGCAGTCTGTTTGAGTCCCTGGAGGCTTCTCTTAGCCATTGGCTTATGCATTCATGTCCTTTTGAGTTATGCCTCCTCACCAGTAATTTTTTTACTTTATTGGATTCCTTCAACCACATTCAGGACATTTCATTGGCCACACAGACAGAGAGATGTGCTCTGGATTCAGGCTTTTATTGACTAAGGTATGGATGGTCCTGTTAATTCAGGTCTTCTCACATCCTGACCAGCAATCTCACCGTTGCTTGCTGCTTTAATACAACCACCTGTCTAAAGTCAAAGAAATACAAATTCTCTCTGGGCACAGCCCTCTGAAGCAAAGGCTGCTTGTACCCTGGCTTCTCCGAAGTTTGTCATGCAGGTTGTCTCTTCTCGTATTTTGTAGGCAACCTGGACAATACAAACCTCCATCTATCAGTTTTACATGGTGTGTCAGGTAATGTCTTCCACAGCATTCCACTACATTGAGCTGGAGTGAATGCATCCTGAAACAATCCATATTACAGAGATAATTGCTTTGTTATATAAATATTATACCATCAGGCATCTCCCTATCCCTGTAAAAGTAACATTAGCAAGACTTGAGATTGCTGGAGCCATTAATCAGTCCATTCTGGTTCTTTTGAAATTGAGTGGGATGGTTAGGGGTCATTTATCAGCCTGTCCCAGACTGTACTTATGAATAATAAATGGTCACTAGGCCTGGAGTTACGGCTCACTAAGAATGAGACCTTTTGGTTTCTTTGAATGAAACCCCAATTGATTTCAAGGGTGGCAGGATCAGACCCTTAACGCAGTTTTCATTCACATGTGAGCTGTAATCTGACAATCAAAAAAATAAAATCATGTTAACATTCTTCCGGCATCATTTAAGCAGGAGAATAACTTCAGAAGGATGGTAATTGGGTGCTGAGAATGGGTAGGAGATAGAATAACTTGAAAATGAGTTGGGCAAGAGAGAGAGGGAAATTGTGGAAAATGAAAAATGTCTATGATTATATTTCACAGGCATATGTTTTTAACCCCTTCATAGGGAAGGTTTTTCTCAGGGAAAAGTTGTAAACAGCTCAGAGCAGTTCTGTGCTAAGTTATGTGTGTTACAAATGGATTTGAGCTTAAAATGACATCCAGCACCATCTGTGTCCTGCATGGGGGTGTAGGGAGAGCACAGAGCCTATCTCCTGAAATGCATGGCTTGTATTAGTCTGGTTTTCCTGAGATATAATTTTGCCAGGTCAGCCAGAGGCAAGCCTGGAGCCAAGGCCTAGCTTATATTGCAGCTCTAGAATTGTTCAACATTGACAGCTGTGGTGATCTTAGTGGGAATCTGCGAATGTTTGGTGGTTTTCTTAGTATTTTTATTTCTGAAAAGAAGTGGAAATGTGATAGCTTCTCCATACATAAAGTTCTTAGGACTCGTGGTTGCACAGATAGATTGCAGTTTGTGGTTAGGGTGAACACTAAGGGTTTTAAGAGAAGCAGTCCATGAGAATGCAGAAATAAATGTCAAATCCCTTTCTTGTTGCCTATTAGTATCTAAAGCTTTTGAAAATTTGTGTTTGGCAGTACTAGTGACCTAAGTGTTGATTTATGTTTAGACTTAGAACTGGCGCTGTATAACAGTCAAGGACTAGCAGACATCGTAACTCAGCCTTTTTTGAACCAAAATAGTGCATACAAAGAGACACCGTGTGCACGTGCTGAATTCCAGCTGTGCCATCTGCTAAATGGCTGCTGATTCTGGGGGACACAAACACCAGAAAAGGACAGAAAGTCCTTTGGTAGGTACAGCCCTCCTTTGGAAGGAGGCTTTACAGAGCCCCTGGCCTGCCTGCCCTTGTGGGCTCCCTGTTGAATCTGAAAAAACTCAAAGTTACTGTCATCAGGTTGAGGCAGAGAGGGGCCCGTGGGAGGTGCGTGCGTGGCACTATGTTGGTGATAACAGCGACTCGGATGACAGAAAATCCCATGGGCCCAGCAGCTTTTTTTTTTTTAACATATATTTTCTGGCAGGCGTAGTCGTCATTCACCCTCTAATACAGGCCTTGAATTATTGACAGGATTCCTGTTCATAAGCATATTCAAAATCCATTTGTTACTGGGTCCAGTCTCGCCACTTTCAGAGTTATTGCCATCTGATGCGCACGCTGTGTTTTGGTTCAAAACAGAAATAGCCTGGTGAAATTTCTTGCTAAAGGGAAAATTATTGCACACATACACTAGTTATTTTTTGTTGCCTCAAGGGGAACCACAAATGTGTGTTGTTCCTAATTAATTGCTGGGTTACATAAAGAGTGCTCCATATAGTGAAATGGAGTGGGATGCTTGACACAGCAGTGAGATTCCTTAGATGCCTTCCCTTACACTGCTGAGCTTTCTCCATTTTTGTCCCAACCTCTAGTAGCTGTTCTTGTCCCAGTGAGTCACGGTTCCAGTAGAAAGCTGTATTTCTTTAGAGTGCAGATATTTATAAGCAGACATTTTTTTCCACAACATTAGCCCTTCAACACCTCATTGGAGGATGAGGTTGGAGACCCCTCTGATATAATGAGAGAGACAGACATACTGGTGGTTGCATACAACTGTTTACCCTCCCAGATTTTCTGGTTTCATCTTTAGGGTTTCTTTTATTTGTCAGACCGATACTCAAGCTGTGTGTCCCTAGTCCTGCATCCATTCAGCTTCCAGTACCAGTCACTTATGCCTCAGAAAAGAGAAAATTAAGTGTAAGTCTGTGCACTAGAAGCAATGGCCGCTCTTTAAAAGCACCTTCTGCAGGGGCAGAGGTGACAGTCCCGGACAGAAGGACTCAGCTGAGCATGTCCAAAACATCCTGATCTCCATGTCATGACTCTTGTTGGGTTAGTGGTGTTTATCCTGGCTGTCAGAAGTATGAATAAGTGCAGGATGGAGCCCTGTGTCTGCCAGATCATGGAAACGTGTGTGTAGCGTGTTATGCCAGAGGAGGTCAGGTGCTGAAACTAGTCACAGGTACAGCATGGGAGCCACAGGGGTGGGGAGTCAAGAAAACAGTTTTCAGGTGTATTCCAGGAGAACTCACACAGCTGCTGAGCTAACACATTGAAAGGGCTCATCTTCTTCATACTGCAGGGAGGCAAACGTGCATCCCTCTGCAAAAGGGGGTCACAGCAGTGGTAGTTGCTCAGAGCTGTATAAGATCCTTTTTTATGGCCTAAACCCTTCTTGCACTCCTGGAGAAGAACATTGGGAAATGTTTGTGTTGCCTTTTGTTTCTGCTTTTTGCTGTTTACGAAAGGGTTCTGGTGTGATTGGACCTTTAGGCACTCCCATGATGTTAAACCTCTGGTCAATTATTGGATCTCTTATTTTTATGTTTAAATCTCTAACTCCCTCTCAAATGTTTATGGACTCGTTTTGCTGAGCACTATGCTGTGAGTGTAATAGCCACTTTGTACACCTTGGGTAAGTATTAAAAACTGTTTTAAATACTATGTAGAAATCCATATGTTGTCTGGAATGTTGCTCTACTTTTCATTCAGAAAGAGAACTGAAGAAAGAGCATATATTTATTAAAGCCATATTTCTGCAGATAGCTTAACATCTGCTTTATAAATTGTATTTAACATCAGTATCATATTCTGTCTTAATCTACTGTTGCATTTTAAACTCTGTTCCCATGTCAGTCTGGAGTGGTCCATGCAAATCAGTCCAGTGGATAGGGAACAGGATGGTATTATATAGTGTCTCTTTAGTGTTATATCCAATTTTATGCTTTGTTGAGAGCAGAAGTCACACTATAACAATCCCTCAAAGGCTCAAAGCTAAAGGAACATTAATCAACAGCAAGAGTAACTGACTAAATATAATGTCCATGTTGGAGGAAAAGAGATTGTATCTGCTTCCATGCACTCCATCTGATGCCTGGGACTTTTATCAGCTAAGGTTGAGGGGAAATCTTTAAAAAGAAATATTTGAGTAAGAATGATTTATCATGTGACAGGGATAAGTCCACTGGGAAAGGTGACTGGCCAAGTCCATGTTGACTAAGTAGATCAAGAAGGAGTGCCACAGATATGTCTCAGTTTTAAATGCCTGTTGGCTGGTCTCATTAATCTGCTAAATTGCCCAGCTCAAATTGCTTATGTGTAAGTGTTACATCAAGGTACACTATTTTGTATTAGCTGCCATATAAAAAGGAAACAGCCACCGAAGGTAGGAGAGAGTGAGGGTGAGTTATTGGCTGCTAAATAATCCAGCAACAAAGTACTTACTCATGGGGAACAAAAATTGCCGAGAAATATTCACATGGGTACCTGATAATGTCTAATTTGTTCCCAGAATCACACATCATTGTTTCTGCATGCTCCAGAGAGAGGCGAAAACAGCACAGGAGAGAAACAAATATACACACAGACACACAAATAATTAACAGGCATGCGATCATAGAGTCCAGTATTAGATCTAGAGTACAGTGAAGACACAGCATAAAAAATGTTTATTATGAGCAAAGATGAAAAAATTTGACATTAGGGCTGGCTGATTGCAGTTATGAATAACAATTCCTAAATCATCCATGGCAAACCCTTCTTACAAAGGAAATGAATTGTTGCAACACAATACATCCTTGTTGTATCGATATGATTAGCTAGTTATCCATAACATGTTGTAATTTGTTTTGATTTTTAAGTGTTCTTTAGCTGCAGAGCCTTAATGAGGCTTCTCTAAATTGATTAGGAACTGCGAGATACAGCACGGTTCACAGATTATTTCAGAGAGCTGTCAACATCCTGTGACTTTCATTTCATTGGATTTAATGATCGTTGGAAAAGGTGTGCATTACAGCCAGATACAATCACATTTGTCAGCATGATCCTTTTAAGTGCAATTCAATTAAAGTGTTATTCTCTAATTTTATTATTGCTCAAGCTGAGTGCTAATGCTGGCTACCAATAAAACTACAGGTAGATAATGGTATACAATTTAATTTAACTAATTGGAGTTTAGTGATCTAACATGCTTTTCATATCTTAATTCTTTGAATAATCTTTGATTTTTGCATCTGCTACAATTCCTTTAATGGAAAAGGGCAACTGAAAACATCGGTTACATTTGAGATTAAATTATCTAGTAACATCTGCCTTTAACAGTGTATCAGTATGCATGCGAATTTTCCTCTATTACCTGCACTTGCATCCATTTTCCATTGTCAGTGTGCTTGACCTTGAAATTAATTTATCTAACTGTGCTTACATTCCTTATTAAGTTAACTGCAGACTTGGAGTGCCAGAAACATTCTCACCAAGGGGAAGCTGGCTAGATGACAAATTAAAGGGTCAGGAGCAGAGATAAACCAGTCCCTCCAACCAGACAAAGCCTATATTTTTTCCTACCGATGTGAAGAGTTACAGATAAATAAAGCACAAATGCAGGAGCGCATAGATACACAAGGATAAGATTATTTGATTTACTTGTAAACTCCTTGCTGCTGTCTTTCTATACCAGTGGTTTTTTGTTGGTTTCTTGTATCTGCTTTATTTTGGGACATGGATATTAACGTCTGGAAACTGATGGGAGGCTAAGTTATCTTCACTGCAGATTTATAACAGGAAATTCTATGATTGCAATACCTCAAGCTCTCTCGGTCATTTCAAGTGTTTTGCTGTGAACTGAATGAACCTTGAAATATTTCATCAAGGCACAACAAAAACGGAGCTCCAGGATGATTTTGCTGTCCTGTCTCTCTAAGAGACCATTGCATTACATAAGACTACAATCTCTTGATGTGAACCCTAACATTTTGAATTAGGCAAACTTTTCAACATTTTTTCTGCACAGAACCTGGGAGAAATTTAGGCCACATCACTTTGTGCAGCAGGATGGCTTTATTTTGGGTTCTCTCTGCTTGCTTTCTCTTCCACAGAGCACTGATATCAGTGCAGAAAAAAAGGTTTTGACTGTGTTCTCCGTTTCTGACAGTGACAAAGCCTTTAAGTCACTCTGTGGCCTAAAGCCACTGTAAGTGACTGCAGTGGCAGTGTGTCCACAGAGCACTCTGACTTTCTCTGACGACCTCTCTCAGGTACTTGCAGTAAACCCATTGCTCCAGTAAACAAATGAATGTCTATCTTTAAAGGATCTGTGACACCTCTGTGACAAAGCCAAGTGCTATCATTCTCAAGATATAGATGGCAGTAAAGGCACAGGGGAGCACAAGGAGTTGCCTAAGGCTGTGCACAAAACTTGTGTGCAGGTTGTGCTGTAACAACAGAAAAGTAATGACACAGGAAAGTAACCCACTAGGTCTTCTCCTAATGGCCCCATCACCAGCCTTCTCCAGCAGTGGTGTCGACTATTGCCAAAAAGTGAATTCTTTTTCTGCTCTATTGTGTAAGGATTCATACACAATAGCAGCTTAAAAAGCAGTTTGAAGCAGCTTTTAAAAAGAAAATGAAAGCACTTACAAGGCCCATTTCTGGTTGTCATGAAGGTGTTTTTATAAAATACAAAGAAAATCCACTGGAAAAAAAGCATTGTCTCTTTCTCTTCCGTATTCTTCAGCTAAGATAATTCCAAAAAGAATGAGCACAAAGACATTTTCCATATGTCCTTACTCAGCTGTGTGTTTAGCTTCTAGCTAGACTTGGTTATGGCACACTTTCAAAAACACATAATCCAATATCTAACATCAGTCATTTGCCTAAAACCATAGTTGATCAGATAGTTGGGAAATCACAAGTGTCCTTCTTCCTGGTGTGAGTCATTGCCTGCACTTGACATGATCTTTCACACTTTAGATGAATTGAGTCCAGATTTCAACAGCTGGCTTCTAGTTAAAAAAGAATAAAAAAAAAAAAAAAAAAAACACAAAGTCAGAATTTGTAAGAAAAGTAGCACTGATGTCAAAGGCAGGATGGAGGGCTCACTCTGTATGCACATACTGGGCTTTGTGTGGTTTTTATGTGGGAGCAGGGATACTGACTGCCATCAGGGACTTGGCATTGGGATAAGCATGAGAAAGTCTTGAATATTGCTGAGGCTGCTGCTTATTGATGCTGAAAAATCCCTGATTATTATCAAGTATGTTGTGTTTAAAGAGTCTTGATGAGTGATTCATTCTGTCCCTGCTATCTTTCAAAGTCATGACATTGTTGATGCGACATTGCTGCTTACACCTATACAAATAGTTGACTTAATTATGGTGATGCACTGTTTAAGTTTTCCTGCTTTCCCTCCTGTGACTGTAGAATGTTTTGAATTCCCAGGACAAGAAACTTTGTCCATTCTTTCGTTTGTGCATTGTGACTACTGTATCTGATGTTAGTTATTTGGCTGAACTCCTTTTAAACTATGAACACTTACCGGCAAAATTTCCATAGCTAGCTTAGCAGCATTTGGTGCTGCTGAGCTTAGCATTTAGTATCCCTCAACTATACTCTTAAAAATAAAATGAATAGAGACATATGTTTCCTTAAAAAGGCCAAGCTGAATTCTATATTTATAGTATTTTAATAACAACAAATCCAAATAAAAGGGTTGGTGGGCCTTTAGTAGCTGTGAACTTAGTCTAGGAACTTAGAACTAAGCTGGGCTCTCTATGGAAGTAAAGACCCTACTGATCAGATTCACTTTTCCTTCTCACAGCACCTATCTCATTGATGAAGAGACTCTTAAAAATGAAATGAGCCATTTAACTACTCCAGTGCTGGATGCTGTGGTGTTTTCTACAGAACTTGAAGAGAAAGAGATGTTATTAAAATGATACATCTTCTTTCTGTGTTCTTTGGCTATGAGGATTGCAGAAGGATTCTGCAGAAAGACTTGAACTTTGAGTGTCATTTAAGAAACAGAAAATTTGATTTTTCACCATACTCAGGATTTCTGTCCAGGCCACTTGAAATGTGGGTAATGCTGAAATATTTCAGCAGGTAATTTTACCCATATTATTACAACCATAACCATCTTTTGAATTGAGATGTATCTTACTGAAATATTTTTCTTTATTTTATGTATTGTTCCAGGTTCATGTTCAGAGGAGCAAGATACAGGTTTTGTAAACTAAACAGTGATATATTCACTCTCACTCAAAAAGCTCTATTTAGATTTTCCACCAGGGATAAATAGAGGAAATGTATTTAGATCTAAGTACTTTGTCATGATGCAGTGAAGTGTAGTCTGTACACCAGACCTAGCAAACTGTTAAATGATGCCAGGGGTGCAGTGCTAGTAGAATTTTAGATGAGGTTTTATTTCATGTATATTAGTTTTTTGTTTCTTCTATATTTTTCAGAAATGTTTTATTGCTTCTATCAATTGCAAGAGTACATAAAACTTTAATGATGAAGCAGTAAAAGAAATGATCTCCAAATATTACTGCAGATCCCTTGATAGATTTCTGTGCACTCTGCAACCTTTGTCTGAGCTAATTAAATAACCAGCAGAATAATTCTGGGGATGCTTACAGATAGCACTGCTGTGATGCTATTTCTAGAATGGATTTTTTTTTCTTTAAACCTCCTTGTCTATGGAGCAACCCCAGAGCCATTTAACCAGAGAGATACCAGGTATAAAGCTGTGTACAATGATTAACTCAGGAACAGGAACAGAAATGAATGTGAAGGAAAAAATAACCAAAAATATAGAAAGCCATCATTAAAGCTGTGTATAAATGAATAGAAGTGAAATTTAATATTTGATGGGTTGTGGAACATCTGCTTTTATAAATCATCATTAACATGATAAAGACAGTCTATTTTTCCATTCAATGGCTTATGTATATTGTCTTGTACAACTTGTGGTTGGGGAAGTTTCTGTTTTCCATCTGAGTCTTAAATATGCTATTCAACAGCTTTACTCTTAGTGCCCAACTAAACTCTGAAGTCTGAAAAACATGTGTTTGCAGAACCCAGTACAGTTTGTTTCTAATCTGACTGGTTTGTGTTACAGTAGAACAGCAAGGTCCCAAATGGATTTGGTGCCCTGTTGAACTGAGCTCCAGTGTGGAGTAAAAGAGTCTTTGCCCTGGAAAATATAACCTTAAAGGGAGAAAAAAATAATTTACAGTGTTAAAAAAAAAAAAGGCAAACTGAAGCACTGACTGGTAAAATGACTGCTCACTACTTTGCTATCCCCCAAATATGTGCTGAGCAGAAAATAAGACCCAGAATTCTTGCTGCCCAGTGCATCTTGTTTACCCATCCTTTTGCAGAATGTAGTTTTGCTGTTTTTGCTGCCCTATCAGGGAAGAAAAAGACCAGTATATATAGGCTTATTTGAGTCTTGTCACCATTTTAAATGCTCCAAAGAATTGTAGGGCATCTAAATATTCCTAAGGTAGTGGTTTAACTGATGTGAAACCTAAATGTGTTCCCAACTACTGATAGCACATCCATAACTTTGACAGAGCATTTTCAAGCCTCTGACAGCATTTTAGCTATTTAAAGAAGAAAATACCAAATGCTTGCAGGAATTAACAGGAATATGCAATCTGTAAGGGCATTCCAGCAGCCACATCAGAGACAGGAGGTCAAATACCCATTAAATTGTCCAGATGATCGTAGGAAAGGCACTTGCTCCTTCAGAGCAGTGCCTGCTGCAAGCAAAATCCGGACAGTCTGTGGTGAGAAAACTAATCTGAAGCCTTTGCATGTTGTCCTCCAGCCGCCCAGCCCCCGGGTTGCTGTTGTGTGTTGTTAACAGGAGTATCGTGGCATATTGCAATGGTGCAGGCACTGATCTCAGCTATCGAGCAGATCAGACTCTGAGAGAGCCAGGAGGACCTGGAGGGTTTTGCAGATGAAAGCCACTGGGTTGAATTGCATTCAGAAGCAAACGGCACCACGCTGAGCTCAGATGTAACCAGCTTAGCGTACCTTACAGCTCCACTCTCTGCACACTGAGGCTTCCTCTGTGAGGGAGGATTGGTGTTTTCTGTGAGGTAGGGGAGGACTTGTGTCACCTGCTCCAGTGGAAGCAGAAGATGTGTTTTTGGGAAACGTGACTGTAGGTGGGATGTCTCAGCTCTGGATTAGCTTTCCATGGGTGCTGGCAGTCCCCATGGCTTGAACTGCCTCAAGCATCATGCTAAATTATTCTGGTGGGCTGTGTTCACACAGATCTGCGGAGCAGGGGGAACATAAAGGACCCAACTTTGTATGTATGCTCTCTAGATTAAGAACTTGGCCAGGACTCAGCCTTGTCTTCCTCTGTGCACAGAGGCTAAAGCAAGACAACGGTTGGCTTATTACAATAATTGTTCATTCTTTGTATTAATGGGTAATAGAATTAAGTGAGTAACTTATTTCATTGTTGGAAAAAATTAGGGTGGTCTTGAAGTAGAGTCCCTATTTACTAACATAGTACTCAGTGTAGTCTGTCATTTCAAGGAAATTTTTCCACTGTGATCCATGCTTATTTTAATGCTGAGCTTTTACCACAGAGATATTTGCTGCAGTTGAGACACTGGTGTTTTCCTACAGCCAGTACAACTTCACTCCTGACCTGGTGATGACATGGTCTTGCAAAGCTTCTCAGAAGCACAGACCTCTCCCTCCCAAATGCAGTAATTCCTGGAATGGTGATACTTTAAAGTGGTGTCTGGAGGTATCCAGAGTGATGCAGGTGTATTTTAGGACACTTGTGAGCTGGCTTATTTCTGAATTGTGGTGTTGTATGTTTTTGTTTCTATTTTTAATCACTGTGCTAGTTTGCAGAGTTTTTCTTAATGTCAGTGTCTGCTGCAACACATGCTGCATGAATCATTCAGCAGAGCCATGTACTGCTTTTGTAAGCTGCATCCTCTCTGGGTGTAATGGCAAATTATGAGCAGTAGTGACCAGAAAAGAGCTGCACCCCTGATATAATTTCCATTTGTTTTGATCTCCTCAGTTTTTTAGTTTATTGTTTTGATTAGGAAATTCCCAGTGACCTCTAAAGAATGGCAGGTTCTACCTTCCCCACTGAGGCAGCTGGGAGCCAGCCCTCATCACGGTTTGGAGTAATCTCAGGGCTGTTGTAGCTGACGCTTTCAGGGATGGTTCCTGAAGGGTTGCTTTTTTGGCCTAAGGTTGCCAGAACATCAGAAGCTTATGTGTATGCCCTGACATCCCCTGCTGCCGGGGCTGGGGCGGCTCTGCCTGCATGGGCTTTACTGCATGGAGCAGTGCTGCCAGCAGAGCAGGATTTCCATGTCCCCCACTGGCAGCAACCTGGAGCACCTCTGTGTGCTGACTCGACTGTGCTTCCTCCCAGGCAGGCTCTCTCTGAAGTCCCTCTGCCACATCACTGAACACTAAGTAGTTTGAAGTGAGTTGTCTTCTTTTATTCTTCCTCAGGTTGTTAGCGTAAAATTCAAATAGCTTTAAATATTATTCTGCTCTCTAACACTGTGAGGGGACAGAGGCCCGGCTAGCCCAGATAATCATAGCTGAATTCAAAGCCCATCATTGTACTTTCAAGCAGCAATAGGTTACTCATTACTGCAGCTTTGAACAGCTTCCCTGTGGGTTGTGTGTGTCTGCCACCAGCACTACTGGCACCGATCAATTAGTGTCACACACAGTTTTAGAGAGGGCCAAGCAGCGAACGTGTGTGGAGCTATTCTCCCACCTGCTGTTCTTACTGGTGAAGCTGGAGGGATCTGGCCTGCCAGTGTGGTATCTCTTCAGGAGCTAATTAGTTTGGGAGATTACAGAAAGCAAGGTATATAAGCTGCCTGATCAATCTCCTTCACAGTCCTGTAAAGGGAATAGGTAAATGTCATTTTCATAACACCAGCATAAAAATTGAGGAGTAGAGGCTAGATGTGTGCCCTGCTACAGTACACAGCCATCAGATCCAGGAGCATGGAGATTGGAGCAGATACCTCACTGGGAATATCTGGGATGGGGGAAACTGCCCCTTTTGGAGGGAATGCTAAGGAAGCAGGAGTGGCAGGCAACCATGGCGATCACAGGAGGAGAGTCAGTGTACGTGGTGCACTTTGAACCCACCGGACCCAGTGTTCTCCAGAGGGCCCCCATCACAGGCTCCCCTGTGCTGTCTGTCCCCACCCTGGTGCTCTAGCTGCAATCTAACTCACCCTCACTAACTGTAGCTCTCACTTTTCCAAATGCTTATCTCCCATTCTGCTTTCCGTACCCTGTGCTGTTTGGCTGCTGGAGGGGACACTTGCTCGGTTGTGCTTTGTGCGGCACCTCTCGCCAATCGGGAGGCAGGGGGCTTGTGCTCCTGCCTCATTACTCAGGTCAGTAGAAATAATGACACTGTTTTTCTTAGATGTGCATTCAGAGAAGTCTGTGGTTAAGATTCTATCAAAAATGAAAAACAGTGTGCAGCAAAATAATTATTTTTGTAAGGCTTTTCAGATTTTACCAATGATGAGGGAACCAGCAGGAGTTCACTAAGGGAATATATTTTATTGATGCCAAGGAATTATTGCATCAGTATTAGAACTTCAGGGGCATGTAAATGTTCGGGACAGTGAAACATTGCATTATTATGGAAAAATTGTGCCTTTGAATAAGAGAAAAAAAAAAAGCACTGAAGTGTTGGAACAAAGTTATTTCTATGACTATCTGGGTGATTTATAAACATGGTGTTGATGAACTGGGTTTCAGACAATTCTTCTTGTCCTTCCTCTTATGCATTTCACCTATAGTTCTGGGATAGCTCATTAAAAAAATCATTTTTCACCCGTATTTGAAAAAACCTTAAGAGTCAGTATCTATTGAAGAATGTGTGATTAAGGATGAGATTCACTTGAAGTCATTTTCTGGAATTCACGGTGTTCTAAAATATTCCAAGGCTTTTTATTTTAATGAAGAAAGAGGAGTGCTTTCTTTTCCTTTGCCAGCGTCCCATTTCAGTATTCCAGTCTATTAACCAAAAGCCGAATTTTGTTTGTTGATGGATCACAGAGAGAATGCCCAGAGCAAGCCTGTGTGATGTTCCCAAACCCAGCGCCTTGCTTTGCAACCAGCAGCACAAACTCTTCCCTCGAGGGCAGCGCTGGCCGCGGTGCAGGTCTGTGCCGGGACCCCGGTGCCAGCTCAGGAGCCTGAAGCAGTCGCTGTCTGCTCAGTGAATACCTTGCTCAGGTCCCTGCAAAGCAGATGCCCGTGCCGTGTACACGCCGGGATCTGCTGCAAGGACAGTGAGATCCATCTCTGAGGTACCTTTCACATCCCCAGCTGCCCTCTGCAGGTGCAGTTCTCCTTTTTTCTGTTTCTCTCTGAGCATTTGAAATGCACATCTTGTTCAATTAAATTTGCCGCTCATCCTCGGGAATGCAAGCTGGGTTCTCTCCAGGGGAGAAGTGGACAGTTAGGAGTCTAGTTCCACTTTTTCCTCTTTCTTAAAGCCTTCTTTCTCCATACTAGTAAGATGATGCCAGTTATAAATATGTTTTCTGTTTTGGTTTTAATGCCATCTCAATACTGGCCAAAATCTTGTTAGGCAAAAGTCTAATTGCAGCTGCAATTATCCTCACAAAGCTTGCTTAATTAGAGGACCATTGTATACTCTACCACCAAACATACTTTTGGGAGAAGAGAATTGCTAGAACAAATTTTGCTGGAATAGTTACAGTAGCAGAGCCTTTTCAACACCCGTTGCAGCCTTGCCAGGACATTGCAGCTGAGCAGCTGCTGAAGAAATCCAGCACCCCCAGGAACAGGCCTTGAAGAGTACATTCTTTCATTGCCTCTCAGCTGAGCATTGCTGGAGTCTGGAGTTTTGAACCTGCTAAGTAGTTTAGCAAAAAAGCCCCTGGAAGCCCTTTGGAAGCGGAGCTGAAGAGGATCTATGTTTCATAGCCTCTCCTACCCAAGCTCAGTCCTGTCCTGCATTCATCTTTTAAAGAGACACCATGCTCCCACATTTACATGTCTGCCTGCCCCCCTTCAACATTGCAAGACTCCTTGACCTACTATTCTTAACCTTAACTGACAAAAAGATTGTAATATAAATAGGACATTTATAACCAGCATTGGAAATCCCTTCTGTTGTGTGATTATCTACAAAGTGTTATTACCCCCTTTTTGCACAGGAAAATACGCCTAGATTTTCATTGATCCACCTTGAATCAATGCTTTTAAAAATCTTGGACACATTTTACTTAAGAGCAAAAGCATGCATTTTATGTTTTGACATGGTATTATTGATTGGAAAGGAGAGAGCAGTGCTCTCCACCTGACTGTCTCCTCAGTTTCCTAGTCTGGCAGTGTCTGGTAGCACAACATCCT
This sequence comes from Myiozetetes cayanensis, assembly GCF_022539395.1. NCBI lineage: Eukaryota > Metazoa > Chordata > Aves > Passeriformes > Tyrannidae > Myiozetetes > Myiozetetes cayanensis. The sequence continues at coordinate 5,818,174 of NW_026087270.1, forward strand.
TAATGGCTTTGCTCCTGTTTTCTCTGCTTGTTGCCTCTCCTCTTTATCCTCCCAGTCCTCAGCACGGTGCCTTTCTCAGTTTTTTAAAGTAATCAATATTGCGCTCAAGCCTCCTGCTGTTCACTGTCACTCATATTTGGCACAGCTATAAATTATGCATGGGTCTTTCTTGGCCCACATAAAATTTCTATTGCATTTGTCAATTGCTAATCAATAGTTCACTTTTCTTATCCTCAAAGACACACACGTGTTCTGAAGTTTTAACACAAGCAGACTTCCCCCTTACATGTAGATGAGTAGAGCAGTGAGACTTCAGCTAGGGAGCAGGAAGCTGCAGAAGTACAAATCTACACCTGGTGGTGTATTTGAGAAGACATTAACATAAATTCTCTACCTACAGGGCTTTGCTTTCTTCATTTCATTGTGGAGCTACATGTTACACAGGCATGGTAGGCAGTGTTTTAGTGTGGCTTTGCTTACCTATGACCCTTTCAACCTCCACTACACAAGATGCTCACAGTGGTAGACTGAACTTCCAGAGCTAATGGCATCTGACATTTAAGTCAACCTTAAAGAAATCTCAGCAAACCCAGTCACTTAAACTAATATGTCAGTGTCTCTTTAAGGAGGCATATTGACAGTCTTTGTAAAATGTCATGTTATGTTGATGTCTCAATCAAGTGTATAACTCTTCCCTCCCCCCTCTCCAAGTTTTCTCAAGCTTTGAAATTGGGTTGTAAACCCAAAAAGGAACAAATAATTCCTTTGTATAAAAAGTGCACTTTAAAAAAGTTGGATTGCTGACTATCTGAAATAAGTGAACGAGCCCTGTAGCATCAACTTCTGCTGCAGCATCTTTAATACATACACAAGTGCTGTTAGCTGAGGCAAGGAGAAAGTACCGGTGGAGTGAGACTGCTTGAAACCATATTTTGCTTTAGGCAAAACAGTGTGCTAAAAGAGCTGAAAACAAGAAAAGCTGCCTACTGCTATCCCTGCAACATTAAACATCAAAACTCGAGCCATTTGCTTGTGAAGGTTGGTCGCTTGAATAAACGCTTGAGATTTGAGAAACTACTGGTCACGATGGGGAGAAGAGAGAAGAGAGCTTATTCCTTCAAAAACCTGACACCTCTCATCACTCCAGAAGACCAGTTGCTGCCTAAGTAAATCCTCAATTAGGGCTGTTGGCTGCAGATCCTGGAGCTGCACTCGACAGAGGGATTTGCTGGAGCACTCTCCATTTACAACTGTTTTTGCTACAGCACTTTCTGATTCGGAGTCCAGCAGGGTTTGACCTTCAGGCCATGCTGCAAAGGTCTCTTCGCTTTGGAACAGATGGTGCCACTTTTATTCACACTGAGGAGTGTTTTCCTCCTTAAGAGGGCTGACATCTCAGCTAAATTACACTAAAGTAGGTCCAGCTGTCTGGCTTTTCCAAACTATACTGAGTGGAGAGTGTGTTGTCAAAAGGGCAAAATTCTCAAAAATGCAGAGTGCTCAGGGGCATTTGAGTGACTACTTGGTGTCCAGGCTTTTGTCTGTGAACTGGGGAGGTGTAAGCCAGGTGTCACACGGCAAGGAGAGACCAAAATGACAAAAGCTTGTGCAAGGGGTTGTGCAGCTCATCTGTGCTACAGCAATTGACTTCTTTTATCATGAGAGAGTACAGAGGTTGATGACAGATTGTAATAAAAGTGACAAAGAGATTGTATTGTTAATGAAAAAAGAAATAGTAGTTTCAAGAAAAGTTGATTCCATTGCATGGGTTAAACCACCTTCTCTGAAATAGCCTAAGGTTTTGGGGTGGTTGAGTAGAGGAGTTTGGATGACTGGATGGTGAATCCAGATGATGGAAACCTAGAGATGGAGATCTGCATCATGGATGTCTAGAGGTGGAGGTCTCAGTCTAAATCATGGAGTCCTAAGAAATTCCACTGGTCTTGGCTATTCCAGGTTCACACAGGTGTGACCATGAGTTTTATGCAGCACATCACCTTCCAGCCCACACAGGGCTCCCACCTGCCCGAATACAGCAGAGTCCCTTCCCCAGGAATACCTGTCCTGGGCCAAGAGGACAAATGTGGAAGGACTAATAGCTACAAGGAGTAAAGGAGAGACTGGTCCAGTGTCATAAGGCAGCAGAGAGGCAGACTTCAGTGGGAGGATCACCTCTGCTGCCTTCCTTCTGAAGCTTCTGCCCATTAGGAGAGCTCCATTAAGTACTTAATAAATTCATTTGGGAAGGACTCTCTACCCTATGCCCTGTGCTGATTAGCACCATCACTTCCAGATGAGCTGTGTGTTTCAGTGTGCAGAAGCCCTGTGCCTGCCTGCCTCTCATTGTACTTCTGGCAGGGTTTTACCCATTCACTTCTGTGACAATATATTTGATTTCTGGACTGAACTTAGAGGAAAAAAAGATAAAACATGGGGAAAGATGAATTTAGAGTGTAAGTGAAACCTCTTTGCAATGAGAGAAATGGGTTGTGCATGTGCCACATATCAAACACTCAGGTGTGATCTGGTATGGCTTCAGTAGCCTCTCCTCTGCCAAAGCCTGAGCTATGTGACAAGTCAGGCAATTCAGGAAGAGTGCAGGTTTTTGTTTCAGAGCCATAGCAAAACACTTCAGTAAAGGAATCGTATGGGCTTACAATGCTTAGCTAAGAATCCAGAAATGCTTCTAAGTTTTGTGACTTTTACCTCATCTTCTGATTCTGGAGGACTACTTCTTTTGGCATGTGTGATGCTGAATTGTAAGGGACATCAGACAGTAGGCCTTTCTTTTTTGTGTTTGTTCTTTCTTGTCTCTGGCAAATGGGGACAGATTAGCCGAGGTTGAGTGACGAGGTCACTGCCCTCAGCTATCTGCTGTGTCCCCACTGCACGGTCAACTGAGCCATTTGTGAATTAGCTGCTGAGCCATTGATTCCTACAGCACAGAGGTTTAAAGTGGGCTGAAATTGTTCATGGTTAACCTGCGCGTTAGTTCAGGACCAAGATGCAGAAGTGGTTTGGATGCTGCTATCAAAACTGGGATAGACAGCATGGGACAATAACGCTTCCTTACTTATCAAGCAGAGCTGATGCTGGGTGTCTTTTTATTTGTGCAGTGTGAGGCAATGATTAAGGCTCTTACAGCTTGTATTTGTATTTGTCCCTACACAACCCATGCTCTCTCCCTTTCCTGAGAGAGGAAGCCATTTCATTTGCCGCCTTTCCCCAGCACAGGGGGTGTTTCTGTGCATGCACAGAACCCACTAAAGTCAAAGTCAGCAGCGAAACTGAGAGTGAGAGATTTGGCCATGCAGAGAAAGTTGCAAGATGAATTAATTTTTTTTCCACTTTGAATTTCCAGGAATTTTTTCTTTGTTCTATTGGACCTTAGACATACCAGGGTCACTTCTTTGTAAATATCACTCCTATATAATTATTTTTGAAGAGTGGTGGCAGAAGGAAGGCATACTTTCCTTGAGTCCACTGGTCAGCTCGGTGTCTGCCCACAGGCAGTGTCCAGGAGGTGCTGTTTGGATCGACATACCAGCCAACTCACACACATCTTTCAGCTTTTACTGCTTCTGTTTGTAGGGCACCTTTGTATACTTGGAAGTGGGGAAAGAAGGATGAGTTTATTCAGTGCAGAATACAGCTCTCTGTGTATTCTTGCATATTTTGCTTTTCTAGAGTTAGTGTTTTGCCCTAATATCAAATGCTTCCACTTTAGAGCAGATGCTTAGGAAAGCTAGCAGGGGAAGAGCAACTTTTCTGCTGAGACCCTAAGATATGCTTGTTTGAACTCTCTTTTCCCTGATGTCTGCACTATCTGGGCTGTGCTCTTACAGGGCTTAGAGGGCTCAGTGCTCAGCAGAACAATTCCCTGGAAAACCAGGCTGCTGGCCATTGAATGGTGCCAAACCTTTCCATCACTGGAAATCCTCCGTGGTCTTTGCAAACTCTGATGAGCCAACTAGGAAGACCAAAAGTGTTGCTCATTTCCTACAGGCTCTAATTCTCATGGCGCCAATGGGAGCTGCTCATCCCCTTTGGGGAAAGAATGGGAAACAGGAGGCCAGGAGCTCCGCTGGCTCCCGCTGCCAAAAGTCTGCAGAGGGGCTGGGTTTGTAGGACTGTAAATCATCTGGAGCAAGAGAGCTACGTTAGTTAATCCCAGATGAGGATCAGATCACCTGCCTTGCAGCCCAGACCATTTCCCCAGGACCACTGCACTGGCTCAGATCCTTTTGGCTCTAATTCCACCCTTTGTTCTATTTTTGTACAGTAGGTTTTTTAATTAGTAATTCTGCTGAATTTATAACACGTTGCGACTGCACGTCCCCTGAGCATAAATAGAGCACAAAGAAGAAAGGGGGCAGTGATTTAATACCAGATCATCGTGGGCCCAATTCATAAAAATGTTATACTTTTTATGTAGGAAAAGGAGCGTCCGTGTAGCATATTTGGAATTCATTGAATCTTCTTTCTTATGCATAAAAGTTGCCAACTGCTCATTACTCACTGAAGGGATTCATAACTCAAAAGAGGGCAGAAGCAGAAGAAAAATGAGCATGCCCTACTTAATGTGTAAAATTCAAATATTAAAAAAAAAGAAAGAAAATCTGGCAGGGATACAGAGTAAGTAAATCATCCCTTTAAAAAAGAAACCTCTAATAATTACCTAAGTACAAGATTTATGGCTGATAACTAGTCAGAGCAAAGATATGTGCATAACCTTACTTTAGCTTTTAAACAGCACTCATGATTATTGTTGTTTTAAACAATGGCAAGTCTGTTTTCCTAGCAAACTGTATAGTTCAAACAAAACTTTAATATATTTATTGGGGGAGCCACATGCAGGAAATAGATTATTGGGGAGAAGATGTTCTTCCATTTACGATGATCCTAGAGCAGAGAATACAGAGAAAACACATTAAGAAGCACTTCACATTTTTCCTTTGCTGTAACCCAACCCAGACTTGTGCCCAGAAGAGACAGCATCCTTTGATCATTGCAGATCCATATTGACATGTCCCATGCCATCCTTCACTCTCTAATCTCTCAGCACTGTGCACATTGAACACATTGCTGTACACACACTCATTACCGTACTGAACAAGAAACCACATATACTGTACCAGAAACCACAACTAGACAAAAGTCATTGGTCAAAGATCATTTACATTCCTTTTTAGTTGCTTCTTCCTCCTGAGAAGCTCTGATTTATCAGGAGATTTGAGCTGTAGTTTTTTCCCGGCACAGTGCTTCTTTACACTTGGGTGGGGACAGGAGAGGCGAGCGGAGATGCAGCAGCTTTACTTTGCTGCTGCTTTTTCTTTTCAATTTCCTGACTTCCTGGCTCTCTCTTTCACACTGAGCGCGAGAAACTTCACTCTGCTGTCTCTTCTTACCCATCTTAGCACCTTTCATGGAGAAAAGAGAAGGTGGATGTGGAGACTGTGGGACGTGTGTTGTAACTCCAAGTACAAAAGCCCTGGCAGCAGACAGAGGTGCAGCTGTGCCTGGTGGAATGCAGAGCTGTTGTGTCCAGAGTGGCAAGGCAGTACCAGCTCAGCACAGTGGACCTCCACAGTGAGGTGTGGTTTAGGGATTTGAACCCTTAGATGGGGAATAGTGTTGGTATCAGACAGTGGATGACAAGGGATGTTGTTTTGAAAGCAGTGAGAGTATTAGGCAATGGCCCAGCAACCCGTGGTACTTTTGCAATGCAGGGTTTCAGCTGGAGCCACAGCAGCTGCTCTGGTGTGAGCTGGGCAGCTCCTGGGTCTGTGTTTGTGGTGGCTCACTGTGCACCAAGTCCCTTTTCACCTCTTCTCTGGGAGAGGGAGAGAACACACACATCTTTTCTGCATCTACTATTCACTGATAGTACCTTGGGGCACTCCCTGAAGCTACATCCATGCTTGCAGAGACCTCAGTCCTCCCCCAGATACATCAAGAAGTCTGGTGGAAGTGGCAGACAAAGAAACAGCCAAGCATTTTTTGACTTCCAAGTCTGACTAGTACATAGACATCCCATAGCAAACTGTAGAAATCATTGCCATTGGTTTCAGTGGGAGCAAGATAGACCCTTTAATGAGGTCAGCTATAAGGACATGGATTTGACATCAGAAGCAATTCCTGATGTGCTTGTTATCTGCTCTCAGAGGAACCCTGGCTTGCTTTCACAGCCGGCAACATACCAAATCCAACAGCTTATTCTGGAGTTCTCTTTGTTTTTTTTACTAATAGGCAAGATTCATAGACTAGATTGAAAGACATAAATATTGGAGACAGGGTCTAAGGTATGCCTCTGCACTCATTTCATACTGGAGATCTTAAGAGAACTGCAGGCAACTCTACTCACACCTCCAATTTTTTTTGAGGGGGCGACGGTTTCAGCTGGCAAAAGGCACTGAGCTCCAGTGGGTTGTTAGGTGATGCATTTTGAAAGCACATAGAAATCAGATGCTGTACCCCATCCTAAGTCAGGCATGGCCGATTTCTTCCTCCCAGCCAGGCTTTCCCCTGCATTTCCAAATGGATGTAACATTTTCCTGCCCTGCCATTCCAAGCTAGCATATACAGTTTCTGCAACTAGTCAAGAGCTGCTGAGTAGCATCATGGAAATGGCCACATTTTAATGGAGCCCCAAGCAATTCCTGTCTACATAAAGTTCATTAAAAAAAATGACTGAGATAAGAGCAGATGTGTGAACATAAGATGCTTCATTATTTTATTGGGCATCTGATTTGTATCTCACTTGCACAATTTTTCACTGGATTGACCTTATTGCCCTCATTGAAGTTTACTAATAATTTATACAGATCAGAATCAGTCCATATAATTATATATCATAATTATCAGCTGCTATAAATTGGGGTTGGTCCACTGAAGTCTAATTACACCACCTAAGGAGTTGACTCATTTGTTATGACTCTGTTATACAATAGACTGAAGCTAATTATACTGTATGTCTATGTGTGCATCTTGGTGTGTATTTCCCGCCTCTCTTTATCCTCTTTCATTCCTCATTGCTCCTCCAATGTTTCCAATTACATTAGTTATTTTGCTCCCTGTGGAAATAGTTTCCAAGAGACACTTTTAGGAGCCTGGAATTAACTGACAGTCTGGAAGCCCAATTTTGTGGCCTCATGTTTGCTGTGATCTAGAGGTGTCAAATTGCCTACAGTTTTACAAATCTAACCTTTCAGCATGTTTGGGAGTCAAATTTATAGCTTTATTTATGCTTGCAGTTGATTCATTCTAACATCCCAAGCAAAGAGTATTTCCTCTCGTATTAGAAAATGAGCTTTGCTGAAAACCACAATGAAATGGCATTTTTGTTAGTGCAGTGGTGAGAAGAGGAAACCCTGGGTAACACTTTTTTATGGAAAGGTAAGGGAGAATCAACCATGGCCTGTCACTGTTCATCCCAGGCACTCTCTGAATCTGAAGTTCAGGAGCAGGCAGTGCTGCAGAGCCCTTCAGTGGGATCTGGGGAGAGGGCCCAGTGCAGCCCTGAACATGCTTCAGACAGCTCTGAGACGTACTCTGCCATATGATCCAAACTAACTTGTCTGGTGACTGGTAGCAGGTTCCAACTGTTACTAAATCAATTGGGGAAAGCTTCCAGAGATGTCGTTGGGTATTTGAGATTGAAGTGTCCAGATAAGGAGAGCACGCAATGGGTATATGCAATGCTACTGAGAGTTTCCAGGAAACAGCTGACATGGGACTTGTTTGAAGTTCCAGAGGCTGGGAAATATAAACAGTATGCATCAAAATACATTAAATGCAGCAACCATTATTCTTTTGCTCAGTCATGCTGCAACCAGAGTGTCAGCTTTTTTTTTTACCTTGTTCTGCCTTTTAGTGCCTGCAGTCATTTTATTCACTGATTTGTTCTGTATTAATTGTGGTGGTGTGGCTTGCTGAGTAACAGGTACATGACCATCCCAGCACCCCTGTTGCTGCAGGATAATGCTGACCTAACAGGTTAGCAGGAATCACCATTCAACTTCTGCATCCTTATGGGATGAGACCACAGTGCAGGTCCCTGCATGCCCTGGGTCACACAAAGGGAGGTGCCGAATAACTGTAGCCTTGGTGCTGGGTGGAATATATGAATGCAGTGGATGCACAAACAGTATTAAAATTAATCTCATGTTTAATGGGGTTCTGCATAGCATGCTGTGTTTTTATGGAGTAAATTGTGTCCATTGTGGTCACATTCTCTGTCCTTTCAATCAAGGCAAATGTCGTGAAACATCTATTATGACCTGGAGACATTAGGGTCAGAAATGCAAAATTAAATCAAACTTACTCTGTTGTAACAGCTGTAGGACAGGAGCTCACTCTTAACCACTGCTCACACCTTGACCTGCCAACAGGACAAAGGAACAAAATGCCTTGGCTCGTGCCATAGCTGATGCTCATCCAGTTCTGTAAGTGCTGTGAGCTCTGTGGGAAGGTGAAAACATCAAACTCCCTCTCAAAAAAGTTAACTTTTTACTTTCTTCATCTGTGCAACACCTTTCTAGTAAATCACCTCTCTGCTCAGGATCAGGACATCTCTGTTTCCCCCAGAAAAGCTGCTTCTGTGACTTACTATGTTCCAGCTCTGGCTTCATGTGGTGTAGTTGTGGTACTAAAAAGAGGGTGCATCTGTCAGATACTTCTATTTAGGTGAGCAACTGATAAACAGATTAAAGTCAAAACCATAGGGGAGACTAGCAATTAAACCATCAAAGGCAACCTCTGCAGATTTTGCTAAATCCCCTGGGTTTTAACCAGGTGGAACCCAATCACTGTGACAGAGCTGATGAGGCTGTGGTTTTACCGGTGCAGCAAGGGTGAGATGCCGCCCTCTGTGAAAAATGTTTACAGCCTTTATCTCGGGTTCTTCTCTAGTTACAGCTGCTTAGACTCATTGTGTGAATTTATTAGTCACTCGTAATTTCTTCATTGATTTTTGTTAAACTGTTTCCTGGCTCATGGTCTTGGCAACCTGTTTCTGTTGGTTAAACAAGCTTGCCTGTCAAGCAGGTTTTCCCAATGTCACAGTTCCAGTATTAACTCTCCTTATTGAGTAATGCTGCTTCTTATCCAGGATGAGATCAGACTTCATAACAAGTGGATCAAAGCCATCTAGTTTAGATCCAGAACTGGAGCTGAATGCAAGCTTTCTTGAAATTTGAGGATGTTTAAGTTGAGTTCTGGTTTGACCCTGCCACGGAGAAAAGTTCAAGCAATGAAGTTCAGAGTTGGATTTGTATTATCTCATTAATTAAAGGACTTTTTAGTCACGCATTTTGACATTAGGTCCATCTTTTATAACCAATGGTCAAACATTATGAGCTCCTAAACTGTCCAACAAAGAGGTTTAACACCTGCTGAAATGTGTGGCAAAAGATTTCCCAAGAAATTCTCTGTTGTACTCAAACAACGTAACTTGTGCCGGCAGCTGGAGAAACCTGGTCAGTTAATAGATGGAAACCTAAGAAGCAGCAAAGGGCCAAAGTTTTTTTTTTATCAGAGTACTTTGATTCATATTAAATGCTACACATTTCAGAACGCTCTACTCGGATTTCCACCCAAATACCAGAGGGCTGTTATAGCCGTATCCATAACAAAGGCAGAATTACTGAAACCTCATGTGAGAAATGCTGTTCTTAAGATTTCCTTCAGTTGAGTTTTGCAAATGAACTAATGCTGATTTGTTCAGATATGTCCCAAATGTTCATATTGATTTTGTGGGGTGTACACCCAAACATCTGAACTGTGGCAGAAGTTTGACCCATCTCCCCCCCGATGCCTAGACCAATATGTTATGGTGTGCAGTGATGTTGATAACATTGCATTTCCCAGAAGCTTTTAATGCTACAGTGTGATGCAGACATATCATGATGAATGAGTTTCAAACCCAAAAATGTATATGCTATACCACTGTTTCAAAAGAAATTACTCAGAATGCATTTTATTAATGTAAATTCAGAATCTTATATTTCAGTGATAGAAAAGGAATTGTACACTTCTGAGTGGTTAGTTCCTTTTTTTCTCTCTTTTTAGTAATGAAAATAGCTGTTTTCTTAGATAAACACACTTTTGCACCAGAAAATATTTAATATCTTTCAGCCAAAAAGAAACACAAGTGTAATAAGTGTGTAACTAGGATCACTCTGAAAAGAGCCATAAGTTGTGTAATTGTGGCTTTGTAGTTTATATAATCTAGGAAAGCTGATATAAACCTTTGAAATATTCTGAAGTTAGTGCTATGCCAGCGTTTAAATGAACTTTGTTCCTGTTCTCTATGCTCAGTTGCTGGTGAAAAGGGAAACATCAATAGGCTCTTCATGCAGTATTTTTAAAATATTTATCTAACACAAAAATTTTTGAATTACAATGCTTTTGCAAACTACTCATCTCCTTGTTTCTGTCTGCAAATTACATTAAAAGCAACTATATACGTCATTTCTCCTCAAATAACAGAATTGTTAGAGGGACTTGTGATTCTCTATGGGCCCATACTACATTAACCTCATGAAGCCATAACTACTTCTTTGTAATTTCTTTATTATGAAAGGTTTTGTACCTAAAAACTTTGACAACGATGACCTAAATGAAAGGGGAGCTGGGAAATAAATATTGCTTGCTAATAGTGCAACCAGTGTTTTGGAGGCTTCTAGCTTTCACAATGACACACCTGGTCATTATAGTTTGACTTTCGTATTTGAGAGGACACTAACAACAGAATCAATTCTTGTGTATTTACCAATTAATTGACTTTTAGCCTTAAATGAAAAGGGAATTTTCTAGCATGTGTGTTGAGTTACCTCCACCATGCACCTTGTTCATGTCACTTAAACGTTTTTCTCACCTGTAACTGGATCTAGTGACATTTATCTATTGTACAGAGATATCATGAAGATCCATTTCATGTTGTAAAGGTGTTCCATCAAAAGGTAATTTCCAGGGCTCAATACCATCAATACCTCCTATTGATTTCAGTGAGGTTTGCAGTGAAAGTAATCCAATAATAAAAGCATCCAGTAATAATGGGAAGCGCAAATGTCAAATTTAGCAGAAATATTCTTGGATTTCCATCTGCAATGGGTTAGTTTCACCTTTATCAACCTGTAAAGATTACTGATTTGACTCTCTTCATAGTGACCTATGCCAAACATACATGAGTGTCAGGCATAGGAATTTTCCACAAATTACTTTAACGTGTAGTTAAAGATGCTAGTGCCACTTGAATCAAAACAAAGACAAGTATGTGTAATGTGTGGTGTTTAGCTAATTGCCCATCTCCAAGCAGGGCTGTAAATTCCAGCCACTATAACTACACATAATGGTAATCTGGGGTCTATCCGTATTTTTGGTGCTGAAGGTAGTGCAAAAGTATTAGAAGTCAATGTGAATGCAATGAATTGGATGGCTTTATTTTACTGTGTCTCTCAAAAAAAAAAAAAAAAAAGGTGAATAAATATAAAGAGCCCTTTATTCTGAGAGCATGCACCCTGTGATTCTAAGATGGTTTATGGCCTGAACATGTGTTCTATGTGGTATTCTCTAGATCCCTGAACTTTCACACAGTAGCTTTGCAGTGGCATGTCAAAAGGATTGGGTGAGTCTAACAGAACATGATGGAGACATTGTCCTTGAAGCCTTTGTACAAAATACCTGACACCTTTCAGTGCCAATGGGAGAACCTGTCTCTGTTTTCCCAGCATGTTGTAACAACTCTGCTGAGCCCCTCTCAGGCTGCATTGCCTTGCTGGCTGTGGCAGGAAGTTCTAAACAAAACATTAAAATGTGTGTTTATGCTCAGTGCCAGATTTCAAGCACAGGAGAGAATCCCCGTGCCAATTTATTACTAATTGTCCCTCCTGGCATTGTCTGTTCAACTTCTTGGAACTACCAACGCTACAGATCCCTGTAAATACTAATCTTCTTATACTTAAGGTATCAGGTTTTCTTTGATGTTACCAAACATGTTGACTCTTATCTTGGTTGAATGCACAATCCAGACACAGTTATCATTAATAACGTTGTGTCTGCTGCTTCAGTATGGGGAAAATAGCAAGATGCTTCCTTTCAAAATGATAGCTTTTCAGCACTTCAATAATGATCAAGCCTATTTGATTTACACCCTATTTAATGTTCAAAATGAGGCACATTTACATCCCTGAATATAAAAGAGAAAGCTAGGCCCTCATCCTGGTAACGTGTGTGTATGTGCTTAGCTCGGCACCCACGAGTCCCTTCCAGCAAGCAATATACATGAATAAATATGTGCGGGACTGAAGTCCTGTGCTCCACTTAGTTGCACAGCTGTCCTAAAGGCAAGGATTTTTCTGATATATATAGCCAGCTTTCAACTCACAAAGGGTCTGAATCTGTTAGCTCTAACTGGCACAGGCAGATCCATTTAATTCTCTATTCATGTGATATTTTGCCAAGTCATTAGCTTAAGTAGAACAATTCATGCAAGTAAAGGCTTTTAGGCAGAATCTGAAGAGTTAAAAAAATTACATGTACTAAATTTCATTATATAGAAGATTAAAAGTCATTCACTAAATTCTACACTCTTGTAAACATAAGGCCCGATCTTCACCTGAAGTGCCACTGCAATTAATATCAGCTGAGCAGAAGTCAGTTTTCTATACACTGACATTTTAGTCTCTTCATGACTCATTAACTTGACCACATACTCCCTGTGAACCTGATCTGAAACCTGTATCTCAATTACTTGATCATCCTAAAGAATGGCTAATTAACAACTGCATCCTTTAAAAAAAATGGAAAGAAAGAAGGGGAGATATATTTTTATGTTTTCCATTTGGCAGAGTATTATGCTATGAATAATATAATATGCATTTCAAGATCTTGTTAATTTTGATGTGATAATGAATGGGAATTCCTTGTGGAATTCTTTGTCCAGAAATGTGAATGGTATTAGCTCAACAGTTATATGATTAAGCAATAAGACCTGCTGAGGCAGGCACTACTCAGGGATGATTGACTGCTTTAATTGATTGACATCCAGAGGTAAAGCCAAGGGCACCAATTTACAGATCGGGTCAATTATCTCCTGGTAATGCCCACTTGGTATGTCTTATTGCTATGCTAATATTAACTGTTATTGAAACATTTTAATGAGTTTTTAATTTAAAAGTGGTAAATTTAAAAAGGGTGAACATTAAATTATTCAACTTGAAATAATGCGAACAGAAATATTCTGCTTTGCTAATGGTGATGTAAAAGTTTTGTTGTGCATACCAATACTTCTAGAGATCATTTTAATTCATCTCCCAGGGAAGGAAAATTCTGTTTGGCATTTAACAAAAACCTACAGTGCGGCAGCACAAAATATCCAGAAATCACCTGAGCAGCTCCCAGAGCCTGGAAAATAAACATGGACTGCCACATCTGAACATTAGGTGGAAAACCACCCCAGGGAGAGGATGTTTCCTATGACAGTGTTAAAGGTCTACTTATGGAGGCAATGGAAGGGCCTCAGTGTGACTTCTGTGAACAGAGGTCTCCAAAAGAGAGGGAGCTGAGCACAGGATTGGGCACGTGTCTCACAGGGCAGAGACACGTGTTGCTGTGAAGGGGGCACCCCAGGCTCTGCCAGCCCCCCAACCACCTGTCCCCCTGCTTTTGCCACATGCTTTTGAAGCACAGGCATGAAGTGCTGCGTGGGAACCCGGCTCTGTTCGCTGCTCTTGACAGGATCTTGCTCCTGTAATTCAACCCAAACTTTGTCAAGGAAGATTTAATTTCAAAGAGCCCCATGTTTTTTAGAGAGTAAGGGATGTAAGTCCCCTGGCTTTCTTCTCCACCCCTTCCAGCTGCCCAGCAGCTTGTGGCTGCCTTCCTGCTCCAGGTTACCTGGAGAGCTGGCAGGGTGGAGCACGTGTCGGCACTTCAGTTCACACTGTGCAGGGGCATGGGGAGAGGTGATGTGTTGGATCAGAAGGGAGGTGATGTGTTGGATCTGAAGGGTTCACACAGCTGCTTTGAGGGCCAGGTTAGAGAGAGTGAGAGGCCTGCTAAAATTGCCAGGGGTGAAAAGAATCTGGATGCAGTTGCCATGTGAGCTTGGAATGGCAGCCAGGAAGATCCAGGATATAAGGTTCTCTGGGAACAGTCAGTTAGCTCCTATAGAGCAGAGGTTCTTTTATAAAGTAAGACTCTTGGACAACCTTGAAAAATAAAGGGAGCAGATGGTTTAGGCAGTTATTGAAAGATACTGAAACTTGTCCTGTGTGGAGGACATGGAAAAGAACAGCTACATGGGTTGTATCCAAAGGACAGGAAGTGCCTTTCCTTCAGGTAGCCTCAAAGTAAAGTTTTAGGAAGGTAAACATCAGCATGGTTATGAATCTTGTTCAAGGAAAAAGTGTTAAAATGATCTAAGAGATCCTTCAAGAACAGTACTAAGAGCACAAGTGCAAAGTGTTCCTGTGCAAACAAAAGAGAGGAAGGATAGTAAAAAACCAGTTTAGCTAAATCACAAATTTTTCACTTCAAATGCTAGGAGGAGGAGAGGAGTGTAGCCTTAAGATCAAAGATTGGTGATTTGTAAGTGTAATGGGATACCATTAGACAGACCAGTGCAGAAAATGCCATGCAACCAGGACATCAGCAACCTCACGAATTGCCTTGTAATTCCTGTAAGAAACTAGAGTAGTCACAGGGCTACAGCATAGCAAATATGGTGTCTTTCTTAAGGGGATTAGACCTACAGTGGTTTTGTGAGGCTTTTGACATCATCCCACATGCTATTTAAAGCTGAAATTTAGAAATTGGTTGAAAAAGTTTGAAAAGCTACAGTTGCTAGCAAAAGGACGGGGAATTAAAACCAGTGGGCTTTTGTGGGAGCCTGCTGCAGGTCCTGCACCTCTTAGTATTTTCATTAGCTGGATGGAACATGTAGGCTGTAGTATCTCCCAACACTGGGGGTGTTTAAAAAGATGCCAGACAAATATCTGTCAGGTGTGACACAGAACAGCTGATTCAGCCTTCAAGCAGAAGCATGAACTAGATGACCTCTGTGGTCCTTATAGTCCCATCCTTCTTTGCCTCAATTCAAAATATTTTAAGCTAATATGTCAGAATTTAAACTGCAATAACAAAGATAGAGAAAAATATTCTTTTCTGCCAGTCTCGCTTTGTGGGCTGTAACCTCTAGCAGAAGGGTGGGGGGAGCAAGGGATGCAGTAACATCTTAAATCACCCCTGTAAGACTCAACAGAGCTCATCTGTCAGCAAGTCTTGACAGGAGACTCCTGAAAAAAAACCAAACAGGACTAGCAGGTCTGCAGACTATCTGGCTTTTTTCTTGTATTCCCTCTCCCTGCCCCTTTCTCCCTCCATTTAGTCACTCTATCAGCCCTCATTTAAGGGAAGACAAACTCAGTTATGCTCGAGTTCAAATGAAACTTTCCAACTTACAAAGTTTCATTGAGTACCAAATGATGCCAGGCAAGCTTGCCTGTCTCTGGCTAACATAGCACTGTGAGACTCCAGTCCCTGGGACCAGCACAAATACCAGTTATCAATCTCACAGGCAAGGGAAAGTTAAATGAAAGATTGAGGGAAACGTGCTTGATGACAGACGAGTTTTGCACACCCCTGTTGGGTGTTGCAGGTTGCTCAGTCATACTAAGAGTGTAGATGTAACATGAGATGTAAATAGCTTTTACATTACCAGGGTTTGGGGTCAGTACCTCAGACTGTCCATAAAAAAATGCTTTTGCAGGCATGGTGTGCGAGCTGGGGGAGTTGGTTTCCCAATCAGCTTTCTGCTCTTTGGTTTCCCTAACTGAGGTGCTGAACATTTCCCAGACCTTGTCAGTTCTCTGAGCTAAATAGATGGAAGCAATTGTTTGAGAGCTAAGGACTTAATGCTACAAGGGTTAAAAAAATGCTACTGATAGTCTTAACCAAGGCTTAAAATATGTGTTTATACAACATACAGTAAGGACCCACAGTTACAAAAGAGGTGCATTAAGCATTAGCACTATACTGAGTGCGAATTGTATAAAAAAAAAAGCTCCAAATAGTTTCAATTCCTTATGTGTGTTTTCAAAATACCCTTTGTTAATGCTCTTGAGTTTGGAATAACTTTTATGGGCAAGGAACCAACATTAATGTGAAGATGAATTTCATGCCCCTCTTAATCCCTGCCATGAAGGCATTCAAAAGTCAGTGAAAGATCAGTTCCAGTTCAACCCACAGTGATGCCCTAATCTGCATGCTGTCATCAGGCAATAGCGAGTTTGGAACTTGCCATATGGGAGCCTGGCAGATGTTACACAAACTGTGTTTTCCTTCCTGCTTCCTGGACTTTCGTCAGTCATATGCTCTGTCACAGAAGCGTGCAGGAATGGGATCATATCAACCCCTCAGCAATTGCTCTAGGATTGCTCCATTTTGCCCAATGCATGCTCACAGATCTCTGCCATGGTTGTTGTTTTCCATAATACAGCCACATACCAGAAATTATATTGCAGAGTAGTCCCTGTTGCTTCTGTTTGTAGTGGCAAGGGTTCACTGACAACAACTATTGTCAGTGGTTTTGGGGACAGGTAATTTTTCACAGTCTACAAACAGGATTTGTCAAACACTAGAGCATTTTGCCTTTTCTGACTGCTCATTGATGGGGGAATGACTGGATGGTTACACCATCCCATAACCAAGCCAGCCAGATGCCACAGTGTTTTGCAGAAAGGCTGTGGTCAGCATAAAATTGAACATGAGCTAATAAACCCTGCCTAGACTATTTTGCATTAGCATGACTACAGAGTATTTATGTTAGAAGGGGTGGCATGAGGATGAGCAGAACAGACACAAATCCAACCTCAGAGGAACACACGGACTTTACTGAAATCCCTTTCTTTGCCTGTTTCTCTCATTGTCAAGGTGATTCTGTTTCCTTGTGGTGTGACACTTCTTTCGAAAGTCAGTTTCTTTTGCTCACTAAACTTACAGGTTTACTTCTGTGTTTCATCTCCTGAATGGCAATAGACTTTCCATTTTGCCATGCCTCTAAGTCAGAATGTCCTCTTTGATGTTACTTTTTCTTTATATACAAACAGGCTCCAAACAGCCCTGGTCATAAGTGCAGCTACTAAGCAAGGCTGCCTCCAAATACATGCTACTGCACTGGTGTGGAACTGGGGTCCCCAATATACAGCACACTGTGAGAATCAGCAAAGAGATGGTGGATTATTTAGAGGGACATGCCACCTTCCCTAATACCCACTTTCAGATTTATGTCATGAGATATTAGTAGGAGCAAATCTGTACTGAAAAGCATAAATATCCTGGGCTGAGCATCTTCTTCTTCTTATAGTTATGAACAAAGTAATAATTCTATGATGAAGCAGAGCTTTCAATAAACCCTTTAAGTTTCCCTAACTGAAGTATTTTAAACTGTTTCGGGCCTTTTGATCCTGTGGTATTTGCTTCCCTGATGCCAGCTGAACTCCAGTCTGGATGGAGTTTGTTACAATATCAGGTGCTCCTGCAGAACAAATAATGGTCTATTACAGTGACAATCCTGGGAGATGTTATGTCCCATCGCAAAGTATTTATTTTCTAGATATGAAGAAATGCAGAAAGGCATCCATCTATCCTTGATACATGTATAAGAAATAGAATAGTGTAGTACAGCGTATTAGTGTTTTATATATAAATGAATAGGAGGTAATGTCACTTCCTTTTAAAAGGTGGAAGGACACTGTGTCCTACAAGAAAACATGCATTGCTGATTTGTGCCAAATCTCATACTGTTATAATGAATTGATTTATTTCATTTTCCTTGATCACTGAGGAGTTTACCTTTCAAATCACTAGAACTGTAAGAAAAAGGAGAAAATACACATCATGCATGTATAGGCAATTTGTGCCAAACTATTCCAAAGCAATATAGGTTGTCAGCAAACAGGGCTATTTGCTGTGTGCTGGTATCTGCTATATGTCGCATATTATCTGTAACAACTCTGCAATTCGTTCTTTCACTCTTGTTCTCTCTCTTTCATCACATTAGATTATGTAGAGGCACTTCAAGGTAAATTTTTAAAACTGTGTGGGAGACACATGTTGAAGAAAAGCTAGGAAGCAAATCTCTTGAATGTTTTTTAGCACAACTCCATCTGTCACCTGTTTTGACAACTTACCTGCACATGTCACCCTCTGTATCATGCTGCTGTGTTGAGTCATATTGTGTTATCTCAGAATAACATATTTTGGAGCCTGGGCTGCCTTAAAAATGCCTCGTGCTTAGTAATTATAAGAAAGGCTTCTGTGCATAAAGAAAATGTAGGACGGATTATTTCTGTTCAGCCACGTCCACAGCCCTGCTGTGTGTGTAGCGTTACACTGTCATGAACCCGCTCAATGACACCACGCTTGGGGAAGCTCAAGGTCAAGAGACTCATTTGCATTGTGAGTGCAGCACCTCTTGCTGAAGTACTGTTCCACATTGCCCCCACTGATATTGCCAAACTGCTCTTTCCAGATTGTGCAAAATAACAAGTCAGCTAAGAATGCTCAGAGATGACAGTGATATAAAATATTAATATGGCCTTATAGAAAACAATCTATAGGCTCTTATGGCACCTGTGATTTTGTTTTGCAGTTTACTGTATTAAAAGAGCACAGTGAACTTGCAATCCAGCCACTTACAAAAGCGTGTTACCTGTAGGCTTCCTCATCATTTACAGTCACAAATTATTCTTTAAGCCTTTTCTGTCACTGTGTATAGGGGAGGAGCAGGAGAGAGAGAAGTGCTAGAACCAAAGTGAAGGCAGACTGAAAATATAGAGTGAACCTGCCAGCTACACAAAATAACCCAACAGAAGGAAATCCTCTCTCTCACTCTCTTTTTCTTAATGGCTACTACTTAGTGCTTCTGTTTACAAATAGAAGTGCATGTCTCTCATGAGAAATGGAAGGCAGATTTTGGCACTTGAGAAAATCAGAGAAGGGAGAGAGCCTGAAGGGCAGGCTGATGCCTCCCTTTCCCAGGCACCAGGTAGCTCCAGCTGGTTTGGGTTTTTTGAGGTGGGAGGGCATGAGTCAGAGCAGGGAAGGTTCAGTAACTCACCAGGATGAGATGCACATTTAGTGATGTTTTTCAGAATGGGTAATTAGTCGCTGAGGATATGTGAAGATGGACACCAACACCAGTGGGGGTGATCACTGCAAAGATGGTCTTGAGTCTGTGCAGCACAGGCTCCAATTCTACAACTGGTTGTAACGAACAGAAGGAGTCTCTCTGGCTCCATTCAGCTGTCGATCAGGCCACATCCATGTCCAAATGCCAGAGCTGTCTGGCCAACTTGCCTGCTCACATTCTTGAGGGAAGTGTGATACGTGAGACTCATCGTGGAATTTGGAGCCTGAATGCTTGTTAAGTGCGGGAGCACTGGCCCTGCTGCCCGCCTTCCTGGTGCTCAGAGCACTGAGGGCACGGACATTGCAGTGTTTTGAAGCTGTGCAGAGAGAAAATGCAGATCCTGGGAAATGGTAAAAAGGTGAAAACTTAGAAGTCTTTATTAGCGTCATCTATGTCATAAAATACATCGACCTCTTAAGAAATACTCCCAAGGATGATAAAACTGCTCTAACTAGGTCCACAGTATGGATGGGTAAGGAGAAAGGAGTGCTTGAAGGCTGTTTGGGCCTGTAACACAAAAGCCCAGGTGTTCCTGGCATTTAGGGATTTCCCCATCCTCTGGATGTCTGGTGGACCTGGGAACAGGCTGTTTGATGCAAAGGCATTGTGTAACTCTTGCAGATAGCAACCTCTGCGGGAGGTGTAGGCTGAGCCTGGCACACATTGTGAGATTAGCTGGTGTCAGCACAGTCCTTTGGCAAAACAAAATACAAGCATCAGATCACATTTATGCATCCGGCTTGTACCTGTCCTACCAAGGTTGCATGAGCGGCACTCGCTGCTAATAGGTTTGGGGACACCAAGTGGCAGTGGAAATGCATTGACTTACTATCCACTGGTTAGCTTTGCAGACCCAAAACATGTTTGGTTTAAACCAACTCTGGACTTCTGTAAGACTGCTTTGGAATTCCAATGTATATGTATTTCTGAGGTGGCTTCCACTATGTTAGGCTGGGGAGATTTTCCTGGAATACATCCTACCTAAAAGCTGTGGGAGACAGTACCTGGTGCAGGAGGCAGCTCCTGAGCTGAAGAGCACTTGGCACGTGATACAGCATACAGGCCCTTCAGTAATGAGCTAAGGAGACAATTATCTAACGTCAATGGTACATCCAATTGCGTGTATAAGATTCCTCCACTTCACAGCGATAACTGAAGTCCTTGATACAGGAGCTTCAAAAGTAATTAAATATGTGGCTTCCACCCAATTTCCCTAGCATTTCCACCTATTTCTGTAGGAGAGTGCTGACAAGATAGTGCATGGTGCAACTTAGGAGTTGGAACAGCACTGTATAACTTACTAGCAGATCGCTGGCCTAGGAGGTGAAGAGCCAGCCTGAACTCTGCCAGGGGCTTGTCCACCTAAGACTTACTGTTATGGCAGATATCTTGTTTGTACATGGGCTTTGGATGGTGGGGAGAGATAAGGGAAGCTGCAGGGCTACTGTCAATCTTTTTCTCTTTAAATACTGGTCTAGCTCCAGTACAGCTGAACCACAGGTGCTGAGCCACAGGGTGGTCTCCCAAATTTTGGTTTTTTTCCCGTAGACTCTCTTGCTTTTCTTACATGCTGAAGTTTTGTTTCCATGCCTAAGCCTTCTGAACTGAGTAAACTGGGGTCTTTGAGGTAGAGTCCCATTAAATATGACTTCAGCTTCAGGCAAGAAGGAAACACTGTCATTCCTTTCCTGAAGTTTAGACTCCGCGAGGTGAGACACTGTTGGACTTGTGGCTATACCACAGAAAAGACACCTTGGTTGCAGCAGCCATAAAAGAATGATCCCACCAGCCTTGGGACCAGCTGTCCCAACAGCTTAGCTGTTGAAGGCTTAGCACTGGGATGTATGGTGGGTGCAGGCCAGCCCTCCTTCTCCCTGAGCACATCTGGACCACCTGGCACTCTCACCTGAGAAAACCCTCCTTCTCTTCTGCTGGCAGCACTAGAAGACTTGAGAGTGGATGCTGCTGAAAGTTTATCTTGGGATCAAACACCAGGTGTTATAAAGGTCATTAATGTTTTCCAAGTAACTTTCTATTTGCTTCTCAAAGCCTCTGCCAAGTTTCTCAGAGGTATGTTCATAAAATGCCCTGGATGCCTCATACAATAAAAAAGGTATCAAGTTTCTAAACCAATTTGTGATACATCAGTAGCATCTCAGAAGAGTATGTTCTTATTACTTGGAGTTGTTCAGACTGGCTTCCTCAGCAACTGAATGCTTAAAGCTGGAAAAAAAAATTAAAAAATTCCATGTTGTTTATATTTTAGCAGTTTTGTAGATTTAAAAGGGTTACATTAACTGAAATATGCTTCAGCTGTTAATTTAGATTTCCCAATCTATCCCCACCAACTGTTACTTTTATGATACAGTGACCTTGTGACCTGTACCACTCTTGGCTGGTGTTCTGCTAGCAATCAATTCAACCAATTCAGAATTTCAGAGGAGGATGCAGGATTACTTGCAGAATGAATGCATAGAAAAACATTGTTCCACTAACAGTTGATCATAGAACTAAACCAGGTCGATTAGGGATGCCAAAGATACTGTACTGTTTCATTTTAAGATAGGTAACCAGGCTTGATACATTTTCCAAATTACCCTATGTAAACAGTCTTATGTAATGTTTGGTGAGCCATGTATTCACTCTTTTTCATTTTTGGTACGCAAAGGCCAGTGGGAGAAAATTGTTTTCGTACACAAAGCCATGTATTTCTTTGCTTCTCATCAGACTGTGTGCACACATTGTCTTCAGCTGCTGTCCTGTGCGTGCTCCCTTGCCCCCTCCCCAAGTTCTTGTCGCCTCTAACATTTTGTCTTCTGCCTTGACCTCTTTCAGTCGGAACAAGGCAGGTTACTTTAACAGTGCCAGTACTGGATCCTTATTAATGTGGTTCCTTGTGGCTGAAATGAGTTGAGGAGCAATTACGTGATATTAGATGAGAAGGGATAACAAGTTGCAGCAGAGGGAAGTGGCGAGCAGGTGGAGGATGGGGCGAGCACCTCTTCAGGTAGGGCAGCTGTAAGCTTCATAAACACAGTCTTAATTGTTAGCTACTTCTGTCAACCAGGAAAAGAGGGAGGTGAATTAGGTATTTGTGGCGTGGCATTTTTTTATCCACACACAAGATCTTGGGAGTTCACTCTTCAACTCAGTTAATTTTGTTATTACTGCAATTGAATCTGCTTATGCTAAATATTTATTTATGTACATTCAGCCTAGTTGCCTGAGGTATTATTTTTTGTGCTGCTTTAAAATCATTCCTGCCTCTCTTACGTTGAGATTTCAGAAGTGAGTACTGTGTCCTTTGGGAACACTCCTGACAGTGGAGTGTAAAGGGAGGGCTTTGTCATGTTTGGCCACTAACAGGGTGTGCTTCAAATAAAGCTCTGGGTTGCATTAGGCTTCCATCATTCTAGACTTTGTTGCAAACTGTTCTAATTAATGACTTATATTATCAGAAATATATTCTACCTACTGCTTTTCAACTGCAAATTATGTCTTTCAGTGTGTTTTGTAAAATAGGAGACAAAAACCATGTTCTGTAGCAGCAATCTTAGGGACCTTATCTGTTCATGTCAATCAACTCTGCAAAATGTATTTTTCAATCAAAGCATCTGTCTTTAGAGAGAAAAAAGGGAAACCAGTAGGATCCAAGCCTAAATAATTAAGGCCAGAGCCTTAGCTAGTGTGAACAGGAATACAGAAATCATGGGATACATAGCAGATGTTACCAGTTCAACATCAGCTTTTTTTATACTACAGCTGTGATGGAAACACTGACCTTATGTTACAAGTAACAATTAGACTTTTCATATATTGTAGTTGGCTTACTCTTTCTTAATCTTTTTTTTTCCCTTTTCCCCTCATCCCTCCCCCCCCCCTTTTCTTTTCTTGCTCTGTTGAATTATTTTATTAGAGTTCAAGATCTGGACAAGTCAGGCATTCCTGATAAACCTCTGTTACCAGCACAGCATTTAGTCATAAAACTTCAAAACAAAGGGAATGAAAAACATATTTCACTATATTTATTTCCTGCAAGTCTTAGAATAGACCAATATCCTTCCTAAACTTCTTTGCAAGCATACAGGTATAATTTGGGTGAGTTAAGTATAGAGACGAAAGGGCATATTTCAGCTACATGAAGGAGGTTTATATCATCATTTCAGAATGGAAAGTAGAGTGTGCATAAAAAATATGTCTTGAAATTTAAAAAGCAATGTTAAAGTCTGTGTTTTGGCTAAACCATTACTGGACTACTCAAAATATTGGCTGGCAGAGAGAAGGAAGGAGGTGGCTTCAACAAATACAAAGTCTGTCTTACATGGTATCTAAAATGAAATATAATAGGTACCTTTCAGTACATAATAAGTTTCTCAGGTTAAACTCCTGCTCAGTTTCCACTTAACCTTTCAACCCAATCAAGGAAGTTAGGTTGAAATAGTAGATTCATTTCTTTGAGTGAGAAGTTTTATCCAGAATCTTGATAATCTGGGAATCTCAATTTCGAGCAATGCCAGAGAGATAAATTTGAGAGACAGTGGCACATTTTGGAGGGTTTGGCTCCCAGGAAGTTGGCAGAGGGCATGCTTACTGTGCCCACTTGCCCAGAGCTGCAAAGGGATGCTCACAGGAGGCTGTAGGATAGTGGGTATACCTGAAGAGCAGAGCCTCCATGTCAGGGTATTTTTGGTATGCAGAGAGAAACTGGAATGACAGACAAAACATGGGTCAAAGGGGAAACTAGGCTGAATAAATGAGAGATGAGATTGAACTGAGCAGTCAAAGAAAAGATCATCTTTTCCAAACACAGAAATTCATGTTTAAACTTTAAGATTGGACTCCTTGCAATTGGCTTGAGCTCAGGACAGAAAATAGATTTAGTAAGTTAAAGAGGAATAGAGATACTGTATGCTCAGAAGAACTATGTCAAATTTTTGACATAAGGCCTCTTTACCACGTCATTCCCACTGCACAGAGGTGAGCTCCACATGCTGCATCAGGGAGCTGCTTGATCAGTTTAGCTGCTCTGCAGGGCAAAGCTACGAGAGAGATCTGAGCATGGCCATCTGCACAAGGCACTGCTTCCAGCTTTTGTGGCTCTGAAAGTTACTCTAAAAGTAAATATGATGAGGCAAAGGTAAGGTAAAGAGACTTGCTCAGAACAGCAGGGTGCTGTGCATGCATTTGGAGCATTAAATTGGCAGGGTTTGGTCTTCCTGTGACACCACTTGTGGGGATGCTATACCAGGTATGGAGTGAAGAGTAGACTTAATAACTGGTTTGATAGCATTGCATGATCATACTTGCAGGGACTGTGGACTGAACTGCAGTGTTCTAACCTCTGTATTCAGTGGCTATTCTTGCACTGGAAGATCAAGTGAGGGCTTGTGTTTTCTCTCATGGACCTAATGAGCTGCATCTAGAGCTAATGGCCAAAGCTTTGCTCCGTATTCCCTGGATACTTTTGTTTGCTCTCACACAGACCGATTCTAGGATGCGTGTGTGCATGCATGTGTGTACAGGAGATTAAATTTATTGATAATTGTATCACACAAATTGTGTTTATTTCCTACCTGATGCAGTTTGAGACTAGGATAAAACATCTAATATAATCAGTTATGTAGATTCTCTGAAACCCTCCACTTAGTTTGCTTCATGTGGGCTTTGGAAGTAAGAATATTACATTAAAAGTAGCTTCCTTGATGCATAGTTAAAATCGGCCACTTTTTATAGAGTTAGTAGTCACAAAATAACTGCCTATGTGTGACAGATATTTTTTTCCCTCTTAATTCATCAGCTGAGTGCAGACTGTAGGAGGCCTCACATCCCTCCTGCTCCTCAGGACTTAGATTGCAGTTGCCAGTAAGCAGGAGTCAAAAGTAGGTTGCAACCAATTCATCAGCTCCATGAAGGCTAGCAAAGAAGTAAAAACTGATAAAATAATGAATCTTCACTTGGTAAACATGAAAGGAAAGGATTCATAAAATTTGTTGGCTGGAATTGGAGATTCACCTACTCTTACTGACCTAAAGATGGCTTCCATATGGTGGAGGGAATATTAAGCTTTTGGGAAAAGAGAGTACTTGAAGCAGAACTGCTGTCTTCCAGGAGGACAGTGAAGTATTTATACCTCAGAAAGGACTGAAGCTGGTTGAGCAACATTCCCAACCCAGGCCACAAATGCTGCTCTAGAATCTTCTCAAAGGGTAGAGCTTTACAGAAGCTTAAAGGTATCAGGGAGAATATCTCTGGTCCTTCAACCTCAGCTCCAGCTGTACACTCCGAGAAGTGTAGGCATTATTTCCTTCCTGCTGATGTCTCCCTGAGAGGTACATCCCTGTTCTGAGCTGGGAACAACCGTGCTGTGCTGTGCACCGTGCCGGGGATAACGAGGCCTCCAGAGCTTCTGCTCTCCCTCCAGGCACACGGGAGTCTCCCATTCATTCGTTCTTTCATTCATTCATTCATTCATTCACTCATTCATTCTGTCTAATAAAAGTATATTGGTATGGGAGGCTGGGATCACACCAAACTTGGCAGAATTATCAGGTTCTGAAGGAGAAAAGAAGTTCACAAAGTGACACTGAGTCACACACGGAGCACGCAGTAATAACGCTCCCAATCTGTATTATTTTGCAGTAACATCCTAGCAACCGTGTCAAATAGAACAAAAAAACCCACAAGAACAAAGAGTGCATGTTAGAACTACCCTGAAGCATGCCTGAATTAATTATGCCTCTTAATTTTTTGGATAAAAATCGGGTGCTTATTGCATTATTTATAGCGCAAAATCAAAACATTACTGTTTTATTTATGATGATGATGGTTCTGCCCAGATTGTGTTGGTTTTCCTGCTATCAGCAACAGCTCTGAAAATCTTGACATCTTTCCATGCTCTTAGAGAGCTAGGAATGAAGGAGATTTTCCCTAAACTTAAATTGTAGTTTAGAAATTTAAAATAATAATAATAATAATAATAGAATAAATTTTTGCATTATTGAGGGAAAGAATTTTTTAACTTTTTACCTAATGTGTGAAGTAAATCATAATAACTATGTGGAGTGTACACATCACAGCAATGCCAACTGTTAACCAATAATCTTGAAAATTGTTGGCAAATATGTTGGCTACTATGTTAATCAAGTTACAGGAAACTTAGATTATCAAAATGAGTACTTACCCTATGACCAAAAAAGGAGGTATGTGCCATCATATTATCTAGAGAATTAAAATTAGTATGGAAAAATTAGTGTATTTTCCAAGCATTTGAGCAGGAGCCCATGCACACTGTCAACTTCTCATTTATTTTCATGGTTCAGTTCCCTTCAGCAAATAAAATGCAGTCTGGCAAACTGTAAAACATAAAACATTTCTGTAATCTGCCTGTAATATAGAACAAACAAATTTTTAAAAATGGGAAGTCTGTCCCACAGTTATGTCCTTCTGGCTGTTCTATCAGTAGAACTGTCCTGCAACCAAAGGTGTGCTGCTTTAAATCTGAAATATTGCAGTGATGGATGAGTCACATCTCTAATTTAGTGATATGAGAGAATGAAAATTGCAAGGAGTTGCTCCTGTGCAAAGTTGGTTTAGTGTCATGCAGTCTCCTCCTAGTTAAACAGAATGTTTGCATTTACTATTATTTTCACTTATCTCTCAGTCCTCATTACTATTAATGCTTGCATCCACACTAACATGAGCTGCAGGAACTGTAGCAGTGTTGCTGCAGAGTAATTGTGTTTATATCTGTAAATACAATTGATTGCCGTTTCACCATATGAGCATGAACTTCACATATAGGATCTATTACACTGGGAAGAAATGTTTTAAGTGAATTCCAGTGTCACCTGAATTGATAGTTAAAGGTATGAAATTCAGCATTGATAAATGGAAATGGTTTTTTACACAACACATGATTTAACCGTGGGCCCGTCTGCCACAGAAAATTGTTCAGACTGACATTTAAAAGGATTCAGATTTAGATGTTTATATGGAAATCAGAAGTACCTAATGTTATAATTAATGCAACAAATAGTGAAAAGGATATTGAACCACATGTTCTAGGATGTAAATCACTCTCTAACTACTGCGGAGCAGGATATGAAAGCAAGCTGTTTATAACAGCCCAGTAATGCGTTTTTACATATCTCCTAATATATTAGGTACTGATCAGCATCAGACAATAGCTGCTTTGGTTCACACACAGAACTGATAATTTCCAAAGGTGCTTTCTTATACTCTTCCTAGCAGAAAGATGTTGCTCACACTGCAGAAGCACCCCCGTTCTTTAGTTCAGGCTCAGAACAGCACGGCAGGACAAACATGGCATCACACCACTTTTTCCCCCAAAGACCCCATTTAACTTTCCTTACTGACAGGCAGGATTCAAGTTCAGATTACTTCTTATATAAATTTAAGGTTTGAAACTGGTTTATCAAGCATGTTTATATCTGCCTGTTTCGTGAAAGAGCAGCAAGCCAACACTTTTGAGGGAGATGGTAGGCTGCATGAAAAAGCTTTTGACCCAATACCATGTCGTGCCTATGTAGCATAGATGCTTAATAAATAAATCTATGATAGGTATTACTGAAAAAGTACCTAATTTGGATCAGAAGAAAAATTCTTGATTATTACCAGTAGCTACTCGGCGGTTTACATCATGGAGCAATCTGATGATAGAGCTGCTTTTTTCTGCTACTAAGAAATACCTTTAAGGGTGCCACGGGAGGAAGATCCCATGGCAAGTCTAAGTCAATCGCAGTGGTTCAGGCAGTCTTTACCCACATCCCACCAAGAAGACAAGGATTTCAAAAAGGATGGCTGAGCATCCCTGTCCTACTGCAGTCTCTGTTGAAGGGGAAGGTGCTGCAGAAAATTGATAGCAGTGCAGTTTAAAGCTTTACAGCCCCAGCACGCTCAAAGCCACCATCATTCTCACATCATAGTGTCTTCAAGAGCACAGATGCTGAAAGTCCCAGAAGACTGGGCTCCTGGTAAAACTGGAAGAAGCTATGCAAAGCACAGATAGGGCATTCCTAAACTAGAAAGGGGATAGTGCAGTGATTTGCAAAGCATTTGCAGCACAGCACTATCTTGCAGTAGAAGGATAGAGGTTGAACACTCAGAAAAACCAGATATATCCTATAATAACAAATACAGAGCTAAAGAAAAAGGAGAAGGAGCAATATGGTTAGTATCTGATAATATATCTACCCTCTAGCTACTGCTGAAAGACATTCTAGCCCACACTAGATTTAAGATGGATGAGAAGTTTTCTGTCAAACAGGCAGGGTTTAAAAGAGTAGAGGAACTGAAGGTTTGATCTTTAACACCAGATGGAAAAGAGAAAGATGAAAGAAAAGTTAATCAGAGACTTTTCTTAAGCTCTACTGATTACTGGAAAGCTTTTGACATAGTCTGTAGTATGCAGAAGTGAGTGGTGAGCCTTGATATTAACCAGCTCACCTAACAGGGTTTTTTTTTCCCCTGAGTTTAACAACCCAGTCAGTAGCCTGCTGGTGACTTACTACATTTGCCATTGCAAAACTGACAACCTTTTTTTTTTTTCATGGCTCTCCCAAATGACACTAGTGAATTCTTCCTTTAAAAGTCAGTCTCATCCCTAGTGACACCACCAGTGGAAGAAGGTTGAGAAAAGAAGTGATGATAATTTCCTGAGATGCAGAAACTGCCCTGTGAGCAGGTGCTTTAGGTCAGTTATTTAAAGAATGAGGACTCAAGTGGCTTTTTAGCAGATGATTTAGTGCTTTTGGTCCATTCTGAAGAACTAGTTCCACTCCTGTTGCTTTAAGCCACATGGAACAGCTGCGGGGCTCTGCTCATCCTGAAGTACTGAGCAGCCCTCAGGTATGGGTCAGTCCGTGTCTAAATGTTCCCTCCACACCTTTAGAGGCCACAAGAACATCAAGCATCTCAGCAGAAGTGGCCAGCACAGAGACTCAGTTTCCTGTGTGGTGGAGTCTGAGGTAGCTTTTGAACTAGA
The DNA here is from genome assembly GCF_022539395.1 of Myiozetetes cayanensis. Classification (NCBI taxonomy): domain Eukaryota; kingdom Metazoa; phylum Chordata; class Aves; order Passeriformes; family Tyrannidae; genus Myiozetetes; species Myiozetetes cayanensis. Next base: position 5,847,369 of record NW_026087270.1, read on the forward strand.
ATTACCCAGACTGCTGGCGATGAGTGATTGCACCCACCAAATCAGTAGCATTCATCTCAGCCTCTTTGAGACTTAAAATGATAACCCAACAGATCATCCCTCTAGCCAGCCCTATGACTGGCACCATATAGCTGCTATTCATCTTCACAGCTTCCTGCAAAGGAGAAGATGAGAACGATGTTATCAGTAGTTTGCATATGGGCAACGGATGCACAGAAGACTACGGGATTTGTTTCAAGGTCACACTGTCTGTGTCTCAGAGTTGAACACCTTAAACACAAGACCTTTCTACCTCATGCTTATATCTAATGTCTATGAATATATTTTCCCCTTATGCTTTAAGCTGGTCTGTTGGTTCCCAACTTTGAAGCAGTTTCCTGCCTTTCCATGGCATGAATTTTGAACTCATCCATTGAAAGCATATGGGCTTTTTCCTAGCAAACAAGTTAAACTACAAGCTTGGAAAGGCATGTGAACCAGAGTTTGAATCTCAGCCAAACAATTTGTTCTGGCTTTAATCAAGATGTCTTCTTTTAACTTCAAATATCATTTTTTAAAATCCCATATCAAAACTTCTAGTGTCACACTATGAAATCAATAAATACTACCAGTCATTCAACTTAAAAATACTTCAAAGCAGCCTGAGTGATAACCATTATTTTATTTTAAAAAATATTCATCAAAGAGATGCAGTTAATATGATGGCAAACAAAATTAACTGCAACAAAGAAATGTGTCAGTTATATTTTGAACTTGCAGAATCCCACAAATGCTACTAGTTTTGCATTCAAAGTTTCTCTTTTTCCATTCCTGTGTTGACACATTTTAATATTTCCTTTTTTCTTCTTGTCATAACTTAGTTATGCAAATGATAGTTTTAAAGGAGTCATTTAATTCATCAAATATTTCATGTTATTTCACACCTTAAGGAAACATTTTTGGCCCAGATTGTCCTTCATAAAATCCTGTGTGAGGAACCTGTCCTGACTCAACTATGCACTTTAATTGTGTGTTGAAGTCTCATCTAGTTCAGTGGCTTTACTTTTAAAGTTAAGTATGTGATTATGGGCATTCCTGAGTAAGGGTCATGGAGTTTTATCTTATTCCATAAATATTTCAATAGAAAACAAAGAGATGTGTTCATGAGTAAAGTTCCAATGTAGGTAAGAGTTTTGAGATCTTGTTCATTAATTCTAGCAACCACTATCTAATTGTGTATTGCAATGGTACTTACATTTAGGTCATAGAGATAGTTGGGCTGTAAAGATTTTCACAAGTGATTGTTTTTTAAATATTCAGTAATATGATTTCTAGAATCAATAAAAATAATTCATGCTGTATCTATTATAAAATAGATCTAGGTTTTGTCAGATTCAGATCACTGAAGTTGATTTTGTAATTCTGCAGACAGGTAACTAAAAGGGAGAAGAAATCTGTATGTAGCTTTGGTGAAGTCCTCTCACCCAGCTTTAGATGTCTACAGTGCAGACATCCTCTTTAGTCCCTCTGGGCTCTCCTCACAGACAGTAGAGCAAGATCAGCACTTTCAGTGTGTCCATCCTCTGATTTGTTTTGCACATTGATTTTAGGAGGAAATGAATCATGTTGTAAAGTGCCTTTCCTTGCTATGGACTATAAAAGTGTTTAGGGCAGAGATTCACTCACACCTTTTTCTTTTATATGAGGTGCCCTACAGTACCTCCCTGGCCACCAGCTGCTGCCCCAGTGCAGGTCTCTCAGAGATTCTGTGTCCCATGGGCATAGCTTGGATGTCCCAGAGGGATCTAAGATGCCACAGAGGCCGCTTTTTAGGTGACTGCATCCCTGCCAGATGCCAACTCAGATACAGGTGCTGCCTCCAATCAGAGTCTGTGTAGTGGGCCCCATGAGAAAATGGAGCACATTTAGTGCCTGGAAGGTTAAGGCCAAACTAAACCTGGGAACATATTCTCCGGGAAAAAGATTCAGAGAAAATTGTGGCAGCAGCTCTTATCTTTTGAACTGTGAAGCTTGACATCAGACCTCGGCAGCTGGAGGGTTTAAGCAAAGAATATCCAATGGCTTGATTCCCAGTTCAAGGTCAGGACTTCCACTGCACAATGTGTTTAAAATTTTAAGATAAAAAATTGGAGAAAAGTATATTACTAAGGTGGGTGAGTCCCTGATGTTCAGTTTTGCCCATGGAAAAACAAAGAAAAAAGGCAGAGTGAGACTAATTAGCCTGTTTTCCTGTCTCCCCATGCGGGGAGATACCACAACAGGAATGTATCTTGCTGTTCCATTATTGTCTGCTCTGTGGAGTTTTCCTGGCTTCTCTACTGGTGGGGATTCCGTGGCAGAGAGCGAGGCCTCCCTCAATGAACCACCAGAGACAGAGCTCTTTTCTGCTCCTGGTGTGCACTGGTGTGCCAGCAGCCAGCCAGCAGTTTGGTACAATGTGTGCAATTATCCACAGATTTTTCTGTTGCACAATGGTGGTGTAAGCTGCTTTGTGGGTTGTGGTTCTCCCTTCAAGCCCAGGCCTGGCCAGTGCTGGGGACCACTCGCCTTCTGCTGGCCTTGTGCCGGTGGCAGGAATCCCCCAGGAGTCTCCTTGGCCACTGCTTTTCACACCCAGTTACTGGTACCCAGAGTGCCGGGCTCTGCCCCCGTGTCAGCACCACCCTTGTGCCTTCTGCAGCCCCACTGTCAATCTACAGCTCAACTCCAATTTGTGCTTGTTTAAATGACAAGTAATGAAAACACATCTACCTGAATACGTTGTGCTGGGAAAATTTCCAAAATGGAGCCCAAGCACCAAGGTACCCCTGCCTGGGGCTTCTCATGTTTAACAGTTGATTAGTACTGCCACCACTAGTTTTCCATCCTCTCACCCTGATGCAATTCCCAGTGATAATCACCAGCTAGCTCAGCTCAAGTCACCCAGAAACAGGACCCAAATGCTTTTACTAGTTGCATAGGAACCTACTGAGAATGGATTGCTGCCACAGTAATGATAGCATGAATAAGAAAATAGAAACTTGAGTGTAAAATTGTTTATTTACTATTTATGTGTGGCTGTATCATGTTTGGGGTCTTTTAGTTGCAGCAAAAAATGACTAGCACAGTTTATAGTGTTACAACTCTGGTCTGTAAGATTTCTCAAGAATGAGATAGATGGGGAACCTTAAGCCTCTGTGAGAGTGGTTAGGCCCACTGGAAGAAAACCAAAAGGAATGTTCAAAATCTAGTTACAAGATGATTATGGTTTGGAGCCATACACTTCACTCCTACCATAGGACTTGGGTAGGTTTATGGGTGGGGAAGGGAAGACTTTCAGAGCAGTCCTATTCATTCCAGAAAGTCTGCCTCTAACTGGTGCCCCAGCATCATCTCTGGCTAGAAGAAAAAGGAGTTTCCCAAGGGATCCTCCAGCAGTGGGGTGAGCTCCAGGAGAGGCTGTCCTCTTAGGTCTGGCAAGCAGATTTACCTTCGGTTTTTCAAATGAGTCTGCCCTTTGTCTGACTGAAATTTTTGCTAACCATGAATTCTGACTGCTTTGTAGTTTAATTCATTGTTCAGTACTGCTGTTTTGGGAAATTTATGAACTCTTTGATGCTCTCTTCTCCTTACAAAAAGGATTTAAGAGTGGGACGTTGTGTAACGGTGTGTGTGTGCTTGGCACAACAGCCAGTCAATAGGGTGTTTCTCTCTAGCTACATGATTTGTGGTGTGTTTCATCTTCTGTCTTCCATACCGTAATTATTTCAGTGTCTCTGTCCTTCTTGTCCATTATTCTGCCTTTGCCAGCAGTGTGGAAGTGAGCACGTTGTACACAAGGATCCGCTGTGTTCCAGCTACTTTCCTCACCTAGGCTGGGGTGCAGGGCACAGGGAAGGCAGAAGCTGAGGAAAAGGGGGTGGTCGAGCACAGCATGGGAGGCTGGGGATGCCTCAGTTCTGAGTAAGGTGGAGAACAATCAGATCTGCACATGCAACTGCAACTTTGCACTGGTGGCTGGAGTGTTGTGGCCATGGTGAGGGCAGAGTGTCTGCCAGCAGGGCCTCAGGGAGAGCGTGAGAGTCCGCATGGAGGAGTGTGTTGATGCTGGAATGTTAGTGCAGGGGGACTGGATTACTTTGGGAACACTTGTCTGTGAGGTGGAGTATGGAGACTAGGGCAGCAGCTTAGTCTCTGAATGAGTCAAGTGTGGGCAGTTTTTAGGCAGGTTTTGGGTAGTTTGTAGGCACCTGTCAGCTGCAGCATGAGGGAGAAGATGGCTTTGCTGTGGAAAGCTTGTCAGAAGTCTGCTTCTTGCAAGTGACCTTGAGACTCCAGGTCCAGCTGGTGGCTTTCAGGCAGGGGCTGCCCAGACTGAACCTCCTGGGTGGGAGAGGGGCCCCTGCAGCTGTGGGTGAGGGGCTGAGCTGGCACTGAGGTGAGGCAAGAAACTTATATGAGAGCGGCTGTGTGGGACGGGAGCCCAGGGCTGATGGCTGGGCAGGGCTCACATGATGGTAGTGGGGACAAGGGTGACAACAGAGCTGAAAAGACAGTGCCAGCAATGGACACACAGTGCTGAGGTGGCACAGAGTGAGGACAGCACTGACATCGTGGTGTGAGGGGCAGCTCTGGCAGGAAATGCTGAGATACCTCATGCTGGGGAGGGAAGAGGGGATTCAAAGGGAAACACTGAGGCATGTCATTGAACATGGAAGGATATGGACAGGGAAGGGCACGAACAGGAAAATCCTATCACAACACAGGTACCAGTTGTTACTCCCAGTGTCAGAGATCTGAAAAATGGTTCCTGCCTTGTCTTTAAGCAGCTTCTGTTTTCACAGTTCTCCCAGGGACAATACACATTCCCCAGCAAAATGCCATATTAAATGATAGGGTGTGCACTTTGCAGCTTCCAAGCCCATCTCTGCGTTAGCTCTCACCTACAATATCACACCACACACGGGGTTTGAACTTTGCACCAGTGACCACGGTGTTTGGTTTTGGTGAGGACTGTGTAGCAGCTCTGCCCTGTACATGTGGTTTGCTGGGGTTGGAGAGAATCACCATTTCCCTGGACAGCACAGAACAACCCCTGGAACAAGGCATATCTCAGTGTATTTGTATCTATTAATTTTGATCTAACTTGCAACTGTGTGCATTTAGGATGGAGGGAGGGTCCTCAGCTATAACTAAGTTACTGTTCATCGACTAATGTGTTTTCAGGAACACTTTGTTGGTTTTGTTTTCATACCTGCTAATGTGATATAGTGAAGGCTACTTGGTACTGTGCATGCAAAGCTAAATTAAGTCTGGCAGGCAGCCCAGGAAGCCCTGCCACGTGTCCCAGCTGCTCACGGCACTCACCGTGTGCTCTGCTTCCCCAAATTTGCTGCTGCACATTTTTCTCCAGCCTCTTGCAAACAACAGAGATCTTGTGGTCAGGAGCTTCCTCATGATTTGGCATAGAGTGAATAGATGAAGTTCATGAAGAGAGTTTCTTGTAAAGATGGATTGAGTTTGCAATTCTACTTTTTTCCTTCTGCTACTTTCAAAGACGAAGGTGCCAGACTCTTCCCTCCACAGGTGAAATCAGAAAATTGGCAGAGAGAGTACAGAGACTGACTTTCAGGAAAAGGGGGAAAAATTATTTTATTTTCTTCTAATTCTGAGCACCATTACCCCTCACCTCTGAACCAAGAAAGACTTTACGTGGTGTCATAATTTAGCAAATTACTTCCTCAAAGGAAGGTCAAACATTTTACCATTCGATCAATAGGAAGCGACTTACAAATCATGTGTATTGATCATTGTAATCATTCAGAGGAATGTAGGGCAGACACTAAAATCACATGCACTTAGTCTTAATTGCCCACATTAAAGCAATTATGCCCCAAAACTGTCATTGTCTAATGCTATGCACACTACCCAGCATGGTAACTTTCAGCCATACATATTTAATCATAAATCAGCCTCTTAGGTCTATTGCACTAAAGACTTACAATATTGCTGTAATTATGCAAATATAACTATGTCTTTTTTCATCAACGTGTAAGATCATGTTGCTTTGGGGAGCCAAGTGGGGGAAAATAAGACCCTATATTAATGCAGCTCGTATTTAATACATATATTTTACAGCTGTGCTATGTGTTCATGACACAAGTACTTAAAGTGACCTGAAATTGCTAATGAACAGAGAGCCTTTGTAAAAGCAGCCACAGGTCAAGGACTTGTAGATAAAACTTGTTGAGAGGTACATTGATGGTAGGCTTGTGTCAGGAGAGTGCTATTTGTTCAAGGATGTTTATAAACATTATTTTCCAGAGGATCATTTCAGTGCCTCAGACAAATACCAATTGGTAGAAATGAAATAAATATTTTCTGATCTTGTAAACATAAGGTAGATGCCTTTTTCCTTTTGTCAAGGAAGCCAGTGTGTAGGCTCAGGAAAGTTTTGTTTTGATCAACTGAAAAAATAGCCAGGAAGATATTTCTTTTACTATTCCAGAAATCATTTCTAAACAGATCTGGAAAATGAACAATTCTTGGTATGTTATATCCATTGTATTTTGCAAACAAGAATGTTTTAAATCACAATTATTATCTAGTATGGAACAGCCAAATTTGCCTTTCTCAGACAATATGAGCTAAAGTCCCTTGAAGTTAAAGAAGAGCTTTTCTCCTGCCTTCCTGGGCTGAGATCTAGACCTGCCTCAGTCAATTCCCAAGCAGCTCTCCAAAAACAGGCATCATTTAACACAGCCCAGAACAGAACAGAAAAAAAGTACAGAAGAGACTGCACTGTAACACAAGACAGCAAAAAGAAGGAGTTTCACACTACTTCACCCAGAGCCTGCTTTTAATTCTTGACTCCCCTCTGAGGGAGAGCAGAGCAGGCCATGCCCTGGCTTTGCATGCAGAGGCACAAAGGAAAGGTACAGAGAGGGAAGATGGGCTGTTGGTGTTGCCAGGCACCTCCACATTACCCTTTCCTGCTCCTCTGAGCTTTACTGGAGCCTGAAATATCACATCTTCCAGCAGGTGTTGATCTCTACGTCAGTAGTTCTGCAAAATGTTCTTGCACCTTCTCAGTCTTCAGCACGGTGGGCTGCTGATACGCAGGCCTGAGGGTACTTCTGTGAAGCCCCAGAAGGTAATGAGAGATGTTGCCTTTTTGGCAGCAGGCTCCAGCTAAGGCGCGTGTGTCTTCACTGGGAGATGCACAAGCTGCAGATCCTTCAACAAACTTCAGAGCTGCAGGAACAGGGAACAGTGTGTGGAAGCTGAGAGCTAAATTGATTCAATCCTGGGAAGATCTCTGACTCCAAATCTCAGGCAAACTCATTTTAACAAGTTTTTGAGAATGTCAGCAATGTTTTTGATCTTCTGAGGGTCTTAACCTGTTCAAAGCAACAATATGTAGAGCATAAGATACCTTGTAGGTCACATGTATTCAGGTGGGCACTGAATCACAAGTAATTCAGTATGGGCTTTTAAAAGGGGCAAAGTATATAATTTCTCTCAGAAGCCCTTAGCCCCAAAATAGTGATTCAAGCATTAAACACTGAGCAGAAGAGAAAGCCCAGAGTTGTTTCAATGGAGTAAAAAGCACATAAAATTTATAGGCTCAAAATTGTTGCACCAAATCTGATCAGAGTACTGACTGGGTTAAAGGCTGGCTGCAGATGCGGACAGTTTGGGGGGCATATTCCGTGTTTCTCCCTGCACAGCCAGGTGGTGAGGTGCTGCAGTGTGCCTGATTGCTTGGGAATCCCAGCACTTCCCGCAGTCGCTCATTCTTTCAAGTAGCAATGAAGTTGTTTGGCTGGATCCTTTATGAAAGTTAAAATTGGTTTGTCGTTTTCTTTTCGCTTCTCACACCTTATCTAGTTTCTACATTCTTCCCACTTCAGTAGTCAAAGTGATTGAAAGCCGAAAACTGAGCAGATCTGTCCCTGCAGCAACTTTCCTCGCGTTTCTCATTTACCGTTTATCAAACGGGCTCTTTGTCTTTGCAGTCCCCTGATGTTGCCTCTGTTACACGGTGATATTCTTCAGGTCATGGGGGTTAAAAGGGGGCTAAAAAGGAGATCATATTGGACTTGCTTTACACAGACATGTAGCATTAGACCCAACGCCCAATAGAGGAAAGATATACTACTCCTATTTGATGAGCAGCAGGCCAATAAATTCATTAATCATCATTTTATGCCTCATCAAACACTTCCCAAGTTCCTCCATGGGAGTTATACAAATTAGCCACTGAAAAGGCAGTAATTTTAGTTTAGCTAGGTAAGTGCTTTTTGATTGCCTTCCTGAACAATGCTTCCCTTGACAAGCTAATAAATCAGCCCTTTCTGAATCAGAAGTGCAGCAAGTGCGAACAATAACTCCACATAGTTTCTCCGCTGATTTCAGCTGGAAGGCCTAAGAGGATGATCTGGGATCAAAGTCTCTTACTTTATTGCAGAGCAAAAGCTTTCTTTATGAAGAAGAGCTACAGAGAAATGAGGGAAGGGGGATTTTTTTAATCAATTAATGAGAGAAAAAGTCTTGAAACAAAAAGGAGGCCTAAGTCTCCGATTGCAGGGATGCTGGGAGGCCGGCAGGGCAGTTCGGGCAGGAGCGGGCCCTGCTGCAGGTGAGGCTGGAGGCATAAATCGAGGGGCTGCTCCTGTGGAGAGCTGCAGATTAGCAGGGCGAGTCAGAATAGAGACTGTATTTAATCTGCGACCAATTGATTCCTTGAGTGTTTCAGGTATTTGTAGCATAGGTTTAGATTTGTTGGGTGGCTTTACAGTGGGAAGCCTTGAGGCTGTGCTGTCTTATCTTTTTTTCAAATTGCTGCCTTTGACAGTATCATTTTTTTTAACTTGGCCGTAAATCATTTCACTAATCAGCTGTCACCAGCCAACATGCATACATTGGCATTCAGCCGGAGAATTTGTTTTGGAAGGCCTTTAGCAACAAAAACTATGTTTGTATCAATAACCGTCTGTTAACGTCTCATGCATACGGATGTAGAACACGGGGAGGAACAAGGGGAGACGGCAGTAACGGAGAGCAATTTGGTGGAGGGAAAAAGGGAAAAGCATTAATTGCAGCATACGGCGCAGCCTCCCCCCTCCAGCCGCGGCTCGGGTGAGGAGGTACGTGCGGTACCTGCGGCCCCGCCGAGACGGGAGCCTGTGCGGGGCCGGGGCGTGGAGCCCCCGCCGCTCCGCCGCGGCGGTGTCCGATGCTTCCCTCTCCCCGAGTCTAGACCCGAGGTATTTTAAGTACAGTGTGTCTCTTCTCCTCTTCATTAACTTTCCCTCCACACATCACTGCATGCCTCTGAAAATAACTTGGCAAACTGGGAGCCGTTTATCTCTTTTATCTTGGGACCTGATCCAATTAAATAAGTGCACATTTACATTTGCATCCATCAGCCCTGAGCGCGGAGAGGTCTGTGGTTTGCTTTAAGCAAATAAAAGCCAATTTCAGGGGAAAGGAGCTATCTGGACGAAGCCACTCCCGTCCCGGCCTGGCCGCGGGGGCGAGCCGAGCCGAGCCGATCCGGGCCAGGCAGGGGTAGGATGCGGAGCCGGGGCAGGATATGGCCCCACCGGCCCCTTGCCGGGCTGGCCGCGCAGCACCGCCACGGCAGAAAGAGGTGCTTATTGCTCAAGTGCCTGCATCAACCAGAGCCGGGCTCCCGGCACGCCGCGAGTTCGCACATGCTCTGATTATAACAGATGAGTAACGCCGTGCGGAGGACATTTATTTTCTGGTAGTTGGAGGTGAAGAGATCCCGGCTGAGGAGGCTGGAAGCGCCCGGCGGGGTCGTTCCCCGGGGAGTCGCTGAGCAGCCCCCCCTCCGGCCTCCCGCCGTATTCGGTCCCACGGGGCTGAACCGGCAGAGATTTCCCTGCCCGCAAACGAGCAGAGGAGGCGAGAGGGACTCGGGCCCGCAGCGGATGCCCCTCACCTGTAAAGCGGCCGTGAAAATAACGCGGGGCGCTCCCGTTGGGTAACGGGAACTCAGTGAACACAGCTGCCCCCCAAATGAGAGGGGAGGTGGCAGGGAACGGGATGCAGGTGACTCGGTGGGCCCAGGAGCCGCACCTCCTGCGCGGCTCTCCGCGCGTTTGCGACCCTCGCTGTCTCCTGCCCCTTGCGGGGCCCTGCCGGGGAACTCCGCCGCCGCGCAGAGAAACGCTTCTGCCTGCGGGGGAGAAGTAGGAGTGCCCATATTGGGGGAACCCTGTTCCTCATTCCAGCGTTAAGCTCTCCAGTGGACGTATCCCCCAGGGTGCAGCGGGGGAGCCGAGGGGCACTTAGGCGCCGGGGCTCCGGCCGCAGCCTGGGAGCGGGGGCAGGGCTGGGAGCGGCGCTTTGGGGCTGCCGGCGGGGGAGGAGGCGCCTGCTGAGCGCTCTCGGGCAAGAAATGGCATAGCCCGCTCAGGAGCCGCTCCAGCGGCCGCCCCGTCGGGCAGGGCCGGCACTTCGGCTAGGCGCGGCCCGTCCCATTCTTCTCCTGCCCATGGAGAGCCCCTTCTCCGGCAGAGAAAGGTCCCCGGGCTGAGTCGGGTCGCGCCGCCGGGCGGCCACTTCCGCGCCCGCGGAGGCGCGGTGGAGGAATGCAGGGACAATGCGCCATCTGTCACCGCCGGGCCGCGCCGCGGCCGGGAGCGCCGCCGAGGGCGCTGATTTATGCTGAATGCGCCTTAGAAGATCTCGATGTAGACTTTGTCTTTCTCTGTCAGAGCCAAGTAAAAAGAAACAGCTGGCCTGAATTTTTAGCACCCATAATTAATTAAGAGCTTCATTCCTGGGATTTGATGATTCAATAAAGCAAGACCCTTATTCCCCTATGTGATTCTAGTGAATTTCTACTCCACTCCAATCCTTTTGGGTCCCAAGATAGGGCAGATTAACACTCTTTTTCTGTGGGAGAGAAGGGAAAAAATGCCTCAAGATTGCATCTGAGGCGCACACAAAAGGTAAATTCAAAACTGCCACTTGTTCTCTGCAAAGGCTCCTTATTCTCCGCTATTGATGTATTTGTGCCAGGTTTTAAAGAAACCAGAGGGGGGGATGAGGAATTAACATATTGCTCATTTGGAAAAACAGCCGGTTCTGGTTTTGGTAACACTTGTTCCCTTGCCAGCCACAGATGTCCTTACTAATAATCGTGGCAGGTCACAGAAAGAGGGGAGCTGCGAGGAGGAGGGGGGCGGGTTCCCCGGCACTCCCGTGCCGCTCCGAGCCTGCTCCGAGCACGGCTGCTGCTGCTGGGGCAGGGTTAATATCGCGGAGCCGGGCGCACCGCACCGCAGGGCCGGCTGAGGAATATCCGCGGCTGCGCACCGGGACGGGCCGTGGGGACGAGAAGGTGTTTTTTGGTGTGTTTTTTTGGGGGGATTTCCCTTTTTTTTTTTTTTTTTTTCCCCCACTCATCTCCGTTTTGGGTTGAAGTTCCTGGACTTTTCCCTGCAGCAAACCCCTGTGGTATTTTTTTATTCGCCGCCTTTAAACTTGCTGACCGTCTGATGTTCTCTTGGCGGAGGGGCTTTCACGTAGCTTCTAGGCACGACATGGGAAGATGCTGTTCAGAACCTCTTGCCGGGCGGGGGGGTTGGGGTGTGGGGGGAAGTCCAATAAGCCAATTAGACGCGACCGCGCCGTCCCGGCCGCCGCGGAGGCTCCGCGCCGCGCGTGAGCCCCGTAGGTTAATCGTGACAATTGGAAAAGCAACACTCGCGGGGAGAGCAGCGGGGGAGATGTAAACACGGGCCAGGGTGTTGAGGGTCTAAATTAGGATTTGTTTTGTTTTTAAGCGTGAAAGAGGAAGCTGCAGGGCTGCGCCAGGCTCCCCGCCTCTCGCCCTCCGTCCCCGCGATTGAGAACCGGGGAAAAAGGTACAGGGGGGTCCCGCCGCCCCTGGCGGAGCTCGGGGGCCGTGCCGGCTGCAGACCGCACCCCTTGTTCCGTCTGTTTCCTTACAGGAGAGAGACAATTTTACTGTGGATAGAATGGATAGGACCGATGGCTGCAGCACCGGGCTCCTGGCCCCCCTGGGGTCTTGTCATCCCGGGCGCTGAGGAGGCGGTGAGCCCATCGGGATGGGCACGGCTGACCCGGGGGCACTTGCCCTGGTTTCTGCGGGGAAGTCTCTTCCTTCACCGGGGACAGGGCACTTAGCTCGGCCGGGCGTGGCGGGGGAGCCGCCCCGGCTCCCCGAGGTGAGCTGCGCTCCCTGCCCGGCGGGCTCTCGCTTTCTGCCAGGAGTCCCCGCATGTCCCCTCCAGTGTCCCGGATCCTCTGTTATGTCGACCTGGACACTGAAGTGTTCCTGCGGCCCCACTCGTGGCCCCCGCCGGGCCAGCTGGGCCAACACACTTCTCGGCCGCGCTGAAGGGTCTTGGGGGGAATGTTGGGCTGTCACCTGCGGGAGAGGGCGGCCCCTCTGCCACCTGCGCCGCTCGACCCCCACCGTCGGGGCGGGCGGTGTAGGGTGTCGCGGGCCCCCCCGCCCCATCAAGGGCCGCGCCGTGGGGTGCGGGGCGGAAAGGGGAGGGAGTGGGCACGGAAAGGGGCGAGCGGTCTCTCCCGGGCGCGGAGCGGCGCCCCGCCGAGGCAGGGCCGTCCCCACCTGCGTCCGTGGGCAAGCACCTGCTGCCAGCCGCGCTGATGGGAGCCCAGCCTGCAGGGCCCCACCGCCAGCCCCGCTCTACCCCTTCGCCTGCCCCAAAGCTCTCAGCAGCGGCAGCGAAGCCCTCCCGCCGCCAAACTGCGGCCCTGCCCGCGCCCCGGGAGGGCTCCGCTCCCAGCGTGAGCGCCGCTCCCGAGGCTGCTCCCGACTAACTTACGGCAGCTTCACTGGCAGCAGCCGTTATTTTTATTTTAAGGTATCCTCACTTCTTTTCTTTTCTTTTTTCTTTTTTTTTTTTTTCCCCGAACAGCAAATTAACATGCCAGAGGCAAAAAAGGCGGACGCTGCCCCATCCCCCCCTACTCTGCTACGGAAAAGAAACTGGGAAATTCGTGCTTATGTTAAAGAATGGCCGTACAGTATATCTCCTGTGGCAAGGGAAAAGGGTGAAGAATAAAACTGTTGTATGAAATAGATAGGGCTACAATAATAGTTATGGTTTAAAATAAGCGACAGGCTGCAACCTAAAGGAAACGGTTAATTCCCTTAGGAATTTATACATCAAACGAAAACCGTATTGAGATCTCTAATAGACCTATTCAGGATACCCCCGATTATAAGGAATAGGGCTTTTGAACGAGCGAAGCTCCTAAGCTGCTTTGCAAAATAGCTTTTTCAGAGATCGGAAGATCAGCTGGGGAAAGGTAGAGCGACAATTAAAAAAAAAAATCCATACCTATATGAATAACTAAAACCTATTTATTTTGAGGTAGTCGTCCTCTGCGGGACCTGTTGTGTCGGGAGCGCTGTCCGAAGGGGCTTTGTCGCTCCCTATAGCAAAGGGCGCTCGGGAGTTTCCCCCGAGTTCAGCCGGGGGCGATCTCTGCCGTGGGGACGGTGCCGGGAGAGCCCGGGCGGGAGGCGGGCTGCGGCGCTTTGCCTCCAGACCCGCACATCGGGGCTGCTTCTGCCCGGTCCGGCTGTACCCTACCCCTCACTGCGGGAACTTTATCCCGTTTTAAACAAGGCAGGTGAGTACAGTAAAGCGCACTGCTGCGCGAAAAATACGCCTTTCTGCAGGTCTCCCCGACAGGAAATGAAATATCCAAAAGAGGAATTCGAGCGTTTTTTAAAAAATAATTTCTAATTTATAAAATGACAAAATAACATAATATTATCCCAGGAATATTTGATTCAGTTTCAAACAATTTTGATTTTAAAACAGATTATCTAAAAAACAGTTGTATAACCCAGCAAACATGGACTGGATCTTTAAAACCCAAAATACAAACTACTATTTAGAATCCCGTAAAACGTAAATATGCATGAATAAACCTGTTACACCTAATAAATGGCTCTGACAAAGTTGAAGAGATTACAAAATAATTATCTGGCTCGTAAAGGAAAAAAAACCCGAGCAAACTGAGGGGTGTCTCAGCCCCAGCCCCAGCGGTCTCAGTCATACTCCCATCACATCAACAGTGGCAATGTCACTGTACAGTTGACACCCACGAAATCCACACTGAACAGGGAGAGACCCGTCCCCGGAGCTGGGTGGTGGAACAGTCCTCGCCGTTATTTGTTCGGAGGGGACCTGGTCTGCTCGGACAGCCGTGCCGACGGGGACTGACTTTTGGTTCGAGGTTCCACGCTCAATGCCTCTGGGGAGTCCCTAATCCACTCGGGGACCCACTTTCCGCTGCCTTAGCCTTTGGAGCGGCGGAACAGCACGGAGAGAGCTCAAGGCGCTCTCTTTCCCCCGCACCCAAGGGACGTCTGGTAGCTGGGACTGCCCCGGCTGCGCGGCCCCTGCCCCACCACTCGCTGGGGCGCAGCGCGGAGCGGAGCGCGGCGGCCCCGCGGGGCTCCCGCACGGCCGAGCGGGAGGCGGGAGCCAAACCCGGGCCGAGTGTGACACCTACCTGCCAGCGCCGGGAGCACCGCGCCCGCGGCCGGCCCTGCGCGGGGCTGCGCGCCCGCGGCCGGCCCCCGGACCGCCCCGTCCCGCGGGCCGGGGACAGCGGGGCAGCGCGCCGGGGGAGGGGAGCGGGGGAAGGGAAGGGGCCGGGGCGGCCCCCGCCGCACCGAGAGCATTTGCCCGTGCAGTCGCCGGCCTCGGCCGCCGCCGTAGCACCGCTGCAGCAGCGACGCGGGCTAAATCTGGCAGAAAATCGAACTCATTAGCAAAGTTCACCAGCTGATTGCTTTGCATAAAACACGACACTGATTGGAAGTAATTAGGTTAAAAGATGGGACTGCGCTTCGATTTGGTGTTTCTAACAAGTGCTTTTGTGCGTGGCCTGATTTAAGCCTTCACCTCCGGGAACAGCGTCCCTCCCGCGCCCGGCCCCGGCCCGCTGCCGCCTCTCCCGGCCCCGCGGGCTGCTTTCGCCTCCGGAGCCCCCCGACCTTTTAGAAATTGCCTGTCACTTCAAAAAACCACTTCAGGTACTACTGTGAGGTCCTAAATGGAGCACCGCGTCTCATTTAACGCGTATATTTTTTTTTTTCGCAGCTATGCACGTATCTGCCCGTTGCAAAAAGAGAGTGGTTTTGATTCTGTTAAAAATCTCTTTTAATTAAATATTTGCATTTTACAAAGGCTGCTGCAGTTTTTGTATCTAATACGTATAACCTATTTCCTTTTTTTTTTTTTTTGTTCTGTTTTTGCATTATGGTTTTAACTCACACCCAAGGAAAAAAAAACAATAGTCATAAAAAAATTAAATTAAACTTGTATATATATATTTTAAAACTATGAAACAATTTGGAAAAAGACACAGAAATGTATATATTTATATTACGAAAACAACATTAATGCCTGTACAGGTGTCTTGATTTCATAATTTACTTCAAAGATACTGTATTATCAATTTAAATACAAAAAAGCTACATTAAATATACAGAATAAGATTTAATACAAATCTTTCTTCGTGTGTGTGTGAGAGAGCATGTCATTCCTTTGCTTTTCACTTGCTTAAGACATTTCTGGGCGGTTGTTACCCAGACATTTCCAATAGACTCTATAAACTTTTGAAGGGGGCGCTGGGATAGAGGGGGGAGCTGGTCTTTTTCTGTTTGTTTTGTTTTTCTTTTGGTAGTGGAAAAATAACTGCCAAAGCAATTTATTATTTCTCTCAAATAAATTAAAAAAAAAAAAAAAAAAGGAAGAAAAGAACAAAACCACAGTCCCAGGAGGGGTTAGGGAGGAGAAGCCGATATTAAATGTTGGACATACCTTTCTTCAGTTCGTAAGGTGAGTCTTTGCAAAGGTCTACTTGGGACTGGCTCCTGATCATTTTAGTGTCTTTAGCCAGGCTCTCGGCTCTGCTGAGGACAGTCTGGTTTAATCCATTGAAGTGGGCGCCGGGGGCGGCCGCGGCGGGGCCGCCGGCGGGGTGCCCGTGCAGGGCCCCGAAGGAGCCGTAGTTCGTGTAGCCGGGGTAGAAGGGCGCCGTGTAGTAGAGCGGCCGGGGCAGGACCGCCCCGTTGGGGAAGGGGCACTGCGTGGCCGGCGAGCGCGGCCGCGGCGACGAACGCGACGGGCCGCTACTGCCCAGCACGGCGGGGCCGGGGGGCGCCGCCTCGCCGCCGGCCTCCTTCGCCTTGTCCGCCGAGGTGGCGATCTCGGCCAGCGACCAGAGCTTGGGCTTGGCGAGGGCCGCCTGCTGCGGCGAGTGGATGACGGAGGCGCCGGTGGCGGCGGGCAGCAGCGGGTGCAGGTCGGCGGCGTGCGGCGGCCCGGCGGCGGCGGAGGGCGGGCGGTACGGCGGGGGCTCTTCCGCCCGCCGCCAGCGGCCCGCGGCCCGCCGGACACGGTCCCAGCGGGGAAGCGCCGGGCGCCTTGGGGGGGACGGGCGGCCCGTCGAGCCGCTCCTCCGCCGGCTCTTTGCAATCCGAGTCGCTGAAGCCGCTCTCGGCCTCCCGAGGGCCGGGGGACTCCTGGAGGCGCTCGCAGCCCGGCGCTGTCTTCGGATCCGTCGCTCCTGGGGGTGGAAAGGAGAGGGGTGGGGGGCAGCTCTCAGGCTCGCCCTGCGCCCCCCAAACCCGCCCACCCACTTCGCCGCCCACCCCTCGGTCCCCACCGTCGCCAGGCCTGCACCGCTGCCCGCCGGCTCCCTCCGCTACGGCTACCCGCTCGGGGGGACAGGCCGCCCCGCCACCGCCGCCCCGCACCGGGCCGGGGGCAGCCCCGAGGGCGCGGGCGGGGTGACCCGGCCAAACCCGCCGTTCTACCTGTGTCTGGCGTCCCGGGGTCTCCCTTCTCCTCCAGTTTCTGGGGCTCGTCCTCGTCGTTTTTCTCCAGGTCAATGTTCTCCTCTTCTTCCTCGTCCTCGCTGCGGTTTCGCGGGGTCCAGGTCATTTTGTTCTCCTTCTTGAGCCGCCGCCGCGCGTTGGCGAACCAGGTGGAGACCTGGGTGAGGGTCATTTTGGTGATGATGGCCAGCATGATCTTCTCGCCCTTGGTGGGGTAGGGGTTTTTCCGGTGCTCGTTGAGCCAGGCCTTGAGGGTGGCCGTGGCGTCCCGCGTCGCGTTCTTGCGGTATGCGGGGTCCCCGTAGGGGTAGGAGCCGAGCGGCGCCGCGTACGGGTGGTACCCCAGGGAACCGGCCATGCCCGGCGTGTGGTCGTAGGGCGAGCCCTGGGGAGAGAGGGGAGAGCGGCCCGGCGGGGCGAGGTCAGGCGGCCGCGGGGCGACAATGACACGGCAAGGGCAGCGCCAGGGCCTGCCCGCGGCCCCTGCCCGCGCCCTCCCGCCTCTCCCCCGGAGCTAGGCCCTGCCAGGCTTCTCCCCCGGCTCTTTCCCGGGAGGACGGGCGGAAGGGCTTGGGAACTCCTGGGGGCCGAGAGTCTCCGGCCCCAGGAGGCCACTGGCTGCCTGCAGCAATCCAGCGCCTCTCCCCCAAATGCAGGAGCGGAAAAGCAAGTGGGTATCGCGGCGTGGGGGCGGACATGGGCAGGGGGACCGGACCCTTCTCCCAGCGCTGCGATCGTGGCAGGCAACCTGCCGGGCCCAGGCGACCGGGCGGGCTGGGCAGGTCCTTTGCCTGCCCTGGGGCGGGAGGAGGAAAAAATAAAGGGGAGAAAAGAAAAGAGAAGAAAAGAAGAAAAAAGAGAAACAGAAAACGGGGGGAGAGGAGGGAAAAGAGCCCAGAGAAAAGAAAGAGAAAAAAAATTTCAGAAAAAAAAAGAAAGAAGGAACTGTGAAACTCTGCCCAGATCCTAAAAAGAGGGGAGAAGCTGAGCAAAACTCGCCGGGTTTTGGGGGGAGCTGCGGGGCGCTGGCGGCGGCCGCAGCTCTGCGGCGAGGATGTCCTGCACCCGGGCCGGCCC
The DNA here is from genome assembly GCF_022539395.1 of Myiozetetes cayanensis. Lineage (NCBI taxonomy): Eukaryota > Metazoa > Chordata > Aves > Passeriformes > Tyrannidae > Myiozetetes > Myiozetetes cayanensis. Next base: position 5,865,319 of record NW_026087270.1, read on the forward strand.
CGCGGTGCCCCGCGGGCGCGCACAGCGGCGCAGTGCCCTGCCATCCCCTTTACTTCCCGCACAGCCCTGCGGAGCAGCTTGCGGCCATGGGATTAGAGCTCTGCAATATTTAAGCAGCCTAATTATCGCCGTGCAGGGGAAAGTTGCCTGGGTTTATCGCCCGGATTTCTCCCATCGCCGACCGGTGCTGGGTTCATTTCCTTTTCAATCACAATAAGCTAATTGTTGAGGAATTACGACTGCTGTTTTATATACATATATATTTTTTAAAATATTTTTTTTTCGATAGGGAATGAAACCGGTCCCTGCCTGCCCCGGTCCCGCTCTCCCGGGCCGTGCCGGTGGCTCCCCCCGCGCCCGGCCCTGCCCGCCGCTGCCGCCAGCAACAGTGTGCGGCAGCGCACGGCGGCGATGCGGGAAAGTTGGGCGGCGAGGCGGGGAGCCGCGCTCCCTTTTGTCCCCGAGATCTCAAAAATAAAATGGGAACAAAAAGCAGGCCCGGGAGGGGGGAGCAGGGGCCCGCGGGATGCCGTCGTGCCCGGCGCGGTGCCGCCTGCCCGCGGCTGCTCTTACCACGTAGGAAGTGAAGGCGGCGGCGGCGGCGGCGGCCGGGTCGGTGCCGTACTGGAGATGGGAGTTGTAACCCGGGGAAGGGGCGGTAAAGGCGGTAGATCCGGCATAAGGGGAAAAAGCGGAGCCCGAAGAAGATCTCCCAAGTTCATCGGTCCTGGGTCCGGAGATCACGCTGGTGCTGTACGCCGGGCAGGAGTAGAGAGCCAAGGACGCTGACGGCTGGTACAAGTAACCCTGAGGATACGACATGGCCAGGCGCACACATATACCCGGGAGCCCAAGGCGCCGGGAGGGAGCGGCCGCGCTGCCGGGCTGGGGCGGCTGCGGCCGGGGCTTCGCGGGCGCCTCTCCGCCCTCGCCAGCTGGGCAGCGGTGGCACCTTGCTCTGCGCCGGGGCTGCTGCTCCGATTTCGCCTGCAGCCGGGCACCGCTTCCTCCTTTTTCTCCCCCCCTTGCTTTCCCCTCTTTTTCACCCCCCCACTCCCTCCTATCTCTCTCTCGCTCTCTCTCTCCCCCTTGCACTGGGGGGCTTTTTTTTTTCTCCTTCCTCCTCGCTCTCGCTTTCCGAAGGGTCCTGCCAAGATGCTAAGTTGGAAATTGCAGCTCCTGACGCCTTCTGCGCGGCCCGGCGAGGCTCCTCCTTCGCGGGGTGTTGTCAGTGGAAGGACTGGCAGGACCCCGCTGGGCTGCCGCGGCCGGGCCCAACCAGCGGGAGGGCTCCGCGCTTCCCTGGCCCTCCCCAGCGCTCAGAGGCTCAAGTGCGCCGGCTCCTGGATTGCAGTCACCTCCGAGCCATTTAAGATCAGCTCCAACTTTCTGCATGTGCTAAATACCGTGCGGAGCCGCGCTGCGCCGGAATGCAAGCCAATCAGTATATGAAAAAAAATAGATCTTTAATAAGATTTATTAGCCGTCCGGCTCCCCCTCTGCACAGCCACCCCTCCTCGTGCTCTCTGCCCCTGCCCCTCCCTCCATTAAATCACTGGAGGTGGGATATACAGGGGGTGGTGGTGGTGCTGTTCGTTTTTCTTTTCTTAACAAAAAAGGAGATTTTCGTCGGGGGAGCGCCGCAGCCCGGTCCGGTCCGGCAGAGCTAGGCTGCGTGGCCGGTCGCCCCCGCGGGCAGGGGCCGCCCTACAGCCGGACCTGTTGAGGGCGGCTGTGCGTGCGGAGCGATGTTGGGGCGTCCGGCCGGGAGCGGGGCTCGGCTTCGCGGAGGGCTCGGATTTAGTCTTTCTCAGCGCCGGTCGCGGGAGAAGGGAGACCCAGAGGGGAGCGGCGGAGATGGGTCCGTAGGCACCGCTCAGAGTGAGGGTTTGCCCGCGGATGTGCGGCTATCCTCCCCCACTCTCCCCGGCTTATAGAAGGGTCGAGGGGAAAGCAGATTAAAACCATATGAACCGGGATAAATCCCCCCGATCAGGAGATGTAATCTCCTATGATTCCACCAGATATATTTCCCAACAGAAACATATCCCGATTTATTCCCTTGTCTCTTTTTTCTCCCCTCGCTGCTGAGGCGAAGGCTGCTCCCGCCGCCTCGGACCCCCGGCCACCGGGACCCACGGGGCCGGACCCCCCTCGCACCCGCAGTGCCTTCCTCGGTCGAGGGAGGTATGACGATATAATTATATTTATGTTTTTAAAATTTATTTTCTTTTGTAACTTTTGCATTTCGCCGACCCTAATGCTCTCGCCTCTGTCCCCAGCGCGACGGACGCGGAGACAGCGAGGGGCGGGGGTGTGTTTTAAAACGGGCAGGCCGGGGCAGGAGCTTCCCGTGTCGCCGTGGAGGCGACAACGACACCGCCCCGCTCTCTCCCTCCCTCCTTCTCTACGGCACTCCGTCCCGGCGGCAGCATCCACAGCCCCCCCAGCTGGGCACAGGCTGAGACCTGCCGGGCAGCCCCGCTGCAGGGCCGGGGGTGAAAGGGAAGGGCTGGCCGGGCAAGGCGCGCTCTGCCCGCTGGCTTCGGGGGGACGCGGCAGGAGCGCGGCCGGCGGGGCGGGCGCCGCCCGCACTACACCACACTCCAGTGCGTGCATTAGACTACCCCGCACTACAGTGCACTACAGTGCACTACAGTACCCATCAGTCCGCGGCCCCGCCAGTCCCGCCCCCGGCCGTCCCGGCGCATGAGTGGCTGTGCCCCGGCCGGCGGCGGGCGCTCCCCTCCCCGCACGGGCCCGCCGAGCTGTCCCTCAGCGCGGGCTGTGCAGGGGCCGCGCTTGCCGGGGAGCCCGGAGGCGGCGCTGACAGGACGGCGAGCGAAGGCACTGCGGGCCGCGACGGCCGCTCCCGACCTGCACCAGCCCGGCTGGGTTCGGCTGGGCTGGGCTGGGCTGGGCTGGGCTCGGCTCGGCTCGGCTCGGCTCAGGTCAGCTCAGCCCGGCCCGAGGTGCGGGAGCGGGGCCGCGGGTCTGACCGCGGGGCGCGGCGGCAGCGCTGCCCCCCGCCCTGGGGCGCCCTCTGACGGGCGGGGCAGGGTCCCCGAGACACCGGGACACCGGGACACGGACACCGGGACACGGGACACGGACACCGGGACAGCGACTCCGCTTCGGTCGCGGGAGCGGCGTTTGGAAGGAGAGGTGGGTGCCAGCACCCTCCTCGCCGATGCTGACGAGCCGCGCTCTGTCTGCTATCTCTTCTGACGCCCTCCTTCCAATTTATTTTTGGTCTTTTTTGTTTGTTTGTTTGTTTGGCTGGTTGGTTTGTTTTAATTTAATTTTTTAACGTACAGCGTACGGAATTTCGTCTCAAAATCCATGCGGTTGTGCCCCGGTAAGCGGGACGGGTCCCCGGCTCGCACGCTCTCTTTACATGCTCGATCCACACAGGTGTGCACTTTCATCAGTTTTCAGCTGCACGGTGTCACCGGTGTTTGTCCCCGGGTGCATTTTGCGATCGCTCTGGAGCGCCGAATTTCTTTTCCCACTCAAAAGCGCTTCTGTCATAATCCTCTGACTATCCCCCCGTGTTCGGGGAGTGAGATATCGCCTGGTCAAGTTTTATACATTTAACATTCACTTTCTATGTGAGTAAAATAACTAACTGCTTTTCCGTGCTCCTTTCTTCTTGTAGGGAGAAGCAGAAGTTTTAACCATCATGCCGTGGCATCTGACTTTTTTGAGGAAAGAGGTAAGGTTAACATCATGTAAAATTACCCTCTTTATTTCTGATGTTCCACTAATCTTTCTTCTGTAAGCGTACATTTTGGAAACTGTGGTGAGTTCATGCATAGTTTCATGCATTGCAACATAATACCAGAGATGATTAATAAACGGTAGTGATAGGACTCTTATGCCGCCAGGATTGTAAATGTCTATCAAACTGACATTCTCACTACATTATGCCACTATTATATTCTTTGCAGTTTTAAAAGAACTGTAGATAATTATTCAAGATATTGAAACATTTAGTTTATAGTTCTATTGCTGTGGTTGTCACCTTCACTTTATATCAAATTTGAGACTCATTTCTTAAGGATGTCTCTATTTTCTGCTTTATTTGCACATTGATAGCTCTACTGAATGACTAGTCACAGCAACTTTTCCCTCTGATAGCAGCATATTAAAATGTGAAAGCCTAAGACTAATCTGCTTTGCAGGACTTTTGAACTATTTGATTGAAGGGAAATAAGAAGTTTGTTTCAAGACCATTGTTTGTGTTGTTCTGTCAGTTCTGTTAACAAATGTGGGGCTTGAGGATGCATGTGTTGCTTCTCTTCATTTTTACTGAAGGTAGGTGCATTCAAAGGTATACATGCGTTTTTGGTATTAGGAGACTGTGTACTTTGTAGCTGCCAGTGAAACTATATCGGTGCAAATTGATATTAAAATTCTGGACTTTATATATTTTTCTCATAATTTTTTGGAAGACAAATTATTAATTCAATAGAAGAAATGTTTACCCTTAAAATCTTGCTTAATAATGGGAAGTGCACTCTTAATTTTATTTAAATAAAGGCATGTGAATTTAAATTAAACTCCTTTAAATAAATAATCAAAATCACTATTTTTATAACTTTCAGTCTGATGGACTGGTCCTGCAAAGGTGTTTGAAAGGATCTTTGATTAGTTTAGTAGTCAGACTCCAGTAGGGTTTTTGACAAGAGGGCAACTTGGATTTAAGATGACTGCACAAAATGTGACCCAAAATGTGGTAACATTTGAATTTGCATATTTGTTTTTCTACACTGGTTTCTTTTGCATAATTTCATTTAGAGTGTGCAAACATATGTGGCACAGTATAAAATAGCGTAGTAAATTAGTGCATGAATATATAATAGGGATCAGCTGTGAATATTTTCTTTCTGGGAGCGGAAAAAGAAGCAGACGGGTCTTTAAAATAACAGCAAACTGTATTTTAAAAATACAGCCATTGATAGGCTCTAACTGTGAGTGGTTTGGTTCCAGGTGGCTTGTAGTGAATGGAGTTAAAGTTGGGTATTTTGGATATGATACACCTTAATTTAATTACCTTAGTAGCTACTTTCTGTTGAAACTTTAAAATCTAACGATCCCGCTTTTATTGCAGTCTTTAAAGATCTAATCGTTCTTGTGTGTGTCTGAGATGTAAAACTTAGTGCAAGGAGAGGCAACAGATTGGTTCCGTCATACGATTTTGTTGGGTTTTTTTGAGAGTACTTAAAAGATTATGATGGATAATGCTGTCTTGCCAAAGAATGCCGACACAGGTGTTCGTCATTATCTTAATTAAGATCCTGAGAAAATGTCATCTTTCGGCATGAATTATGAAGGGAGATGCATTAGGAGATCATTTCAACTTTTTTTTTTTTTTTTTTTTTTTTTTTTTACAGGGGTAGATGAGAAGGAGGCTGTTTTCTCAAAACCTTTTTGATATTTCTTTATCAGAGTACCTGACCTTAGACACTCACTGAATAATTTGTTTTTCCAGTTCGATTTGTGAATATGTTACCGAGACATCTGTAAGGGAATACTCTTAAAAATTTTTTAAAAGTAATCCCCCTCCCATATATTGTATCTTGTATAAGGCTGGCCTATAAAAATAAACCCCTTAGACTCAGATGAAAACTGCTGCTGGAAGCATCTGATAAGAGATGTTTTATACACTATATTTAAAAGCATTAACTCATAACAGAGAGAAAGAAATACATGTGAATATTCATTTTTTTTTTAATTAGGTATGAAGAGAAAAGAAATTTCTTTTCTCATCTTTGCACTACCATGGAAGTAAAACTAATTAGCATGCAAAGAGGAGGGAGGGGCTTGTGTTTTTGTGTGTTAAATCAGTGTATTATTAACTGAGCAAGAGCTAAAAAAATGAATGTAAAATATTGGTTGTAAAACTTAGGGGCACTTTCCTTCAGATACTGCTGCTGGCTTCCCTAAGATGAAGTGCTGGGAGTTACAGGGTCACTAAGAGCAATGGAAGTGCTGGTGTTTTGTGGCTCTTAGCCTAGGTGAACAGTCTTAGGAAGAGCTCTCTCTGCAAGATACCCTCCCCTGCTCTGCTGTTCCTTTTGCCTGCACTTACTTTGCCCAAGATGCCCCTTGTTCACACTCTGTGTTTGTGATCTGAGACCGAGGTGTAAACTTGTGAACACCTGGAATAACTCTTCTGTGTCTAGCAATTGGGTATTAGTTACCTTAGATAAAGTTTTGTTTTTCTCTGAAGCCTATGTAAAGTAATTTTTTGTTCACTAGAAGGAACCTGATTATCAGTTTCAGGTTGTTTTTTTTTTTTTAATTGCTTCAGCAAACCTTTTTAGTGAGTGGAATAAAACACAGAAGTGCAGCTGGCAAGCCTTTTGAGCACCTAGTTATTGTATTGAACATGTAACTCCAAGGATCTTGACAGTATCGTGGGAGAACCTGAAATTGTATTTCAGTTTCCTTGAAGTTTCCTGTAGTTAACTTAAATGGCATTATTTGCTTGAATTTGTTGGCATAATATGGACTAAGTTAGGGATGTCTTTAGAGTTTATTTTACTTACAATTCCATGGACAGATGCAGAAAATAAACTCTCAGTGAAAAGTGAAAAACTGCTCTCTTTCATGTCTGGAACAAGTTTTTCACTTAAAACAAACCACATCTACTGTTAGTTGGTCCTTATAGCAAATGAAGAGCAATTCAGTGGGAAGGATGGCTGTGGCTCCTTGTACCCTTTTATGAGACATTTGTGTGCCCATAGCCTCTCATATGGTGGCAAATTCCCTTTTGACTGCAGGTGCTGCAGTGTGGTGGGAGCTCCTGTAGCTGGAATCTGGACTGCTGCGTGGGTGTTAGAGGTGGGTGACTTTTAATAGCAGTGTTGTGTTCCAAAGGTTTTGTGCTTTATCTGCTTTACTCACATATATTTGCAGTCCTTATGGCCGGTGTTTGCAAGAGCTCAGCAGTACCTCTCTGAGGAGAAACATAGAGCCAGGTAAACTTTTTAACCTTACACCCAAAAAGTTCTTTTTAACAGTTAATAGTTTCTGGTTTTTATTAATATTAGAGCTTTTTAGTTTCTGTCCCTTAATGTGGACAATGCAATTGTGAATGATTCTTGAAACTGGTTTTTTTTCAGATTAATGGGAGTGTATTCGTAGAGCCAGAATAACATGGGTTTTATAGTACATAAGTCATGGTTTGAGGGGAAAAAAGCAAAGCAACTGGACCTTTCAAGGTGAATATGGATTATTATAACAGTCTACTGTACTAATAAACTTGGGAGTGGTCACTCTCTTACTCTTCCTGAAGGAGATGCATCTTCCTGAGCAACTTCTTTTTTTCACAGTGGAGCAAAACCTAGCTCCTTCTTTTCATAAGCACATATTTTTTGCAATATTTCTTAGCATTTTGAGCACAGATCAAGAGCACAGCATTTACCTCTGAAATAATCTCTGCTGACACCTACAGAAATTTTCATGCCCTTCAGATTTAATTTCGTATAGAATAATGCATGGTATAATATGTAGGTCCTCTGTTTTCAATTAAGCTGTATTAGGTAACTATGCTCTTCTTTCATATCCCATAGCAAAGTATCAATATCCAGATGGCAATGTGCTGGAATAAAAGATAGCTACAGGCTTGGCTGCTACTGTACAGCCAAGAACTAACATTTTAGCCTGTGTGATAAATAAAACCGAGGCTGAGACTCTTGGCGTATTGGAGTTGCACTAAATAATTCTACAGGGCTGTTTATTACTGGTTTCATTGGATAATATGCAGCTGTAAAACCTGCTTGAAGCTTTTATTAAGAATACTCTGTCATTATAAAAAGGTGCCTACAACTTCTTTATGATATTGGCAGTGCAAGAATTACTTTGTTTGTGCTAGCTTGCTGGCTGTTGTCTAGTAAGAACCTCACTGTCTTCCAGCTTCTGCAGGCATTAGGTCCCGTGAATGTCTCTTGGGAAGAGGCACAGCTCTGTAGAGCCTGGGTTTCAAAAGTTATTTGTAAGGTATTCTTTTCATCTATGCTTTTTCTTAAGCTTATTTCAGTATTTAATTTATTGCTTCAGTTAGAATTCAGCTGATATTCTCTGTAGTATAAACTGTGCTACTGTGTCCCTGAGTGAAACTCAAGCTGAGGTCACCTGGATAGATCTTTGAGAGGAGGCTCAGAAAGGCTGAGAGACTTTTATGCTGACTGAGAAAGGGATGGGAACACTTGGTAGCAGGCAAGGGACTGGACCTTTTCTCCCTCCGTTTCTGGCACATCCCATGACCTAGATTTGTTCATGTAACTTCAGCCTCAGTTTACCTAACTGGAACTCTCTGCTTGTCCCAGATATGTTCAGATTTAAATTGGTGTCCGTGCTCATATAGTTGTGCCTTTGAGCAAGAGCACCATTATTAATGCTATTACTGATTTATTAGCTAAATGCCATTAAATTTTTGCATTCCACAGATCTTTGATTTCCATAGGCAACTGTTTGTGGTGGGCCTCTCTGTATGTCTACTTTTTTGTCTTTATAGAATGCACCCAAGAGCAGAAGCAGTGAGGTTCACAGTGAGGAAAATGAACCCAGCAGTCCATCCTATCCCGTACCTTCCTGAGTACGGGAAGAGACCTCACACAAACCAGAATGCATCTGGGCTTGCAGCTCTTTTTAATCATATTAAGTCCTATTCAGAGTTAATGGTAAGTAGTCTGCTTTTTGTATGTTATGATTCATTAAACAAGTCATTACAGTAGTGGCACATTCCTTTTGGTAGTAGGTTCAGTCTCTAAAAAAACCTGGAATTAATGTTTCCGAATACATGAGCTTTAGACCTGTTTCTCCTGAGAAAATCTTGCACTGCAGGTGTGATAAGCATGCTCTTTTTTTCTTTCTATTTTTGTCCCCCAGGTGAGCTCAGTGAGATGAGATGGTTTCAGCAATGCTGAAGAAGGGGTGAAGAGAACTGAAAGGCATAGCTATTTCAAAACAGAATTCTTCTTCTTTCCTTAATGCCCAAACATGAAGGCTTTTAAACTTCATTAGGTAGAGTATTGCTAATAGTGTAATATCAGTTATGTTGCATGATGTGATATTGCATTGGTAAGTTGTTTGGTGATCATGTGGAGCTACATTAAATAAAGGAACATATACCAGTGGCTTAAATGAACGTTATGAGTGAGAGCAGTAAATGGAGATGGTGGGTAATAGAGGAAATGCTAATAGCTTTTTTTAAGCCAATGTATTTTCTTTTTTCAGCTTTTCCATAGCCTGTAGTTCTTTTGTTTCTTGATAAAGGTGGAATGAAGAAAGCCACCTTTTCATTCAAGAAATTGAAGCTAGTTCAACTTCTTAACCAGAAAGACTTCAGAGTCCTCTTAGCTGTTACAGCATCTTAATGCTTTGTCCAGCAGAAAATAGCACTTACAGTGCTGACCCATGAACGTCTGTAGTGCCGCACCATGTGCTGCTCTTTTTTCTCAGGGCTTCCCTTGTCAGGGAGTGGTTGTGAAATGTCTGTTGTGGCACAGCCCTCTGTGACCTCTTGCAACGAAGGATGGAATTTGTGAGTCCTTTTCTGTCTGGAGCTCCCTCCTGAGCCCAGTAGTTCTCAAATATTGCAATAAAAGATCTGACGGTGTTGTCTGGGAGATGTGACTGACTTAATTATTATTAACATTTATTAAGTGCCTTACAATGGAGGGAAAGAGTCATTGCCTTCATTTTTACAAATAGAAGAGCTGGCACGTAGGAAGAATGAATCTCTTCTATCTTCTGCAATTCTTGACCCACCTAATTAGGTGATTGTCACAAGAAATAACAGCCTGGCTAAGGGGAATGGCAGTGGGGAAGGATGCTGACACGTTCAGCGTGGCACAGTGTTTCTGCCTCGCACCATGGCTTAATGTAGCGAGCGCGGCCTTCCCTCCCCGAGCGTCGTCGGCTGGTGAGGAGATTGGAAAGGGCTGAGGAGCCTGAGGCTGTCTATGGGATAGCTTCATTATAGATCTCACCCAGGGAAAAAGTGAGGTACTGCAACTCATTTCTAGGAGCTACTTTTGTTTTTAGCAATTACTTGTCCCCTGCCTCCTCCCGCTTCCTTTCGCGATAGGGCGGCCTTTCCCCACGATAAGCTGATCCGCTTCACGGCTGATATTTTACACTTAGTTAGCCTCCAAGGCACTCACTGTTTCTTCTGGTCTAAGATTTGAGTTGTGGGGGGTTTTTTTTATAGTTTATTTTGCTAAGAAAGAGAATCTGTCCAGCTGTTACAAACAATAGTAGTTTTGATGTGTATCAATAAAGAGTTAGAGATGTGTGTTTTCCGTGTAGAAGATAAAGAGACTTAAAGCCTGCTTTAAAGGAAGGCAAACCTTGGAGAGGTTTACTTGATGTACAATATGCCCTATTATTTCATTTTTAAAAACAGTATTAAGGGATTTTTTTTCCAAGAAAAGAGAAAATAGTTTCATCTTTTTGGTTGCTTTTTTTTTTTTTTTCTTAGTCTCACAGTTGTGAGATAAATATTCAGGAGTTGGTAAGGTTAATGTGATTAAAATGAGTATGTGATAAAGGGCTCTGCACATTAAAGATTAAGAGCTCAAATTATAGACTCCAGAGTGAAACACTCCATGAGCATTTGTGAATTTTGTTTGTGCAAGGAATGCAGGCTTAGGCCCATGGTTGCAGTTGCACAGCAGTTTCATCCTGTCTGCTGCTTTTTTGTCATGTCTGATCTGCAGAGAATTCTCTCAACTCTGTAGTGTCAGGGTGAAAATGTAGTCGGGGGGGGACAAATGAGGAAATGAATTTCAGTCTAAGCATTAGTGTTACTCTATATGAAAAGGTTAGTTTTACACAAATTATTCACATTTACAAAGATCAGTTTATAGCATTCTGACTGCAGTAGTTAATTCTTTATGTATAAATTGATCTTATATACAAATGTTATTCCATATACAACATTTAATCTTTAAATGCAAGTTGAAAATACATTGGCAATTTATTCATGTAAGTATGACTTTCTTTCTGCTGTACTCTGCAGTGGTTTCCCTATGCTAAAGTTGAGTTGGTGTGTGCTTAATGAAAATTAGATGTGAAATGTATATGTAGGGGACAAAGAAGCATTGAAATCCTTATTGCTCTTAAAAAGACAAAGCTACCTCAGATAATTTTCTTTTCTTAATCTATTAAGAATTTGATGCATAATTCTCTTGTGAGTGATTTGGAGTGAATGAAACTGAAATATTTTTAGAAGTAATATTAGTACTAGATATTATTGCTCACCTTTTTATGAAGTCTAGTTTTGTTTTAAAATTTAAAATGGTTTGCATTTTGAGAGGCTAATTTATAGGCAGTCTTCCACTGAGAAAGAAAAGTGTCTTGGACTTCTGTGGAGAGGGGAGCCTTGCTGTTATATCTGTGAAATTTGCTAATGTTGAAACCATTGAAATAAAGTGTTTGTTTACATAACAGCACTGGCATTTCTCCTCCTCTTCCTTGTGGTTTTGTCCAACTAGATGTTATGAGTGGCAGTTGCAGTGACTGCTAAGTGTTTAAATGATGACACCATTATGTGAAGTGATTTTGAAATGAGAGATTCCAGCCAAGAATTACATCTGCTCTCATCTCCTTCAAATCATACTCTCTGGCTGTGCAGATTATGATTGATTTGTTTGTGACAGATTGCAGGAAACAGTCATTGATTTTTCAATATTTTACCTTAAAATTATTTACAGTTGTAACCAAGGGGAGGTATTTCCATGGGCTGTCAGCCCCTGAAAGACTGGGATAATATTCCCTGCTCCCTGACAAGACAAATTACCCGTAATGAGTGCAGTAGCTGAAGGGTATACTTTTATTTTAAAATATGTCAATAACCCCAGTGACTAAACGAATATTGATTCAGCATAATGAAGCCTGAGTAATGTGAAAATGAGCTCTTCAAGGAGCATGGTAAAGACTTTCTTTTTAGCTTGTAGCAAGAAGCTTTTCATTCTTTACTGTTAGGTAGTTGAAATGTGCAATCTTAAACAACTCATCCTTAAACAGTAGTAATATGTAGAATAATGTAACAAAAGAACTTCAGGGATTTTCTGTTTGGTTTTTTCCCATTTTTTTTCCCCCCAAGTTTTATTCAATATATTTCAGCAGATCAAACATTTAAAGAGAAAAATGCAAGTTTTCCAGGGCAGAGATAGAATTACTGTTGGTGCAAATGTCTTTTGCAGTAATATTCTTCAGCCAGCCTAATGGCATTTTTAATGTGGATTCTGAATATGGGCATGGAAATATATCTAAATAAACTGTAGATTTGATTTCATGTTATTGACTTCTTGGCATAATGATGCGTGTTCTGTGTGATCGGTCTAATATTCGTGTCCTTTAACAGTTCAGAGTAGCTGGTTTATGAGCACCTAGATACACTGTTATAAAACTTAGTTACCGTAGTGCACATTTTTCTTTCTGTAACATGTAGCACTGCATTTTTCTTACCAAATGAGAATTTTCGAGCAGTAATTCATTTAAATTACAGTAACTTATGCAGTGCCATAGGTGTGGTGTGGAAAAGCATCTAATAGGTTAATATGAATGTACTTCAGTTGTTCGGGGTAAGGATTAGATTTAAGGCCATGCTGAGGTACCATTTTTTTTTAACATTAAAAATATCGAACGCTAAAAAAAAACCCACCAAACCACCCTACCATGTGAAAGGATCAATTGGTCATTTGTATTCAAGAGCGTTGTGCAACAATGGGAAGGCTCTGCAGAGGCACTGGGTATAAATAGCTGTGTAATCCAGACATACACAAAAAGATATCTTCTTGAGGTGTTTTTTGTATAATGTGTCAATTATGAAACGATGTCATAGCCAGAAGCATTTAGTGAGCATGTTTGGGCATGAAGACGACTTCCCTTATTTTCTGAGGACTGACTTCAATTGCATCCAACTAGCTTGTGAAAATCTTCAGAAGGATGTTTTCCTGTCAGCACACAGGTGATTTTTTCCAAATGTCATTCCTTTAGCACAGCTAGAAAGTATTTCGGAAGGCACTTGAGAACCTGTGGCATTGAGAGTTAAATGGCAACCCTGGAATGTGAGATAGGTTCCTGTTTTTACTTTGTTAATTTTCAGAAAAAAATGTGTGTTACAACTGTAAATAATTGTACTTTTGAGAGGGTTTGTTCATAGCACCTGGGATTTACAAAATACTGGAGAATTATTAATGGTGAGGCAGTAATAAACTCAAATATGTAGCCCTGATAACAGGAGACTTTGGGGCCCTTATTAAATGTTACAAGAAGTCTACAAATGTTCCAATGTTGAATCCTAATTTTCTGCTCAGTGGTATTTTGCACATCCCAAGTTCTCTGCCTGTTTTCTTTGTTTCTGTACCTTTTGTTTCTTTGGCCAACAGCAGGAGATGGGAGGGGAATGCTCTTTCTCCATAGCTTTCTCACAGTAGCGAGGAAGAGGCAGATTGTTCAGGGCTGGGTGCCAGTTCTGATGCAGACTGAAGGGCAAATAAACATTTGTTTTAACAACATCTCCTTTTCCTGAATAACACTGCATGAGCTCAGTGGTACCAAACTGAATAACAGCAGATACTGCTGGAGGTACTGCTTGCAAGCCATTACCTTGTTTCACTTGCAAGACAGGTAACAACTCTTGCTTTGCTGCCTTTCCCAAAGATGAATTTGTAAATTAAATGTCTGGCATTCTAGCTCAGGTCTGAACCATATACTTGCCACTAGAGGCAAATGGTGCATTCTTGGTTGCAGAAAGCTGACAAATTACTTGCAAGCTTTGTGGCTGATACTGGAGATTCCAGGTACCTTTGAAGCTCTGAGGTTTATTCACATATTTCCTTTTGGTGTTAGATTTGTGCCAATTGTGAGTCCACTTCCAGAAAAAATAAATACTTAGACAAAAACCATTCCCAAATAATTAATTGGTTAAAAGTTCTTATGGCATTTTGGATCTTCCAGGAGCTGAACATAAACCCAACTGCTGTTCAGTTTGGTAAAAGCAGAAAAAGCTGTGAAATGAAGGTCATGGGTAAGAACACAGAAATCTCCTTTGTAGCAGAGAAGAGGCTGGTGGTAAATCATGAAGGGCTAATATTTACAGGTCCTATGTCCCTCAAGGCTTGGCAACTTGCAAATTTTGACCCATTTCAGTTAATTTCAGACCTGTCATGAACACAGGGCATCAATATGTTCCTGTAGTGGAAAGGTGATGCGATGTTAATGGTGTGGGTAGTTTTGGGAACAGTTCGGATCTCTATATGTATTTAATAATCAGATTCCACCATGAATAAGGTAGCAACCAAAACCAATGGTTGATTTTTAAAAAGCAAAATATTATTTTCCTATTTACTCAGCTTCTGTGTTATCTTGCTCTACAGATCAGCCAACCAAAATGAGTTCATAGTTTAAAAGGTGTGGGAGGGAAGGAGAGCACGTTAATGTAGGTGATGGAAATTGTGCTTACTGGCTGAGCTGTCCTCACACTCCCTGCCAGTTTGTTTGTTTGAAATTTAGGAACTAATATGTGATGGAACCCAAATCAGAGCAGTCCATAAGTGGGCAGACAGCAGTATGTGGAATTTGCTAATCTAAATGTCATGATTAGTTGAAAACTGTTCTTTGTGCCCTAAACTGCACATCTTGAAGGTGTTATAATTTATGAAAATATTACTGCATAATAAAAAATGTATTGCATATATTGCATATATGCAGAATGTCCACGTTTTCTTGGGATGGCCATTTTATGTACTAAAAGCTGTCACTAACTTTGAGTGCTGATAGTATCACAGAGACTTTGGTATGCTGGCAAGTGCTTTATGGTGAACTGCAAGATGGAGATAACCCTAAAAAAATATGCAAGGGATCCAAGATGCTTTGAAAGTCTTGCCTAACTACAATGGTTAAAAAGGCATGGCTGACTTTAATGCGTGAGTGTTGAAATCTGTGTCTGGAATTATTGAAACAAGTTGAGAAACATGAACGGAATTGATTGTTGATTATTTTCTTTTGTAAATGCTGGGAAAAGATGTATTGTACTTTCCTGTGGCTTTTAAGGAGGGCCCACAGTGTCCTTTTCTGTTTTGTTAACTTATCTTTTAATATGAAGTGTCATTCCCAAAATGAAGTACTGTCCTTGGGCCAGTGGCAACAGCTGGAGTTGCAGAATTCATAAATAATTCAAAGAGGGATAAAGGGTGGAGGATTTTTTTTTGTCATTTGAATCTTTATTATGTGCACACTTTTCATTTTAGATATGGCATCATTTGAATTCATTCGGTATGATGATTGCACTGACCTGTCATATTTATTTTGATGTCCCTTCGAAGGACCATATGCTCTGTCCTCAGCATGAAAAATGATGCAAGTTGCTCAGTGAAAGGCAGCTCTGCTCCTGTAGGGATGAAGACCCTCAATTCCTGTTGTCACATCAGTAGATGTACAGCTACACTACAGTAGAGAAGGTGGAGTTGTTATGTCAGTGCAATGACTAAATGGCTGTGTAGTCAAGAGAAAGGTGGAAAAAAGGGCAAAACTTGTACTGTATGGCATTAAAAACTCAGCTGTCAGTGAGGGCCAGTTAGTGTGAGGAACCTGGCATGTGGAAGATGGAGAAGATTAAAGCCAACCAGAAATCTGCCAAAGTGGAGGTGTGCCATAGTAGCTTTATTATGGGAATACAATTAATTACTCTGTATGTTGGAAGTGGGGTTGCCATGCACACAGCCTTCTGGGGTTGCATGGGAGTTATTCTGGATTTGCCAGGCTAAGATCTTTTTCTTTGCCCAATCCATGTCCTCCTTTCCTCTTGAAGCTGCTTGCTTAGCCAAACAAAATCTTGGATTTTTTGGGGAAAATAGGCAGTTATAGTTTTGCTCTTCACCGATTCTGTTGTAACTATTGCATCTGGTCCTCCATTTATTTTGGTGGTATGTTTCTGTTGACAAGAGCTATATTTTCCAGAGAAATCTACGAGTCTCAAGTTCAGCCCTGTCCCATAAGTAATGAACTGCGTGATAATAAGTAATGTCTGGTCCCTACTGGCTGACACACATGGCTGGTATTAGCAATTGGTAGTTGGTGGGTAACAGGACTTTGTTAATGTTACCTCTGCACTATTAAGATGATAGGATTGCAACCACCTCAATATCTTCATGGTATAAGGTGTAATTGCAGCAGTGAGTGGTGATTTGTATGAAGTACATGGTCCATTGTGTTCAAGCCAGTGGCAGAAGGAAGCCAATTAAGTGCAGGTTAGTGAAATACAGTAACTAGAAGCTGCGAATGCAAATAACTGTATGCAAAATTGTTTCTTTTCTAGATCCTGCCATCAATGACTGAGCCTCCCTGAAATCTTATCAGTTACTGCCAAGATGAGAAGGATAACAGGAAGGAGGAGTGCTTAAGTGGCTTTAATGACAGTTAATTTCATCTATTTATCAAATGACAGGTTGTTTTTTCCTCAAAACTCGATTGTCATGACAAGATGCTTTTGGAAGTCATCTCTGTAAAATAAAACTGACAATTTTTAGGCTACAAAGAGCTATTGTATCTTTCTATACAATGTTGTCATTATGGTAAACCTCTGGAAAGTCTTTATTTTTGAAGTAATTTAACTTGCATACTTCATTCATTTATTTGAATGTCTGTTGAATGCTATGTGAAAAGTTTCTTGCCAGAGTTTTTATTCAATGGAATAGTTATTCTTACAATGCTCAATTTATTATTGTCTAAATTACTGTTGCCTTAGCCTCCTGCAAAAATGTTTCTTTTTGGTAATTCTTAAACAAATAAGGAATGAATGAGGTTTTGTCCCCTTCATGTTTTGATCAGCATATTTTACCTTTCAGTAAAAGCGTCTTTAACTTCCAAAATGACACAAAGAAAGGTGCTTTCCTATTCTCCCCCCCCAACAGAACACGTCTTTTGTGCAATGATTTTTTAAATATGTACACTGCCAAGATGCAATTACTGGGAGAAGAGAGAGAAGCTGCTGGGAATGTCATGTTATGCCAAATTAAGAATTATTAGCTCTTACTTTCTCTGCAGTCTCTTCGACTAGAACCCGACCTATTGCGTCTGGCGTATACTTTGACTCTAGTGGAACTAATGTGTCCTTGGAGTAGCATTTTAGAGTTACTTCAGATTCATGTTTTTTTCACAAGTGTGCTTTAAACTGCTGGGATTAACTTCAGAGAAGGCAAGAGATACAGCCTCCTTTGTTAGCAGCTGTGCTGGTTAAAGGAGGAGGCTTCTTGCACCCTTGCTTGCTCAGTCTCGCACGGAGGTTATTGCCCCTGCTAGAGAAGAGCTGCTTCCCTGAGCACACCCAGACTTATTTCAACCAAAGTTAATTGTGTCATCAAATATTAGTTATCTATCACCCTGGGTCACTTTGATGAAAGGGCAGGGAATACACAAACCAGCTGTGAGGACGGCATGTCTGGGAAGGGTGGTGTGTTGACAAGACGGTTGTTGAGGACTGGTTCTGGTGTGGCCTTTTCAGCAGGTGCAATTTGCATCTCTCAGCTGTGGTAAAAACTGGACGTGTTACAAAGCTGTGCAGTTATGTCATGTATAATATTCACATTTTGTGGACATCTTGGATAATACAAAATAAACCTGTGCTCTTTGACTTAATACTTCTGTGTGCCAGTACGATGGGAGAGACATGACGTGAGTGTGTGTGTACATGGCAGACACCTACTTCAGGAAAACATATCTGGTCAAGGTACAGGAAAGGTACAAATGTTTCCATTATCTAGAGAACACACAGTCATGCTTTACTCATCAAAGAGGCTGCCTCAGCCAACACATGCCTCAGGAGAACTGCTTTTGACATGAGCTGCCTTGAGTGAAGAGGCAAAAACACCTCCAGCAGGAGTGGCTGCCGCTGCTTCTCCAGTGCTGAATCAGTAGGTGCTGGAGTCTGATGAGGCGTCCAAGCTCCTGATATTTTCTGTGCCAAAATTATAACGGTGTGGGTAATCTCTAGTTCTCAAAGGCATACTGAGAAAAAACAGTGCACTAAACAGCTCTCTCAGCACTGAGCCTTCTTGTGAGAAGGCTGTGGAGTGTGGGTGCTGTCTGTAGACAGCTCGGGCGTACAAGGAACAAGAGGCTTTCTGATCCTCAGAAACCTGAGAGCAGCAATGCTGCTTTCATCTCCTCTCCGGGCAGTGCCAGATAAAAAGAACATAGTTCAGTCACAGAAAGCACTGCAGGTCCAGCTCAGCTGACACCTGTTGTCTTGTAGTTGGCCTCAAGGTAAAGAATGAGGAAGTGTGCACTGGCCATATTGTACCCTATGTAAGGAGGAAAGTAATGTACCATGTCTGGAAAGGAAGTGGCATGTAAGGGCAGGTGCTGCTTTGCAGGCAAAGGGCTGCCTCCCCTGGCTGGTTTATCCTTGGCAGCACTACCTTATCACAGTGTCTGCAGACCGGGGCCCATATCTGCTGTTCCCTGAACTGTGGGTCTGAAAAATAGTATTGTGAAGGGATGAGACAGGCTGGGTCCCGGGAGTAAGGCTTAAAGAGAGATTTGGAAATGTGCACAAACTTAGAATGCACTAATATTTTAAAGGTACTGTGTAAAAACAATGTAGTTATGACAGTGGGAAACCTATTGCTTTTCTGCCAAGTTTTGGATTGAATTGACTATGTACATGTTGAGAAAATGTTAGACTCTTCAAAGTCTTTCTTACCTTGTTAACCTATATGTGCAGTGTATGCTTGGTGTGTGCATAGTTCAAGGAGGCAAAGTGCCAGGCACGTAGTTTCCAAAATCCTCAGTTTGACCCGATCCAATCTCTGCAGTTCTGTGGGGAAGGGTGGTGTGGCTCCAGGAGTGTGCCCTGTTCAGCAGCTGAACTCTTGGTGTCAGTGCTGGGTTCAGAAGTAATGTATCTCCTCCAAAGGACTATTAGATGTCTCCCCTGACCATGAACTATGTGGAAATGAGCCTCCACATCTTTCTGAGACAGCCTAAAACTCATATAATACTTTTTATCTTAGTATGGACTATTGTAGGTAGTACTGAGGTTAAAGTTTAATGAAATCCTTGTGATTCCTAGTAATCTTTTTGCCTGCTTAAGTGGTAACACATAGGTAGACCAGTACTGCAAAATAACATATGTCTTACATAGAACACTGTCACTCCTGTAACTGCTGTTACCCCAGTAAGTAATTTTTACATCCAAGCACTTAAAATGATCAAATACTATAGTTAAGGCTGCCATATTGTTTATGTAGTGCTAAAAAGAAAACAAAACTTCAGAGAAGTCAGATTTTTTTCTTATAAATACTCAAAATAATAGGTTGGTTTTGTATAGACTTCCTGTCTCTTTGGTGATTGCTGCATTCTGTCTGAATCTATCAGGAATCCCATGCGTAACTGTGTGTTTTTTACTATAAATACGTGATTTCTGTGTATGTTCTCCACAAATATGTTGAACAAAACATAGTCTACCTTCTTAATAGGTACTATATGATTACTTTCTAAACTCCTTTAACTTCAGTTCTAACTTGATTGAATAAAAGGTGCATTCCTGAAAGTAATCTTTACATCTGTAATGGGACACTTGGTTTTTTTATATGACTGTTTGCATGCTCCAGACATAGCAAAATATTTTCAAGGCAATATGTGTTGACAATATACAGAGATAAAAATCAGTTAATGACAAACTAAGGAGTAAACTTTTCATAAGGGCAATGAATCATTAGAAATTATTAGAAAGGGAATATTAGATTTTCTATCTTTTGGGTGAGGGTGAAATGTTTTTTAGAGGCATATGCTTGAACAAATGTCTGGGTGGGGTAAAAGAATTCTGTGGCTTTTGCAACACCTGGGGTCAGACTGGGTTGTCTTAGACAGTCCTTTTGGCTTGGAAGGGAGTGAAAAGTCTCAGGATAGAAAAATTACTTCATAGTATGGCAGCTTCCACTGAAAAGTTCCTCAAAGTTATTTAAGATTCTCTTTAAAAAAAGGACTAGGGGTGGGGGGATTAGTAAAGTTCCTGTCTCCTAGTGTCATGCTTTTTTCAAAGATCCTCTTCCACCTGACTGATTGGTTCTGCAGGATGTTACGTTTCATTGGCCTTGGTGCGTTTCTCTTGTTCATCCATCCTCCCCCCCACCTTAATCAGATATGAACATCTTCTTTTCAGAGCAAATGTCTTATACAAAGTGTGTACTTCCACAAAATCTAATGTTGCCTTGCTGCTAGAAATAATTATTAGGTTTAAAATAATCTGACAACGCCCTGCTGTGTATAAATTAGGTTTGTTCTGTACTAAGATTAGTTAGCTGGCACCCATTCACTAACACGTTACAAGAAAATGATTACAAGTTGATCATATCCAGTTATCTGCCTTTTTTCTTTTTAATGGGCTTTTTGTTGCTGTGCTGTCACCAAGGTTGAAATAAATGTGTGCAAGTCGTACATTTCCAAGTTCCCTACAGCCTGGGAAGAGTGTTTGCTGTCCTGTGCCATGAAAAGACTTGTGGGCAGAAGTGTTTGGAGAAGGGGAGAGGTTGTGTGCACATAGATTTCTGAATCTTGTGCACCTTTGGTTTTGGCTAACGGGGATGCTTTCTGCTCTATGGCAAGCAGTACGTTACCACTGAAGTCTAAAATGCCAGGTATAATTGTGTTTAAATAGGTGTTATTTTTTTACTTGTATGTTAGCCTGTGTTCGTGCAGAAGTCCATGTTTTACTTTGGAAGAATGCTGTGTGAATCAGAAAAAGCAGCAAAACTATTTAAAGTTGTGTGCTAGTTTTTAAGATTTTAAAACTAACTGTGAGGTCTTTATTTCTTTGTTTACGATTAATTAGGGTTAGAGTTTTAAAAGCTTAATGCTGACTGTAAGTACTTTACAGTCAGTCACTGAGAATTAAGGGCTTGGCATGACTCACGTTTTTGTCCTTCAGTATATCCATTATTGTTAGATGCTGAGTAGTCATCGCACATAGATGACTGATTTTTTTGGTATTTTACATTTTTACATGTTCAGAAAAATACTTTGTTAAAGCAGCTGCTGGGTGAATGGGGTAATTAAAGAACTGTACTGATTTTATTGAAGTTGACACATGCTGCACATTCCGTGAAACTCAGTATGTGAGCAGAATCTTTCCAGGATTTATTGAAGGCAGACATCTAGAGATACTGGGGAGCTTTTAATAAAGATAACTTCCAAGTTTTACACTGTTACATAAATCTACCTTTAAGAAGAGAGCTGTTATTGCAATACATTGCTTGTGTTCTTCATATTTAGTGTGTGTGTATGTTTTAGGTATGTACATATACAACTAAAAACAAATCCTTCAGCTGAGCACTTTTATTTCGTGGTGATTGTATATTCGATGTAGTATGTGTTTAGAAAAAATAATATTCTAATGCTAACTGAGAATTTTAATTTGCTTGGTGCCAAAAGAAATTTGCAGTTTATTGTGGATTTTTTTTTAATATTTTTTTTTTAGCTGAAATGCAACCCTGCAGTTTGAATTGCAGCTCTCAGTGACTAAGTGTTGGGGTATCAAGTAAGGAATCTTACCTAGCATAAACTGAGGCTTGGTTTCATTTTAACTAGTATGATGAGTGCAATGTTCCACATGTGTGATACTTTTAGCAGTGTGTAAAAAAATAGACTTGTGATTGCCACACAGAGTGACCAAACATGTTATAAAAGAAATTCCTCAAAAATTCTGTTGAGCAGATATAATTACCAGGATGGTAATTTTTTTGTGATATGATCTTCTTTTTCTTTTCCTTCCCTTTCTTTTTTCCTGTGTATCGGAACAATTTTATACCCATTTGAGCATTTTCAATTAATCTACCTTTGCTGTTAGCAGTTTATGTCTTTAAAGCATCTTTGGTATTCCTTGTTTAAAGGTCTAATTATGGATTTCAGGCAGAGGTAAGAATCATACAGGTTCCAAGATCAGAATGGTTTTTTACCAGCACTTCATGTGTGCTTTGTTTTCGTGGCCCGTGGTGTGGAGAACTCTGCCCAGTACCCCCTGCACTGGAAATGTACTGCTGCTGCTGCTTTTGTGAACGCTTCCAGCTTACAGAACTGCCATCTCCAGAACCCTGCTGAGAGAGAAAGTCTCAGTGCAGTAGCACACTGACTGGAGAAACCTTTTCCAAAATCTTTCTAAATATCAATAGTTAATTCATAGGCAAGTTTCACCTGGAAAGCCTGTGGCACCGGCGTATGTTTGTGAGACATTTTTGCTTCCTGAAATGCTTTATCAGTGTTAAGGTTTGAGTAGTGCACTCTGGACTGACTGTTTATTGTCCCTGTTTTGTATAATTTCAGAGTAGAACGTTGCCCTTACTGTTAAATTACTTGTCTAAAACTATCAAACTTTCACCTGTATATTTTGGAATGTTTAAGCCTTCAGAACTTTTCAAGCAGTATGTTTGACTTACCATTATTGCACACTGTAAAATAAATTACATTATTAAAATACATGCTGAAAGAACATTATTCATCATCTATGAATAAATATGTGGAAAAACTATTTTTAGAATTTTGGGGTTATTGCTAATTCTTCTCAGTTCACCTTGTATCATTGTTAATGTGGGACTTGGAAAAGAAGTGGTTAGTTTCCCTTACCGGGATATATAATGTACTGTTGTATATTGGTGTTCTAAACTTCTAAGACTGTGTAAATGAAAAATATAGTTTATAATTTCAACGTCCTATTGGATATGCAGTAAAAGTTAATTTATGCCTGAATGTTTGCACAAGCAGGGTTGGTATTTTTAACTGTCTGTGTAGTCCAAAAAACCTCATTTAATGGACAGATCTTTTTATATTCAATTCTGCAAGTTGAAGACAAAACCATTTCTAAACTACTTGTGTGTTTTAATATTGTGAGTCAATTCCCATGTGTTAAAAGTGTAAACTACTAACTAATCTATAAGAGTTTATGCAGGGGAAAGTCATTTAATTAACACTTTTAATTTCAGCTGTGAAAGAAGGTGAAAATGAGGTCTGGAGAATGGAGAGAGGCTTTGTTTTTCATCGCTGAAGACTCCCTGCACTGTAAGTCTGCTGATGCCCGTGGTACATAGACCATCTCCTGCCTGTTAATTAGGCCTCTCCAGTGTGTGCTCTCTAGAAATGCACTGGAGAAGTTTTTTTTTCAAAAAACCACCACGCCGTCATAAATAAGGAAATGGTACGGTATGTAACTATTATACACCACTCATTTGGCAGACTATAATTTAATAGAACAACAATGATCAGACTAGTATATCAGTTAATTTTCAAAACATTTTATTCCACGCAAATTAGCTCAGGTCCTGGAGGGCAAAATGACAAGAGGTTACTCGTACACTATGTATTTAATTAATTGAAAAATGCTCAAATTGCTTTTACAGTTGTTATTAAAAAGTAGAATCAGTGTTGCCAGTGCTCAACCATAATTAGAACCCCAGGGAATTAAATATTTAGCATTAGTAATGTAACAGCACTTAGGACACAAATTTCTATTTTTGTAATGAAAGCAATACAGTGTAAGTGCAAATGGCTGAAACGACAGCTGTGACAAGCGAACCAGCCTGGGATATTTCAATAAGACACCTCGTCGGACAGCAAGTCTTACTGCATTACTCGTTTGTAAGAGATCTGTGAGTCTAAATCCCAATAGCCAGGCATTACACCCAGTATTTAGATTTCTAATTGCTCGCAGGATGAACGGTCGGGCAAATGTCACGCCGTCGGTGGGGGAAGCGCTCGGCGCTCTCCCAAATAACGCGGCGGAGGTGCCTGTGGCCGTGCGGGCAGGGCTGGGGGCAGGTCCCAGGGCTGCGGAGTGGGGAAAGAGACCTTGTTTGTTTTAAGTTTAATTACATTTTAAGCATAAGTGCTTTCAGTGATACAACATGAAAAGTCGGATATTGGGCTCTAATGAGCTGTAGTGGTGGATGGCTGAAGACCCTGAGGGATTCATTCACTAAATTAACTGGATAACAGTACTTGGTTTGGGCACAGTAGGATGGCTGAGCTGTGCGCAAAAACTCCCTTTCAGAGCTGTCTCTCATTCCTGTTTTCGTTCTAAACAGTCTGTGTAGTGACTTCCACAGCCGCCTGCTACAACTGATCAGCTTGTCAGAAGGTATTACAGTACCAGCTAATAAGTAATAAAGCATATTTGACTTAATTTCTGTTTTGTTTCTGGTTTTGGTTTGGTTTTTTTTTTTCCCCTAATTGCAAGGGAAGGAGGAAAGCTTGAAGGCAGTTATGTATCTTCCAAATAAAAAAAAGTTGTATTTGTGCAAGGCATGTTTTTCTAAAGCACTGATTTGTTTTCCAGAAGTAGGACAATCAGGCAGGGAGATGGAATACTTGTTTTTGAAGATGCTTTTGTTCCAGTTGGCACCTGCTTGCAGGATAGATTTTGTGTTTGAGCTGAACATGTAGCAAGGAGGGACTGTCTAGATGGCACTGGACCAGGACAGCCTGTTTCTTAAGAGAAACAAGTAGGGACCAGCATTATGCCTGCAAAGTGTCACATCCTGCACAGGCAGTAATGCCCCAGTTGCTGCTCTCCTGCTTTGCAGCCACTTGTTTCTGCTGCAGGTCACTCTGCAGAGAAAGTTTATTTTATTTCTCCCCTCCCCAAAAAACCCAACAAACAACTTTTCTTGACACCAAAACTTGGCAAACAGTGTTAAAATCTGTAAGAGTAAGGTTCTGAAATTTAAAGGAGTCTTTATCCTGAGATGTTAGAAATAATAGTGACAGAACAAAGGGCCCCAGGAGTGAAGCCCCAGCACAGGTGCTGGAGCTTCTGCCATCAGCCCTGCCCAGCCCTAAACCTCCCTCCAGCTGCAGACACTTAGCCCCAACACACCTGCCCCACAGCCTGGGGGTATAAAACCACACCTGCCAGCACACCTCGGGTTCCTACTGTGGGGGAAGTTTGTGAGGAAAGGTCTTCCTTTGTGCTCTTTCTTCATCCTGGCTTTCAGAAACAGTTTTGGCTGTTAGATAAAGGCTCCCCTCAGTGTCTGGTTTTAGTTGAAGTTGCTGAACTTCAGTGAAATAATGAGCAGTCACCGATGGAGCTGTGTAATGCACAGTGACTTGGCAGTTACCTGGTTGAAGTCAGCAAAGCCTGTGGGAGCCATTCAGGTAAGTACAAGATGGCTATGATCAAGGATGGGGTTATTAACAGAAATCTTTCTTTTGCTGATGATCTGCTGGGCCACAGTAATGGTTCCAAGGATCAGGAGCTTCAGTTTTGTGTGTTTCCTGAGGAGGTGGAAAATTCTGAGAAAATCAGCTTTTCTCTTTTAGGTTTGTGAATTTGGTCTCAAAGTGTAGGAAGGACCATTTCTTGAGCATACTGAAACCTTGTGGGGTGTCTGCTTGCATCCCACCTACCTTGATTCAGCTTCCTGGGCTTTTCCCTGGTTACCTGAGGCTTGCACTGAGAAACCCTTTGTGCTCTGTAACTTGTGTGTGATGCGCAGAACTGGGGTACCCAAGGGTTTGAGGTAACTGTGAACTGCTGCTGTGTATAAATAAACCTCATCAGCTCTTATTTTCAGGGATAAAATTGTGGCATTTCCCCTGTTTCCTTTGCTACAACTAGAAGGCCTGGGAATAGTGCCAGGGTCTTGCCAGCAGCCTTGACTCACAGCAGGATGAGCTACACCTGGACTGAGTTTTTTAGTCCTGGCATCTGAAAGCTGTGCTGAGCCTCTCCTGATGATGAGCAAGCAGCTGCACTGACATGATAGTAGCACCATTGCTGACTATTGTGTCAGTGATCTGGGATCTAAGAAATCTCTATCCTGCCCTGGCCTGGGACAAGTTTTGGGTTTTGTTCTTTTTTTTTTTTTTTTTTCCCCTTAGGTTTTTGAGGCTTGGATCTTGTCTGTCATTGCCAGGATCAGTTCCTGTAAGTCCTGCAGCAGTTGGTCTCTCCCTGAGGATGGGGAAGGAGGGGGGCTATGGGCTTTGCTTGCCTGGAGATTGGCAGCTGTAAAAGGGTTTCTCCCTTCTGCTTTTTTTTTTGTTCTTTGGCATCTCTTCTTCCAGTCTCTGTGCCCACTGTGCCCAGTGCTGTAGAACACACAAAGGCAGTATCTGACCCTTTCTGGTTCCTCAGTTTATCAGTTGAGGATAAAATTCTCTTTCCTGCTCCAAAATCCACCATCACTGTCTCTTCAGAAGCATATCACCAGCTACTCCATCAGCAACTTCTACCTTAAAGCACAGACTAAAAAATATAACCTTTTACAAAGGTTAGTCCTCCCAAAGCCATTTAAGTTACTTCTAAGGCTCTCCATGGCCTTTGCTGCCTGATGGGTATGACTGCAGTGAGCTCTCTGGTGGGCAGGTGGAAGGTAGGCAGGCTGAGCTGAAACAACAGTTTTCTGTGCTCCCAGTCCAGCCTTGACCATTCTGACAGTCCCTGGTGCCAAATTCTTGGCTTAGTTTTAGCACATTTCATTACATTTCACCAATCAAGATAACTTTTTTCAGAAAATAAAAATGTTCAAAGTATATTTTTTTAGCTTGCATTTGGACTGAGACTGCTTACCATTTTTAAGGCAGCTCTAAATCCCAGAGGCAAATGTGTGGCTTCATACCCAAGATTTTTGAAGATTCCTAACTGACCAAGCATCCAGCATTGTACTGATGGATGATTCTGTTTTTTTAAATGAGGGCGAACCTAGTGTGAAAAATGGGACTTAACCTGCAAAAATACCTGGGCACTGCTGGAAGTTTTCCTGCAGCCCTGATTGAATGGCTTTTCAATTGCATGTTGGTTTTACCCCAAGGTATTGTACTGCCAGGCATTTCTGTGATGCTGTTCCCTTCAGCTCCACAAGTAATGGAGCAGTTCTCTGTTGATGCTATGCTAGAAGAAAGAAAATGAGCTGAAAGCAAAGTAAGATTGGGTACAGGAGTCTCTTCCTTATTTTTCCTTACGTTGTTGCTTCTGCTGTACTGATGCCTTTCCTTCAATTATTGTCCAGCATGAAAGAGTAGTAGTTTGAGAGGGTTTTTAATTTTATTTTTAGAACCATGTGTCGAGGCAGGGTTAACTTCTTTCCTCTGTCCCTCTTAGATATTGCCTCTTATTTTTTAATAGCTTAAAATTACACCATGAAAAAAATCAGCTTTGCTCTTTTTGACTTGTTGCTTATATCCCCTGTTGCATTTATATTATTGAAATTATATTTTATACACACACCTGCAGTATTATAGATCTCTGAATATCTCCTGGGGTTTTTGTTATGTGTCTTTTGTGTCTTCCTTTTCTTGTTTTCTTTTCTTTTTAATAACCCCATCCTCAAGTAGTTGCCTGTGTTATTAGAGCCACTCTGCCACTGAAAGGTAACGTGAAGGTTCAAGTCATTCTGAAGCTGTCTGCCCTCTTTAGGGCCTGATTCTGTGACTGCTGCTGGGTGTCCTGCTAACAGCCATGAGCCTGCCAGTGCTGGAGGAGTGGCAGCTCACTAACGGTGCCTGCAGAATGGGACCCATGGAGAGAGGGCTTTGATACTGCTTTGCTATAAATAGGGAAGCTGGACCACAAAATAATTCAAAAACTTGCATCCAACTGCTCAGAAAACTCTGAAATTGGGTTCCTGCTGTGTTGTTGCTGATCTACACACTCCCAGACAGTTGGAAAAATTAGACTCGTGTTGCTGACCTGGGTCGTATTAAAGGAGCGAGGGGCAGGTTTTGGGTCTGGGTTGTGGGGGTGGAAGCAGAGTTGTGAGGCTCTTAGTGTTACACTCCCATTTGTGTGCGTGACGACGAAATGAATTGGTTAATGAGTGCCTAAGCATCTGTTCAGCCTTTGGTAGATGCTTTGCCAAGGTTCAAGTTCCCTGAGGAGGATTAGCCACCTGGTCCAGTTTTCATGATATACTGACAAAGGGGACACCCACCTTTCATTTTACTGCAGAGGATGGACGAATGCACAGTCCCCGGGAGGTCTGTGAGTTTGATGGGGTTTTGTAATTTAACAATTACTTTTGTAATTGTTACAATGTAGGTAACAGCAAAGCCTGCAACCACTGTGTGGTTTTTTTTTTTTTTTTTAGGAAGAGTGACATCTACTCACTGAGCTTGTCTCAGGGTCTTGCCAAATAGACTTATTTGTTTTTCCTTTTCCTCAAATGATACACAGCTCCTTTCACGCAATTATTTCTTGCTGTATAATATATAAAATCAATATACACCATAGGGCAAGAAGAAATGGTGATAAAAAGAGGTTTTAAGAAAAAAATGAGGATTTCATAGCCTGAACTTAAAATTAGGCTTTCTGCAGTGTCTAGGTTTTGCTGCGTGGACAGCGTTATGAGTTGATGAAAGGCCTGCACTAAAAGGCTTAAATTTATGTGTCTGTATAGTATCACTTTACGATGAGCTTGATTTAGTAGGGGTTTGACCCATCAGACACATTACAGCAAAGGAATTTAGTATGCTTGAAAGACAGAAACACTATGCATTTGTTGCTGAACTTTGAAAAAGCTGAAATCATGTAACCAATGTGGATTAAAGAAATGAAATGGATGAAGTCTCATTGAGCTGCCAGGAGGGCTTGGCTGGGCTTTTGCATCTGGGTAACCTGCTGAAGCCATGCAGAGTCACTTTCTGATGTCGGTTTCTTTTGGGGCTGGGGGAAAGGAAGGTGTGTTTCTTAACCTGTGGCTTGTTGGATAAGTATGGTATTAACCCTGCAGTGAGCTCTGTGGCAGAGCAAAGCTGGAGCTGCTGGGTACAGGTGTGCTGAGCTCTCTGAAGGAAAAAAAGTCTGAATTAGGATGAGATGTCTCCAGCTGGGCTGTGTTTATGACCCAGTTATTGCAGGACTCTGTGCCTCAGGCACAATCTGTGGACAGACATATCTGCCCCGTGCTGGGGATGCTGCACATGCCACCATGAAGGGTGATGGCTAAGGCAGGATGGTGCTACAGGAGGAGAGGCACTTCCTTGCTGCTGATCTTTGTGAAAGCATCATGGATAGAGCCTCTTGTCAGGGAGGCAGGAAAACATGTGGAGAAATTTCAGAGCCCTTTCTGCTGGACTGGGCAGTGGTTTAGGTGCCTGTGGGGGAGAAGAGAAAATATGACCATTTGGGCCAGCTAAGTGTTCAACTTTGAGCAGTTCACAAGTAATCCTAGAATGGTTTGGGTTGGAAGTGACCTTAAAGACCAGCTTGTTGGCAGGGACACCTACCACTAGACCAGGTTGCTCAAAGTCCCATCCAACCTGGCCTTGAACACTTCCAGGGATGGGGCAACCACAGCTGCTCTGGGCAATCTGTGCCAGGGCCTCACCACCTTCAGGGTAATTCTTCCTAAGATCTAATCTAAGCATCTGTATTGATGTTATTCCTCATATCTAATGTAAACCTTCCCTCTGTCAGTTTAAAGCCATTCTTCCTTGTCAAAAGTCCCTCTCCTGCCCTCTTGTGAGCCCCTTTAGATACTTGAAGGTTCTATGTTTTCCCTGGAGCTATCTCTGCTTCAGTCTGAAAAGCCACAACTCTTTCAGCCTGACTTCATAGGAGATGTGCTTCAGCCCTCTGATCATCTTCATGACCTTCCTCTGGACTTGCTCCAGCAAGTCTCTGTCCTTATGTTGTGGGTCCAAAGCTGGATGCAGTGCTCCAGGTAGGGTCTCATGAGAGCAGAGAGGGAAAATCACCTCCCTTGAGAACGTGCTGCACTTAATTTAGGTATCCCTACGGCCACTAAGTGTATTGCTGCAACCTGCCATTTTAGACAGCTCACGTGTGAGGCCCACTTAACAGCCTATGTTGCCAAATCTGATGGTTGCCCTTCCCTGACTGACTGAAGTTTTTTGTAGTCACAGGCTCTTGTCCCACATTTTATTTGGCTTCACATAGTCAGTGTCGTTTAGCCAGAAAAAGTGATGTTTTCTGTCAGAACACTGGAGGACCTTCCAGTTGGGTTGGACACCAACAGCGCAGGATGCTCTGCAGTTCTTAGCTTTAGTTTCTGAACTTTTTTGCCATTTAACAGGGACTAGGATTTTTTGTTTGTTTTTAAAGTAAAATAATGATTGAATAGGTCATCTGTGGAATATGACCAAGAACAACATGGTAGAAAATTATTCTAAATCTCACAGTGGGTTTTATTGCACCGTTTCCTCTCCCAACAGTCCCCAAACGAGACACACCTCTGCGGGAGCTTGCGTGTAGGAGTGCAGGCAATGCGTGCTTCTCCAGCAAAGGTTGACTTTGCTGCAAGCATCCTTGTGGCTTGAGAGTAAGTGGTGTGACAAAACCTTATGGTTAAAAGGTCATGGAAAAAAATGCACAGGGACCATTTTTAAGTTAAACCACCAACCAAGTAGTATCATGTAAATTGCTTTCCCTTCTTTTCCTTTCCAGTGAAAACACTTGTTGGAAAAAGCATCTGAGAAATTCTTTCAGGTTTCTAAAACCTTGTGCAAGACCAAACATCTGAAGCCGCAACCTTTCAGCTGGGTGTAACAGGACCCACAGTGCTCCGTGGGGTTTAGTGCTGCAGCTGGGTCCCTGAGATTCTTGAGATCAGTTTACTAAGGCTGGTTTTGGCAGATCGTAGCAGTCTCCCAGTATGTCTTTTACATACTGCAAAACCATTCATCGTTCATTTGATATTCACCAGCATCAGCTTAAACCCACTTTGTGAGTAGTTCTGAATTTCTGCATATGTTTTAAATATATTGGGCTTACCAGGAGTGAGAATAAGCAGCGCTGGGTTTTTTTTTTTTCTCGTTCTGATTTTGTCACTTCTTCTGCTGGTTTGCTTGCTCTAGCAGATCACAAGTAGGTTTCTGTGCTGTCCAACTGAAATGTAAGTCTAAAACAGCATTTCCTAGGTAATGGATGGCTTAATGAAGTGGGATGAATCAAAATGTTTTTAATTAAATATGACAAGAATAGTAGA
The DNA here is from genome assembly GCF_022539395.1 of Myiozetetes cayanensis. NCBI lineage: Eukaryota > Metazoa > Chordata > Aves > Passeriformes > Tyrannidae > Myiozetetes > Myiozetetes cayanensis. Next base: position 5,896,275 of record NW_026087270.1, read on the forward strand.
TGTTTAAAAGAATCTCACTTGGCTGCGTGCACACAATCATGGAAGCGCTAATGGATGGACTTTTTCACTTAAGGTTATATGGATTTCCTTTACTTCTTTAACCAATTTTGTTATTGACCAATTGGTCCCACCTTCCAGTGTGTGAATCCACCTGCCCATGGCCAGTGCTGGGGTGGGTGTGTTTGGAAAGCTGATAGCATCCTTTTGGCCATTCCATATCCTTACCACTGGCTGTGCCTACCTCTTCTTGTTTCTGAGTGCACAAAGGGATGGGAAAAAAAAATCCTATCTTGTTAAAAGCTGAGGTTGTGTGCTGGAAAAGTGCCCATTTGCAGGTGAGAAATTGTCTGTTTCAGTTAGGACAAGGGAACTAATTGTTTGGTCCTGTCTGGCTTTAAGTGCTCTGAGCAATCTGGGTTCTGCTGCTTCCTCTGTGAGATTATGTTGCTTAATATGTGGAGTACCAGGAAGCTGGTTTGTTGCCCTGGGTATTCAATTTAAAATTTTTCTTTAATCTCATTACTGCAGCTGGTGAGAAAAACAAAATATTTTTCAGAATTGGGGTTTACTGCTTTCTCAGGGTCCATTAAGCACTCCGCAACTGTGTGTGTCTCCAGGGGAAGCATCTGAAGGTGACAGCCAGGTCATAACAGTTCTGATGCACCTTCCTCCAGTTCTCTGAAGAGTCCTCATCAGTTTGGCCTTCAAGAGTCCTGACTGGTTTCTGTAGGGTGTTATAACATGTATGACACATTTACACGTAATTACTTTGACCTTTCTAAGCCTAGTAAAACTTTGTCATGGAAGAAAGCATGTAAAAATGTGAATATTTCTACAGTCTGAGTAATTAGTAGGAGATGGAGAATGTGTGTGTGAGAGGTTCTGTCTCAAACACCTGGTGACTCTAGCACCAGCCCCTGTGTGACCGAGGTGGAGATGAGGAATGGTCTCACACCAGAGCTCGCGATTTGGAGACAGAATACATGAGTTTTGCTCTGCCTTACACAGATTTATTTGGTGACCCTGTACAAATCACTTAACCTCTTTCTGCCCACAGTCCTTACAAGAAGGATGGTGTTTCCCTATCTCACAGAAGTGCTGGACACTTAATTCATTAGTGCTTATAAAGTGTTCTCAGGTCTTTTAGAGGAAAATGTTGCATGTCCATGAAGACTTAATGTTGATTCATGTACAGATTCTGAGGTCTGGGTCTTGGCCCCCCATTACCAGGATAAAGACTGTGGCTGACAAGTTCATTTTTATCATGGACCTAAGTCTAGTCTGTGTTATTCCAGGATTTGCAGAAAAGAATTTCACAAAGAATATTGAAAATGAATATTGAAATGGTTCTATTTTATGATGAATTGTGTATGTTGACTTTAAAAATACCTATAAAAACTTCCCAATGCCTTTTGAAAGTGTCTTGACCCCATCTGCTGAACCTTGTGCTGATATTGAAGGGAGTCAAGTAAGACGCTGAGAAAATAAGTATCTTTTTCAATCCATGGTTTATCTTCCTATGTTTTCTGGCTAAATTTAGAATATTAAGAGATATTATTTATTCAGATAAACGTTATCACATTCAACATGGTGGGGCATGTCGTTTTCCATTGGCATCATGTCATAAGCCAGTGTAATATGTCAGAAGTATTCTATTGCACTGGCTTCATCACATAAATGAAATGAGACGGGTTGCAAATCAAATTTACCATGCCTACCTTTAATATATACTAAGCAAGTTAACAGCATAGATCTGGCAATACAGAGTGTTGCTGCAGCAGCAGGGACCTGGGCTCGAATGTTGTGCCAGGTTATGAGGGACAGGCAGTTTGACAGATTCCTCTGCCTGTGTGCCTTGCAATATCCTTTATTAACTTCAATTAGAATTCTGTTTCAGCTCAAAGATAAGTGCTGAAACAGGCAGCCTGCTGCAGATTTGGACAAGACAGAGTGGAGGTAGAAGTGTATTTGGTAACAGCCCCCTGCTGCCTTTAGCTTTGTTAGGGCTGTAACTTCCCTTCTTCAGCCACACAAAGTATGGCAGACCTACCCTCTTCCAATCTCTCAGCTTCAATCCACACTTCTAGGAGAATCTCCTCATGTATACTAGTGATGACTTGGAAGAGAATAGGTTTTGACCATTATCAGATTAATATGAGACCTTTAAAGCAAAAATGAAGAGCTGTTAGCTTCCTGTGGAAATCAGTAACCACTCACTAGAAGTCAAGGCACAGAGCAAAAAGTGCCCTCTGCTTGAAACACTAAATTGCTGCATGGTGAGCTTAGGTAACTCTATGTAAAGACATCATTCAGTCATGCTTATTTGCAAGACTTGCTGTTGAGGAATAGCAATGAAGCCAAAATAATTCACCCCACAATTAAATATATTAGCATTTATTTCACCAACCCAGTTTAATCTTAATTTACTATAAAGCTTCATATCTAATTATGATAATTAGGTAATTTGGTAATTGTAGGTTGAAATAAGTTTGTAATAGAAGTGTTACAGACTTCTTTGGGTGGCTGAGATTGCTATTACAGCTTTTTTAGGAGTGGCAAAGGAGGGGCACATCACTTGTGCAGGAGTGAAATACGTGGATTAGCGCAGCATTCTCTGTAGAAATTCTGAATGTGAGCCAAGGAGAACTGAAATGCAATTTATACACTGAAAATGTTAATTTCTGAATATTGAGGTATGACTCTTTAAAATAAAAATGTATATCCTGAAAAGTATGATAATTTGAGGCTGTTGTGTCTGCAGCATTTAGAGGAGGAAAACTTGCACAGAACAATAAATACCAAGAAGTCTTGGACTGGGGAGAAAAGGAGAAAGTGAAGGAAGGGAGGGAGGGGGATCTAAAAGAGGGTGATTACATGGCCACTCAGAAAATATGTTCTCAGGGTACAGAGTTTGCTCTACTGGCACAACTGCTGAAGCTGGGAAGGATATTTTTACAGGAGATAACTGCACAGCCTTCCTTAAACTTGGCCTTGGGCTTCCATTGTAATGCAATCCTATGGATATGGAAATCTCATGATACTGTTACTGTCTTGACATAAATCTAAGACAATGATGCTATGAGCCAGTAGATAAAAGGGACACTATTTATTTGCTGCTTGCTTCAAGAACGGAGTATTTCAGCCTCCAACTACTAACACAAGGACTGCTGTTGTCTGCAATGTGTTCCCCTCTGTCTCCTTCAGGATGATTGCTGGTAGATGGTGATCTTAGCAGTTTTTCACTGCAGGAAGGCTTTCAAGCAGCTTTTTTTTTCCCCCTTAATACAGTAAATATTATCAGGCTTCTGTTGCACATGCTACTCTACGTGTTAGATCTTCACAAGCATGTGTGGATGGTATTGTCCATGCAAACTGTAAGTTGGTTAAGTTATTTCAGTAGGTTGTTGTCTTTGTAAAATAGTCAAATGCATTGGAATTGTTCGGCTTCCCTTATGTGCAATGCTCATGCTCAAGGAAACTCACAGCTATCTATTTCTAAATTACTTTTAAAAAACCCACTTTATTTGGAATGGTCAGAATACCTTATTTTCTTCTCTCACAGTTTCTTGTACCACAATTTGAATTATTATGCCATACCTTCCAAATTGTGCTGTTGTTGGTTGTGCATTATTTGTCATTCTCCTGAGGAAATCCAATACAGTGAAGATACAGGATCTCAAGACTGGTGAGGGGAACAATGGGCAGGTCTGTTTGCTCTCTCTGCCTTAACAAGGTTTAAGTGATTGGCATGACTGGCAAACCCACAACAGAGGAAGGTGTTTAGACCCACTGCTATTAGGGGAGGGAGAGCGCGGGTGTGCACACTGGGATGGGCTGTGGGACAGTGCAGGGAGGGGTAGGAAAGGAGTGCAGAGCTCACCTGGGGCTGGGGAGGAGGAGGTATGTGTGAGAGAAGGGGGGAGAGTCCCTGTGGCAAGGCTCTGAAGTTGAGCATAGGGCTGCGGTGAAAGGGGAAACAGGGTGTGTTTTTATTCCCTTGAGAAAATGCTTTTATTTTTTTAATGTTTCTTTTGTTTGACAAGTCAGGTCACGTATGCTGATACTCAGGTGTAAGAAGCTTGCGTGTTTGTGTTGATCTTGGAAGGCTCAGACCAGTGAGAGTGGAGGCAAAACAGCATCCTGACTGGAAAAATGGAACTCTGTTTTCATTTTTGTGCTATTTCTCCATTGGTTTTTTATTCCTTCCCCAAATAGGTGTCTTTTCCTTATTCCTGTCTTGTTCCACTCTGCATGGTCAGACATTGGGTTTTAAAATATCTGTTTAAAAGCAAAAGTGGTTTAAATTTATTTATTTTTGTTATTGAGAAGTGGAAAGCATAAATAAAAATTCCCAGACCTGTACCACATCTTTACCCCTGTGTTACCAACAATAGGGAAATAATTTTGAAAGGCATAAGATAACTAAAACCCCTTCAGCTGCTCCCCAGGCCACAGTGTCACCCATGGTCTGTCAGCATCATTCCATTCAGACAGGGTTCCTTAGTAATCTGAAGCTATTCTGAACTTGATGGGAAAGGGAAACAATTTGTAACTAGTCAGTGGGCTTTGTAATTAGTCAGTGGGCTCCCCTCTATTAATAGTTTTTGCTAATCCACTTTTCATTTAACATTAATGTTGCATTTAATAGAATGTAGTTTGTTTTCTGTGAAGTAGCTGTGTGGCAGCAGTGGAACTTGGACACCACCCCCTGTCCAGGGGCTGAGGATCTGACCCCTGCTGCCTTGCTGGAGAAGCAGCTGTTGGTGAGGATCTGTGCAGGGCAGCGACCAGGGGCAAGACTGAGGGCTTGGTTTTAAAGTGGGGTGCTGTAGCACTGTTGGTTTTCATCAGGCTGCAGGATGGTTAGTGAAAATGGGGACTGAGCTCCTAACACACAGCCTCTTGGAGACAGTGACATGGAAGCACTGGCAGCCATCTCTTATGAATGAGGCCCTGGGAATGGCATGAATAGCAGTTTAAGAAGATTCTCAATGTAAAATTTAATCAGCTTGGATGGATTTGTTGCTGGAAATAGTGGGAAAAGATTGGTCATTGCAAAGTTGTATTTGTTTTTGGGGGTGACTGTTAAACTTTCAGGATCTTGTTTTTGTTTGACTTCAGCTTGAATGTTTGACTCAATTTGTTTTTGAGTAACTAGAGTGTTTGGAAGCTTAGGGAGGATAGAGAGAGATAGAGTACAGCTGGTAATAATAGTAGAGCCTTTTATGCTGTCAATTTAACAGTTGTAAAACAATTAGGGAGAATTATGTTAATAGCAGGCTTTGTTCACACTTTCCTTGCTCAATTTTCCTTTTTTTTTTTTTTTTTTTGTAACATGCCTTTCCTACCATGCTCTGAGAGTGTAAACAGTAGAGCTTTGTGTGTTTGTATTGTGTATGGTCAGTGTTATCCATTAAACCATGGCTGGATGTAGATCTTCTAAAATTTTCACAAATCAATTTTCCAGTGCTTTGGCTATTGCATTTTAATGTGGCTTCTCCTAAACAAACAAAATCATGTTTTTGGGAAGCTAAGACAGGATAAGAAGTGATTTGTATGGGAAATGGTGGCTGATTTGCTCGGACTGCTGCAGCTGTTTCCTTCTGTGATACGAACGAAACCCCTTCAAATCAGTCAGATCCCTGTTGGCTGAGCCCTGCTACCCATGCAGAGGGGCAGCCGAGCTTTTCCCCCCTCTGATGGGAAAGCGGTTGTGCCAAGGCAGGCTGACCCACGCTGAGATGTTGCTTTGTCTGTTGCTCAGCTCCTCAGAGTTCTAGGCTATGTATTAGTACTATCCATTAGTGCTGAGACTAATCTGGATGGCCTCTCGTGCAGATAATGCAGCCCACACGAAGGGCATCTCCTGCACCACATCGTAGCATGGTTTGCCTTCACCTCTCTCCCTCCCTGCACTCCTTCAAACCAGAGTCCTTGGCACCTTCTTCCCTACTTAGACAGCCTCAGCTGTACTCAAGACTTTTGTCCCATTGATGACGTGTGAAGGGCTTAGCACTGCACAAGAACAGTGATCTGGAATGAAGTCAGTACTTTTCTACCTTTTCCAATCAAAATACAGAATGATTACGCTGAAGTCAAGACCGTCATAAATTAGCTTTTTCACCCCAATCCCAAGCAAGGGAATACATACGAAAATCTTCATGCTAAAGTCTCCCCTCCCACTCAAAATACATGTATGTATAGATGATCCTTTAAGAAAGCAGGATTCCCAAACTCCATTTACCGTGACAGCTGTCACTTGGCACTTGTAGCTGTCATGGCAGTGTGTGTAGTTTTTCATGAATTACCAGCACTGGTGGGTTTTTTCTCTTTATCAGCCACCAGCCCATCAACTGGGCCCTTCATAATGGCTTCTGGCATCTTGTTGGGGAGATTGGTGCCACTGAATTGCACCTACCAAGTCCCCCGCCTCGCTGTGCAACACTGTTTACTGATGTGCCTTTTCCTGTAAATATTACAAGCAGTGTACCCATGGAAGGGATGTGTGGGAATGGAATGGCTTCACCTTGTAACAGTTAGCTGGGGTGGCAGCTCTGCCCTGACTGATAATTCACAAGTCCTCCTGTTCCAGTTACTTCGCTAAATAACATGTAGACATCCCACTCTGAAGACTTGTATATGATAGTTAATTAGACAACATTTAATTTGGCTTAACATTTGTGTCAGTTTTGTGGAAGTGAGCCTCCATAATTAGGGAATACAGATCAGATTTCTGTCAGACTTATAACCTCTCACTCTAATTTAATGCTTGCTCCTCCGATGCCGTGTCACACTGGGTGTGCACGATTCCCCCTCCCCACCCCGTCTTTTCTGCTTGACTAGTAAGAAAGTTGCCCATTTAACACAACTGACAGCAAATGGGATTGTTCACGGAGATGTAAGGGCAGGATCTGAACTGGACCTGTTTCTGAGAAGTTGAGCTGGTCCTGCAATTTGTCAGTTGCTTTTCTGAAAGTGTTGGAAGTGTTTAGGCATCTGCATCATCCTGAGAAAATACCGAATGGATTTAATCTGAGTTTGTACTCAATTTGTGGGTCAGAATATGATGTAATTGCAAGTTGTACCATGAAAATATGTCATAGTAACTCAGTGGTAGCTGATGTTCAGATTTTAATCAACACAGCTGCCCAGTAACCTCAATGCTGGGCAGTACATATAAAGGAGGGAACATATACACCTCACTAATTTACTGTTATGAAAGGTCACTCCTTATGTTGCAGTAGTGCTCCCTTAGGACATTTTTTGTGTGTTGGAAGCCAGTCTGTGGTTCCCAAAGACCTGGTCTTTCCCCAAATGCAGATATCAATGTTGGTCTCTCTAAGTGAGCAGTGATCATCATGGCTTTACTAGGGTACAGAACTGTCTGGTGTAAATCTGCTATACAGATTTATTGAGTGAAACTCTAGACTTACATGTGGTCATTCTTGTCTTTTCTGTAAATCCTTGAGACCACGCTTTGCATGGAAATCAACATTATGTCATTTTAGTCACAGAACATTTCCCTTTTGTAGTAAATTATGTCCTGTGTCATTTGGAAAGTCACTCTGCCAAATTTTTTTTTTTTTGAGGGGGAGGGGAGGAGTAATGTAAAGTTATTTTTATTCAGAGGCCAGAAGAACAATTAAAATAATAATTGTAATTAAATAATTTCTCTTTAGAATGCAATGTAGTTGGCAGGGTTGCATAGCATACATCTTATTGCAGACTGAAGAGATGGGAGCTACATGCTCTAGATAAAAATCCTTCCTAATGCTGAAACTCACAGTTTAGTGGGAGATGGAACATCAAATGTGGGGGAAAGGAGGGAGTTTTAAAAACACTGCCCTGAGCTTAAATTACTTGGATGTGTAACGCGTTGTATTTTGTATATAAACACAATGCTAATAGGCAGAGTTTAACTGTAATGCCAACACCACTCTGACATCCCTCGTGGGGAGTCATACTTGTTTCCCTGATGGGTTCCAGAGCTGTAGAGCTCAGTGTGCTGAGCTGTGTCTGCACCAGGTGTTTGGGAGGGGAAGAAAACTCTGCAGTGCTCGGACTTGAGAGTGTAGTCTGAGCCTTGTGGTAGCAGTGAGAGCTTTCAAAAAAAATTCTTCCTCTTGCTGAGACTTGCTTGTTTATTTGATACAGAATGTGTGCAGATGTCTTTTTGTGTGCTTGAAGGATTCCTCTGCAGAAACAGATGAATGTTGCTGTAATAATTGTTGTTTGGCAGAATCCTTCCCTGAAAAAGATACTGTACAGGCTTTGAAACGTTGCAGTCTCCGACATCATACATACTTACGATCCCTTATGTATCAAATATAGTTCATGGCAAAGCTAAAGAAGTCAGTGTCCTATTGAAAGGCCCTTTATGTCTTGTGTTTTCTTTGTTCAACAGGGAACAAAGTTTGTCATCCTGAGACGCCAGACCTTTGACGAGGCTTGGGTAACCTCTCACAGTGCGCACGGTGCTCACAAAGAGTCCCTGGCAGCCTTTGTAGAAGGCGTTGAGACTTCAGTCAGCATTGACTTTCCAGAAGATGAGGAGTGTGTTGGTGAAGTGCTAGACTGTGGTTCTTCGGATCTATTGGTTCATGGAGGAACAGAAGCAGCTCGGCATGAAGATGAAAAGATGACAGCAGCAGCATCCCAGAGGTTGTGATCACACAGGCAGATGAGGTGGGTGATAGACAATACTTGATACAGAATTCCCTTTTATCTTACCTGGTTTGTATTCTTGGCAGTGATCAGAAATACAGCTTTTTGTTTCTAATTAATTCTTTAATTTTCTTTTATTTGTATTTTGAATTTAGCAAAATTCTATTTCATGTTGGGAAACGTTCTCCATCTAACCCAAAATGCATTGAAAAGGCTATTTGTTTAATCAGCAGGATTTTTTTAATCTTATTATATGCTGCTCAAAAATGAATATTTCTTTGTATTGTATAGTACACATTTACATAAATTAGTGTTATCCTTGGTTATTTTGCAACCCATAATTTATACGCTTTTTAGTTTTATCATAAAATAAAATCTTGCCTCTAATATTCTGGGACCATTTTTAGCATCATAGCAAATTACCTTGGGAAGAACTATTACACAGTCAGTGAACTATCCTACTTGAGGAAAAAAAAAAAGAGGAATTTCAATGTGTATCAAATGCTCAGCTTTCACCAGTGAATCCAGTCTTTCTTTTACTGTAACCTGTAGATCAACATTTGCAGGCATTTGAAAACTGCAAATTTGTAAAAATTCTAGTCAAATTCAGCTGGAAAGTAAAATATTTGTAAAATGTTTAGGTCTTTGAAAGAATTTAAGATTTATTGCCTCATCTAATTATTTTTTAAGTGTTAAGATTAGTTTCTCATCCTACCAGGTCTGTTTGTTTATATATTGTTTCTAGAAAAGGTTTATTTTGAATATTGCATTCAGAAATGTTGACAAAACATTTGTCAAGAATTTCTTTGAAGTAATATTGCAAGTACCAAATCTTACAAGGTACTGCTAAATGGAACTCTTGTCTGGGACAGATGGAGGCCCAAAACCCAAATGAATTGCACAAGTTCTATGTTCATTGCCATAAACTTGAAATTTAAAAATACTTGCTGCCCCTCCCTTGGGAGAACTTTCCTTTCTTTTCTTCGTAATTTTATTGGTGTTTGGGGCAAGAATTAACTTTGCTGTTATTGACCAATTCTCTGTATCTTGTGGGGGTTGCTAAATTCTTTGTCTAGAACTACTTTTCCTCTTTGTGCTTACTGATGGGCAGGATGTTTTGGTTCAAATAACCTGTAGTTTTTATTCAAGACCTAGTGATGAATTATTTTGGCATTCTCTATTTTTAAAAGAAAATATGTACAATATAACCTTTTGGATGGGCATTTGGATAAATTTTGGTTTATGTAACACAGGATTGCCTATACCATTTTATTTGCCAAATTTAGCCATGCTATCTCTGCGAAACTCATCCCTACTTTTAGGGAGGGATTTACATCTCAAGCTTCACTTAGAACAGATTCAAGTGCTGACAATGACAATTGCTTTCTGCCCAAACCAGTGTGTAAAAAGTCTGGCATCCTTGTGAGATTTTAAAAGGGACTGGAAATCACTCTCTTACGTGGGGGAAAAAGTCTTCCCTACTTGTGTAGTGGTAGAGATTCTTTGCTTGAATGGAACTGTAGAAGTAGATGGATTCTGTTTTTGAGAGCCTTTACTCTTTGAATCAAACATGTCAGTCGTGCAAATCTTTTGTCTTCAGGCATCCTCATGTCCCCACCTGTTCATGTGGCTCTGCAGCTCAGCATGGGACAGAAAAGTGATTCCTAAGAAGAGGCAGCAGGAACAAAAACTCAAAGGGGACCTGAAAAAGGGGGATCCATAAGTGATATCCTGACACATGCTGTGGATACAGCCATGCTGGATTCTGCTAATGCCACGTCTGAGCAGGCTGCAAAAACAGTTGGTTAGTGTGTGGTGAACCCTGCACTGCTGCAGGTGCATTCCTTCGGGCACCTTTTCCAGGGGATTTAAATCTACTTGTGGTATGTCTGCTGTTGGCATATTGCTGGTGCTCTAGGTGTGCTGTGAGAAGAGGGGGTGCAACCTGCAGCTGGTATCTCTTTATTGTTGTTCTTTATTATAGTGTTTTCTTATTTACATAGTTAGGTATTGATATAGAGAGTGCAGTAGCTGATCTAGGAGCATTAGCTGTGGGTTAGGATCACAGTGGGTTAGGATCAGTGTGCAGATGAGACAGAGGATTGTGGCCCTGAAAAACAGGCAGACTAAATAGAAGTCAAGTACTGATACAGACAGTAGAAAATAACTTTGGGTTTTTTTATGTGGCCTGTAGCAGTGTGTAAAGACTGCAAAGATCCTTGATATCTTATCGTTTTGACTCCTGTTATTGTTGAGCTCTGTGGTTATACATATTTCAGCATCTTCTTTTCATGTCTCCCTACATCTTTATAACTGTTGGACAAGTCAGTACATGAGATGCCTCCTTTTATGTGTGCTAGATGCTGTAGATTTTTCAAGGGAGGGAGTAATGAAATTACTGTTTCAAAGGAGTTCTCTACCACACTAATAACTTATCTGTAAGCTTATTAAAGTAGTTGTTTGTACTCTAAAATGACTAAACTGCTGTATAATCTCAAAATCACGATAAATCATAATTCCTTCTGGATGGCAGCAGCTATGACTTCTGGATATGTCTAACTGCTAATGTCTGACAGTTTTGAATACCATACTTGCACATACCTGGAGGAGGGCAAATAATTAAAAGGAGGGAAAATAATTACAAGTCCTGCTACTGTGCATTCTGCATGCTCACACTGTGGCCATCTACGTTCCTGGAGTTGTACCATCAGCTGCTGCTCAAGCAGCAACTTCAGTTAAGGAGTGTTGGGTGGAGACAAACAGCAGTGATAGCTACCTACAAGATTTTGGTAGGTTTCTGAAATCAAAGACAAAAGCTCCCTGTTTCAACTGTACTGCAAAGAGGACGAGTCTTTTTCTTCTCCACCCTTACCTATTTGCACATGAAGGAGGGAGGAGGACTGACCTGTGGTCAAGTTCTTCTGCTTTGGTGCAGTCTGCTGGTCTTTAGGTCCCTTAATGTAAGTCCTTTCAGCGACAGGACCCCTGTAGTGAGGGAGGAGAGGAGACTACAAAAAGTTTCAGTCCTGCAGTATAAATACATGTGTGCCTACTAAAATTTTTCCTGCTAATGGAGTTCAGCCTTTCTTTTTCATACTGTTGGATCAATGAAATGCTCCTGAAATAAGCTCCAATGGCTGGTTTTTATTACAGCCTTCAGGAACAGTTTCATTTTGCCTTGGAAATGCATCTGATACAGCCGTTTGCTCCTGGGATCTGCATGAAGATTTTTACATTCCCTTCAACAAATGACTGCTCTTGATCTTTGGTGACCAGCACTTGTGTATACTGTGTGCATGTCCTCAAGGAGTCAGAAACAGGGTAACTAGCCCAGGTAGAATCAAGTATTTCTAGAAAAATTACAGGTTTTACAATATATTTAATTGCACCATCTCTTAATGAGTCTACATGTTGGGAGGTGACTGGGGAAAAAAGGTCTCCAGGTTAAAACTTCTATGAACAACTGCTTAGAGTGACATGTTCCTTAGCCTTGGAAGAAACGTGTTTCAGCATGAAAAAAAAATAAATTTTAGAACCACAGCACTGAATATCCTATCCAGACTGAATTGAAGGCACAGGAAATGGAGCAAAATACACCTCCACAACTCTCCCCTGCCACTGGATGTGTGTGCACTGAGAGACACTAGCCCCTGAAGGAATGTGACTGAAAAGATGGGATGACTGTGTCCCTTTAGCAGAGCGTATGGAATACCTTTTCCCTGTTGCTCACTGTTATCACTTCTTCTTGTGTCTGAACTCCAAGTGCCTTGTGGGCCAGATGTGCCAACTTTCTTGTCTCTAATGAAAGCTACTAAAATACAGTTTACACTTTTCATACTGGCTGTTCTCTATCCCAAAGCAGTAAGGTCACTGGGGGAACGCAACAGCGTTGGGTTTGGAATAGGACTGAGGAATAATAAGTTATAACTGAGAATCAGGACAGCCTCCTACTCCCAGATCCCTCTTCACTTGTTGTTTTACTTATCCTTGTAGAAAATAGACCCACAACATTTCTTCTGGGATCGACTTTTTCTAAAGGAACAAGGAAATGTTGGTGCATAGTGCCTGTGGGAGTTCACTGACAGGTGTGCCTTTAAGTCCCTTAAGCTGCCCTGCAGGTGCTGGCCTTGCACAGGGTCTTTCTCCTCAAAGTGAAAAAACCCAAGGGCTGTGGAATCATCCAGCAAGCTCCATGTGCTCACAAATAGCATAAAAATTCCATGTTGGGGAATACCTTTTTGGTATTCATGGTATCACTCCCAGGCTGCATTCCTAGGAGACTAACTTTCTGTCTGTATGAGATTTCACGCTCAGCACTGACACTTTGGTTTATTAAAATTAACCATTTTATGTTGAATTGAAGTGGTATAATGAATTAAAAATTAATAGTTTTATTTGAAAAATGTTCCTATATTTCAGTGACTTGAAATGGAGCTCCATGAAACTGATTTCTGATTCTCTGATTTTATTTCAGTTAAGTATATTTATCTTGCTGATGGATGTGGTATGGATTACCATACCATATTTTTACATGCCCTAACAACATATCAGCAGATATGTAAAAAAGTGAGTTAATAACATAAATGTCTGCTATCATGCTGCTTTGTAAAACCATTCTTAATTTAATCCATACACTAAGTGTGCTTTCCAGTTACAGAAATTCATTATAAGCACCAGGCAGAAGTGAAACCATGATACAGAATTGTGACTGATGTAAAACAGACACACAAAATGAGTAGCATTAGGACACTTACTTTGAAGTTTGTTAAAACCAGTAAAGTGATAGCCACTTTAAGTGAAACCTGCTGTTACAGATACCTACTGGATTTTGGGAACATTTCACTTTTGAACTTGCTCTTTGCAGTCTGCATCAGTGTTTAATATGTTGTGGTTGCTATTTTTTTTTTTTGCTTATTTTTTTTTTTAATGTAGCAGGGAAAAGTAAAATAGCTGACCTACTCAGATACCTTACTATCTTTGCTCACAGACAGATAGATGAGTATACTCAGTATCTGGGAAAAGAACATTTATTCAAAAATGTTTGAGAAATTGCCATGTTATAACAGTGTCAAGTTGAAAAAAATAGCAGTGTACTCCCGTTCAGTACCCATTGTACAATTGCCAAATGTGAATAATGGAGAAAATATTGTCATTTAAGCAGGGATTTGAGAATGACAAAGCAAAAGAGAGCAGTTACATTGGTCACTCTGAGCGAATTTCTAGTGTCTTGTTGAAATTGGTGATATTTTGAATTGTAGGGAGTGACTGCAGACTTTGTGAACCTTTCCAGTTAAATGGGCAGGTGTGAGGAGACAGATGTCTCTTGATTCAGGCCCATTTATCTGTGGAGAATGGACAAAGCACTGGCACATGGCTAAAGTTCCTGAGCGCAGCTGAGATCCCACTGAGAAATGGTTCAGCATCTCAATATCTAATATCTATCCAGATAATAATATATGTGTATTTATGTTGCATAAAACTGATTCCGAGTTGAATTATAACAGTGATGTGTGAAATGGTGCTGTGGATTTCAGGATTGTCATTAAACTGAGTGCTCTTTGGGCACTGGCACTGTGTATATATATAAATATATTCTGAATGGAGATTTATATGTATTTCATGGAACTGAATGTACCAGAATTCTCTCTTGCTCAGAAAAGCATTAACATGTCCATCTGAAATGGACTGACAATGCTCATTTTTTGGAGAGGTCGAAGTGGGTCATATTCTCCACAATATGTTAATCACCCAGGCAATAGATGCACACTGGTTGTCTAACAACAAGCGTGTATTCTGTATTCTAGTGAGTTGTCTATCTTTGCATGTAAAATGATAAACAAAGAACTCAGGTGATGACTTTGCTTATAAGACCATTTTAATCGTGTGTGTTGCTCGAGACACGTGTGTTATTTGTATGTGTTCAGGATCATGGCAAATACCGGTTTTGCCATCATAAACTTCCAGAGTTCAGGGTTTTTTCCTGGAAGGGATTTTTTTGGGTTGATTTCATAAAATAAAGTGACTCTCTTTGGACAAACCCCATGATTTCTGGGAGGGCCATATCCAGTGGATGGAACATCTTCTGTTTGCCAATAAAGCAGTGCTTCACCTTTGCAGTTCTTTGAGTGTTTAGGTGTTGTAGGAACTGGAACCTCCTGCTTCAGCAAATACATAGAAGCAGCTTAATGGTCTTCAATTTGGGTTCTTGTTTTGACAATTTACCATACTAGCCATGATTCCTATGTATTTCTGTGGCATTGATAAGACCTGTGGTGTCATGTGTTAAAATGAGAGAACAGAAGCAGTGTGGGGTGCTGGGATGAGTACTAGACAAATACATGAACTTCTGCTTGGATCTTCTCCTAAAGTTAATAATGCTTCTGCTTCAACTGTGCTTGTAATCATGTGAGAACTCTGTTCCCAGGACAGCAAGATGGGACTGCATTCCCTACTCTTCATTCGAGAATTTATACTGGTGTTAGCTGTGCTCTGAAGGGATGCTACATGACACAGAAGGGGCAGAATCTGCAAGGCTCCTGCCTTGCTCTCTGCATGGAAAGCAGTTAAGTAAGCAGGGAAAAATGTCATACGTGGCAACTGGGACTATGTCTGTGCACATGCATTGTGCTGTCATAAAGGTAACAAAGAATTAAAATGTACACTCAGTTGTCCAAGGAATGACTCACAAATCAGGTGTGTTCACTCTCGTCCCAAAAGCAGAAGGTTTAATGGCCCTAAATGCATCTTTGTGTCTTTGTCAGCTCTTGGTTCCCTCTTGCTGAGAGTTTTCAGTAGCTCTCATGACTTTTCCTCTTGTTTTTTTTCTATCAAGAGGGAAGTTTGTACAAAACCAATGCCATATAATCTTCAGGGCCATTCCATGCATATTTCTGAAATACATATAATTAGCCATGTACAGATAACTTGAGAAAAGTAATTTGCTAACATGATTATTTTAGAAGGAAATTTAGAGACAGTGTCCAACTCATTGTGTCAGCAGATAAAGAAAACCGATTTCTGGAGTTTTAAATTTGCCATATGTAATTTTGTTCATTCCAGTAGGCAGTGTGAATGCAATTAGCTTCTGTGTGGTGCTTGTGTGTTTTCTCTTCTACCCATATTATCCAGTGATCTAGTCCAGTGAATCTGGGAGAGGTGACTTGGGAATAAACCAAATCTGACTTGGTGATGCAGCTCAAATCGCCTTTTGTGATGTTTATTTTTTTGAGGACAGTTGACTGGAAGAAAAAGGGGAAACTGTAGCTGACAGGGTGGAAGATAGTTTGCTGTGGTCTGACTGACATGGGATTTGATCCCTTTCTGACAAGAACAGCACCCCGTTCGGTTTGCTTTAGATCACACATTTCTCTTCTGAACCCGCTGTCAGAAAGCTGCTGAATAACTTTCTCAAGAAGAGTGTACGACAAGGAGCGTGGTAGCAAGGACAAAGGCAGCTATCCATTTTACTGCCACTTTGTTGGGATGCCTGTCTTAAAATTGTATGTCATGTAAGAAGGGAGATTTGAGGCCGAATCTACTTTAGCTGCTTTGCCTTAGAGAAAGTCAAAAGTGGGGATGAATTTAACCTTGTCTCTTGTCCCAAAAGCCTTTGTTTGAAGAAATGGAATTGCTGATGGGTACAGGGTCAGGCTGAGGCCCAGAACTGCTCTAGATGTCCTAGACAGGATCCCCTTATTGTCTTGATCATTTGCAGTTACCTTGTGTGAACGTGAGGGTTCAGGGTATTTCCATTCTGTGGTCTAAACTAACTTAATTAATATTTCCCTTTTATTGATTGTTGTGTTTTGTTTTTGTTTGTTTTGTTTTTCTTTTTTTTTTTTTTTACATATTCCTTCTGCTTGACTGATATCACTTCTTGTGGCTCCCTGGTAAAATTTCTTGCTCTGTATTTTGAAAGATATCAATGCACAATATTAGACTAGATACTAGATACCTTTTCACCATCTACTGAACTGACATAGCACAATTGGTGGTCAAAATAGAAAGGGATGCTTATTTCTCCTAAAGTGTCCGTTCACCTATACACAATCAGTTTTCTCTCTGGACACCTGATCGGACTCTTTCAGCTCATGTCTGTCTGTGAAGGATTTCCATAGGTGGTTAGAATGCTACCGTCATTGCCTTCTGAATTCTTCTTTTGTATTTTTTCATTATTATTTGTAACTCAATAGAAATTGAAAAAGAAATTCATTGTAGCTTTAGAGTTTGATGGTTTGTTGAACAAATTCTTTGTTTTCAAGAGGTCATTCAGTGATGAAGAGAAAATGAACTCTGCATCCTGATAGGACTTTTTATCTAAGGGAACAGCAACAATTGTGTCCTCGGGAGCTTTGTATTCCATGGCCAAAGCAGAGGGTGTTGTAGGGAGAGGTCTTTGCTCCAAGACTCCAAGATAGCCAGTTGAGGGTGAAATGGACATTTCTCATTTCTTTTTATAAATTTTGGGATTTATTACTAGGCTAGCAATTTTATTTTTTTTAACAGAAATCAAAAACTTGTACCTTCTTTTTTAAAATACAAACAACCCTCTTTTTTTACTGCTTTCTTGTTCTAAAAATGTGGTTTGTGTTTTTCCTTTTCTCTGCTGTCCAGACCATGTTCTTGGTTTGGGGAAGCAGATCGATCTGGCAGCATGATACATTCTGACTAATTTTTCTGGCATGTCTATGATCATGATTTCCTAATGGTATCCTTGACTTGTCATCAGTGACAGAAATTTGAAGGCAACTTGTTCTTCAAAGTGTTCTACATGTAAAAAATATATTTTTCCTTTTTTTTTGTAAGTCTCTAAAGCTCTCCTTTAAGTTAGACTCAAAATGGATTTGACTTTATGCACAGCTGTATATAAAAGACTTTCTCTCTTGCTTATCTGTTCCTCAGCATTTCTCACATGTGTTGTTTGGGATTTTGATCCTAAAAAGATTAGATTGGATTAATATTTTGTTTTCCTTTCAACCATGTAAATATTGAGTGGCAAAAGTGAAACAAAATCCTCATTCCTATTAAAATACAGCAGGACTTAATAGAATCTTAGAAAATAACCTTAAGTTTTGTGGTTTTTTTTCCTGTGGAAGGTTAAATAAACATGGCCCCAGTTCTGCAAAGGATTACTCATGTTTAATTTTACATACCGTGCATTGACTTTCAATGGCATACTGCATAAAATAGCTTTGAGTCTTCAGAGATCATGGTCTAAGTGACCAAACAACACGATGCTCCAGACACCATTAAATTTAAAGCAGTTTTGCCAGAGAGTTTCCTCTCGTGCCTCTGGTTGTGTGGACCTCTGTCACTTAAAAATCTTTCTCTTTTTTTAAGGTCAGCTGATGAGGCTGCCTTTATGTTTCACCTGCAGGGAAGTTGACACCTCTTTCTCCATAACTGAATCTGTAACAGATGTTATCCCTTTTTGGCTAAAAACAGAAACCCTCCCCCCAGGATTATAGGATGTGCCCCAAATATTAGGAATCTGGAGGAAGAAAATATATAGAAGTAAATATTAATGCTGAAGGTTCTTTTCCTCAATGAATTAGAAAAAATGGAATATTAAGTAAGCATTAAAGAGTGTTGCTTTTTTAAGTTGTTTTGATGCTTTTTGATAGGTAACAGTCACTCTAAGGGTTTTCTAATTTTGGATCAGAAAGGTAGATCGGTCCCCAGGTACATAAAACACATCAGTATGTCTGGGAGAAAACCCACAAACCCAACCAAACAGTATTGGCCAGTATTGGCAGAGGCAACTGAAATTCATTGCATCTTTACTCTCACTCAAAGTGTTGTTTTAAAATCTAATTTAAAATGGTGCTTATGTTTTCTTTCAAAAAGAGCTTTTAGTTTGCCAAATTTTAATGCCAAAGTCATAGACAGTTAACCAGTCAGATTGCTTAAATGTCATTTAGGAAGAAAGCAGAGAACATCTATGCCATAAACTCTATGCCCTGGTTCCCTCGGGATAAATGTCCTCGTTTAAACAGTGAGAGAACAGAAACAAATACACAAGTGGATGCCCTGACATTCCTGAAGGAGCAGAGTTGTTTTCAGGAATGTGAATGGACATTATCATTGCTAGGAATCCAGTTTTTATCCCTGTCCACTCTAGCTCTCTCTTTCAGTCTTCTGGGGTGAAATATCGGCAGCATGAATGGCTCTGGCTGTGCAAGTATGGCATGCTAGCAGTGCCTCATGTGAGGAGGTGTAGAGGCACACAGAACTGCAAATGAAGTGGGAAGCTGCCCCTGCCTCTGGAACCAGAAGTTCCAATGATGCAACCACTGCACCTGGTGTCATAACAGTTCCAGTGTGTCCATGTCCTCTGCTCTCAATTACCCATTCCAGATCCTGGCTCCAGAGTGGTGCTGGTGCTCTGACCAGCAGCCAGCTCTGAGCTGGGGTAAGCTGAAGCCAAACCGTGAAGTGAGCGGTTCTTCAGTTGTTCATAGCATCACAACATTTGCTGTTACTTTATGCTGGAAGCCTGTTTCAATGTTGCTGTTCTATGCTAACATGTACAGGAGCATAGGATTTTTGTGAGTGAAGAATATATATATATGTAATATATAAATAGGGTTTTACTTCCCGTGTAGGGGTCTGGGATGCTGCTAAGACACATAAAATGGACTAAACTCTGTGTCATGTAGTCAGGAGATACCTACAAATGGCTTTATTAGAAGTAAAAATATCTCCATAGGTTGTGCTGAAACGTTCCCTTTCTCTTTTTATTTTCCCAGTGGAATTTGGCTTTCTGTGGTTTTCTGTGTTTAGCAGAATCAATGACAAAAATTACCTACTTCATTGTTTTACGTGTTTTGTATGTAATGCAAGGTAGTCGTCATTAAGGAATATCAGAGAATCATAGAATGGTTTGAGCTGGAAAGGACCTTAAAGATTATCCATGTATGAAAAAGCTCCAGAGGGCTTAATGTGAAAGGAACAGCTTTATAAAGACATATTGTACTATAAATTCACATTTCTGTCTTGATCCAAATTAATTTTCAAGTGTAGACAAGCCTTTGGAACTGCTTGCTAAACTCTGTTTATAAAGTAGCTATGGCACCTGAAAGAAAATAACGTACTTGGAGACAGGCAATGTTTTCCCAAGCAGCCTAACTACATTTTTTTTCTGCTTTGACTTTTTTTTAAAAATCACTCCATCTTCGTGCCTGGCTGGACAATTGTTTAAAACAGTGAAATGATAGTGACACAACCAAAATGAAAAGCCTTTCCATTTGCACTGCAGCATTGAAGACTCTCTACTGCCCCCCAAATATTCTAAGTTTATAGAACCATGCCTTACAGACTCAAATATGTTTAATTCCAATCCAGCAGTGCATGTTTGAACCTTGGTTTATGAAATCAATCAGATGAAGTAGCGATACCTGATGGTAGTGACAGAGGCACTTTGAACAGCTGACAGAGATCATTATAAAAAAGGTACAAGAAAAACATGGATTCAAAGCCTCAAAATCATTTGTAATGTAAGCCTCAGTTTGCTTTCCCCACAGTGCAACTCAGAATAAATTTGATTAGAGGCGGAATGGCTGGAGAGGGCTCCTACACAAGTTTGTAATACCAGGCACAATCAAGCTTCTAATAGCCTAAGGGATGGCTGTGTTTGAAAGCTAATTTGGATTAATGCAGGGTCTGAATTTAAAGTAGGGCTAGGTATTTCTGAATAACTGTATTCTTATTCCAGAATAAAAGTGTCCACACGTGAAGTTATTCAGAAACAGCTATTTTGGCATAATCTATTTGTATCCAAGCCTTAAATCTCTGCCTGTAGGCTGCTAATGGAGAAACAAAGAGTAGTATCAGCTAATAGGATCTTTCACAAAATCTATTCCTTCCAAAACCTGCGAATAAACTTCCCAAAATGTAACACTTTAATTTAAATGTGTATATCTTGATTTTATTTTTTTCTCAACTGGAAAGTCTTTTTAATTAAGAACAGGATTAGCCCAGACGGCTTAAATGATAACTTCAATGTGCTCATCATTTTGTTAACCTTGATTAAAAACAAGTCTTTCATTTTCAAGTCTTGTATGTAATATTGACTTCTAAGCATTTTGGGGTTTAGAATAAAAAAGTACAGAAGTCTTGTTAAGGGAGAGAAAGGGCTGATAATATTCCACTGGTGGAACTGGGCAAAGATTTTGCAGTGAAGCCCTAGAAGGAACTTGGGCACCTGATCCTTGTTGTATTTTCTGCCAGCGCAGGAGGGAAACTTGCTTCAGATTTGCAGATTAGGGCTCAGCACCCTTTGTGAAGTGTCAGAAAGGAGCATGTGTGTGCAAGGGGCTGCCTGACCTGCCTTTGTAGAACTGATTTTTGTAACCGTTGAGTTGCCTCCTCTTGGTACAAGACAATACTGGTGTGTGCAACCTGAGGCCAGTTGTCATTGCTGCTGAGCATAGTGCCTCTGCAGTGCAGTGTTCACTGCTGTAGCCACAGGATTGGAAGGATGAAGCTTTGTATTCGATTTTCACAATTTTTCTTTTTTTCTGTTTGCATGCAACAATTTAATTTCTTAATAGGGCTGATATATTCAAGTTGAACTATGATAGGTCAGCATAACAAAAAGTCACACCACAAATTTGCAGCTTCTTTGCAGAAATGTTTGTTAGCATTTGTAGACAAAAAGTTAGCAAGATAGTTGCCTTTTTTTTTTTTTTTTTTTGGTAGGAAATCAAGTTACATCCATTGAAAAATATAGTTACTACACACTAGTAGGTTTCAGCACTGAGTATCAGGGTAACTTGTGTGTTTCTGCTCAAAATAAACACTGGTAGAATTTAGGAGGCATGTTGTGATATAGCCAGTATAATGAGCTATTACACCACTGATGGTGCAGTTTGGTTTGATGGGAAGTCTGTTCCCGAGCTCCTGAATATGTTCTTAGATGTGTTTGGCAGTGTTTTGCACAGGCAGGCAGTGATGCAACCATGTGGAGCCTTCTTGAAATCACACCATCTCTGGAAGGCGTTAACGGCCTGCTGCATCCTCTGCCTTGCAGGACCCAGTGTCTGATTCTGGAATGTGTTTAGGTTGGGACTGGGAATCACACCCAGCCTTGGGTTGTGTCTTGCAGCTCCAACACCTGCTTTTCAGCTGAGCCAGCTGCTGCATATGCCAG
This sequence comes from Myiozetetes cayanensis, assembly GCF_022539395.1. Lineage (NCBI taxonomy): Eukaryota > Metazoa > Chordata > Aves > Passeriformes > Tyrannidae > Myiozetetes > Myiozetetes cayanensis. The sequence goes on from NW_026087270.1 coordinate 5,918,089, forward strand.
ATTTATTACCCGTGTATTTTTCCTTTTTAGCAAATATATGAATGTGCTCTATAAGTTGCCAATAAATGAAATAATTTGTGTAGTTCTTTACTATCATCTCCAGCCCTGTGAAAGCTTACTGCATAATCTGAGAGCATTAGAATGGCAGAATTGTTACCTTGAAAACCACCTACTTACTTTGCTAAAATAGTAGCAAAAAATGCCTTACAACGCACAGAATAATTTTTAAAGCACGTGTAGTCAGCACTGTTATGTTTGTGATACCTGAGATTTACCGTGCTCTGAAATGCAAGAGGGCAAAGGAGGGCTATGCAGCACACAATTCCCTGAATGTATCTGTGAACTGATTCTCTGAGTGGAAATAAGTTTCTTTTTGAGCTTAAAGTTTTAATTCCTGCCCTTTTTAAGATTCTATCAGTATCATAAGATTAGGTTGTTTATCATGGGGAGGGTAGGATAGTTATTTTTGCTTTACCAAAAGCCAATTACATAGGTTGGTTCCAGTCCCTCGCTAAATAGCTTTTTCTTTCGGCATTAATTTTAATGTTTAAATAGCATGTGCATTTTCTTCCGGCTGCATAAAGATATGTATAAGTAGAAGGCTACTTTGGTTGGGAAGATCCAATGCTCAGTGAAGCCTTTCGCATATATAGAATACTGAATATCTAAACCATTATTTAGCATCAGAATCAGTTATGGTTGTCTGACTGATGGACAATCTTTTCCTGACCCAGTCTCTTTACAAGTGACCTATACTGTCTAGACAGTTGCATATTATTTATACATTCATTTCAGATTTATAGTTCTTTTAACTAAAGTTGAGGATGTTAGTTTGCCAGTTACTTCATATCGATATCAGTACTTGAAACAGTCTGGAGCAAACCCTGATGCTTAAAACTGCTACCCATTGTTTGCCAGTTTGCCCTTCATTGCTCCTCCTCTTCACCTCTCTCCCCACCCTAAAAAAGGAGGAATAAAAAAAGAAATGATTGCCTGACACAGAAGGATGATTGTGTAAGACCTACTAATTTCAAAGAGCAGGGATCAATTCTGGTTGATCCCATTTGGGTGATTGGGGAATCGCTAAAACAATATTTGCATGCAGTTTTCCAGTCTGACATGCTAGGACTAAAATAAAAACTGCTCTACACAGTTTCCTAAAGGGTGGGTAGTAGCCAAGTCACATTAAACCAGCCTTGAATGCATCATATGGGAGAGACTGTTCCTCAAAGGCCACCTGCAGGAGCCTTCCTTAATGTATGAATTGCTTTTCAGAATCATGCTCTTGACTCCTTTAGGTGTGAGGCAAAAAAGGACATGAAATAATGCAGTGCCACTGGGGTGCAGTTCTTGAGACTTGCAGCTGTTGCCCATGTTCTTGCCACTACTGATGGCATACGTGTCCATTCTTTTGAAGATTGTGATGAGGCAACACGTGAAATTCACATTTGCTTTTAGACTGCTCATTTATTGTTAACTGTACTCTTCTAGGCAACATGATCTCTCTTTTTAAGTGTACACAAATAAAGCACATACACATCTATGTGTGGCAATGGATAGACTATGTCAGAGACATATACCCTGAGTTGTTGTGCTGGCAAAATTCAGAGCTGGAGGAGCAATAAATCCTCACCACTTTCTCCTGTCTCTTGCAAATGGCTGTTTATTTTAGAAAGGGCATAAGGAATCTGAGAATACTTGTCTTTAACGTGTTCCCAACATCTTTTTATGCATGAATAATCACAGTAACAGTTCTAAAGGCATTGTATCCAAATGGCATTGACAAGCAAGATGGGCAAGACCGAAAGATGCATGTAAGAGAGACTCCAAAAGTCAAAGGCAAGAGAGGGCATGCCAGGAGGTTCATGTAAATGTGGCAAAGTGGACAGAGTGCAGAGGTGCTTGGGCAGAAGAGTTTGGGATCTGGGAAGAAGAAAGGAAGGGAGTGTAAGACTGGGGGCAGTAGATGGACTTTACCTACATAAGAAAGACAGAAATATGGTATTCACCAGCCTCGGGGGAACAGAACAACAGGGGGTGAAAATTGATTTTACTGACCATTTTAAGAAGAGTTTTCAAAATCAGACTCTTCCTCCATGCTTGAATTTTTTTGTTTCATATGAAAATAACTTATAAAATTAAATAGTCTTGCAACTACAGTAGTGTCCTACTCAAGTGTATCTGAAGACCTTCTCATACAAATGCTTTGATTTTGATGTCTCTTACCAAAAGATTTCTCTCTAATTCTTGATAATTTCACTGAGAAAGAAGACTCTGGCCTTCATATATTTGTAGGGATTGGAAACAGAAGATAGACTTTTATATAAAATTATTGCCCCTGTGCTGTTGCTCAGAATTAAGGCAATAGATTAGAGGAAGGTAGTCAAAATTATAGATCAGTAAAATTAATTAGGGCTATTTATGACCTACCTTTGTTGCAAATTTTGAAATGAGTAAGGTAAGGAAATATCAAATTAACCACTCACTAATAAAAAGGCTTGGATTTTTAAAATCATAATCCTAAAAAATACACATTTTCTAGGTAATAGGAAGGAAATGTTTGGACATTTTCCATGCTTGTTACTTGGAGTCCCAGAATCTTTCTGTTTAGCTAATACAGTATAAGATTAATTCTCTCACAGCACATTGCCTGGAGTTCAGTGCACATGTTTACTGATGTGTACAGCCCTCAAATAAGTTTAGTGCTTCTTTCACCCACTGTTAGGAAGTATATTTAAAAGAAATTGCCTTTTATAGATTTAAATTACAAAAGTACTGATATCATGCAAAAAGCACTTCAACTCATGCAAGCATACAAATTTGTAAATCTTAGGGAAAAAGATACCCAGGGCTAATATGAATGTAAATAGGATTAGCTGCTTGCATTAGTGTCTGAAATACAATTTTAAATGCTTATTGCCTGGTTATTCTTATATATATATTTATATATATGTGCATACATGTCTATATAAATATATATATATGTGTGTGTATGTATGTATGTATTTTTCCCAAAAATATATCTTACTAGTGCTGAAAAAAAATTTCTAAAATTTCTAAACAGAAATACTTGTAAAAAGATTACTTAATGACAGCTGTGTTAGTGATAGAATCTAATATGTTATTAGATATAGGTCTATATTTGTTGTTATATGAAATATTAACACAAAATGAGGACAGGTTTCCATCCTTCACATATCCACCCAAATGCAGTAGTAATTTTAGACTCAGTCTTCTCACTGAATCATGAACAATGACAGCCACCAGGTTCTCTATAAGCCCATGAAAAGAACAATTTTCAGTTAATGGTACCACTAAAGCTGCATAAATCAACATACGCGGCATTTCATTAGAGATTTCAGTCCCCTATGTCATGGCTTCTGCAGCAAGGCAAGTCCTTTAAGCAGCCTTAGTGGTAGTATGGGGAATTTAGTGTTTGTTATTACTTATGTTAAACTGATAGAAGTATGGGGGTTATAAGAAGCCTAAAAAAATCAGTTATCTGACATATTCTTGAAATAGGGTAGATGTCTAAGGAATAGGGCAGATTTTGTGTTTCTCAAAATGTTTAATCTTCGTGCTGTTTTCCTGATTGCTAATAGAAATGGTAATCCTTTTTCTAGAAATAACCATATATACCTGTGAATTGTGCAGTTTAAGTGACAGCTAAAAAGCCATAATGTCGTTTTCTCTCCTGTGTGTAGTAAATATGTTAGAATGATGCCATAATAATTGTACATGAGCTTGTACAGAGAAAAAGTCCTAATTAAGGTACCTGTGTGCCCTGTCAAACTGGGCAAACAGTTGTCAAACGACACAACATTGCATACCTGGAGTGTGATGTCAGACTGATAATTGCTCAAGCAGAAAAGTTTGTTTTTTCTAAAATATCAGCTTTCTAAAAGTGTGCCGTTGTGTAGAGGGGCCTGTGAAGGGTGGTGGTGTGGCTCCTGCTTGGTAATCATTGCTGTAGGCTGTGGGTAGAACATGGGAAATCAAAATTAATTGTGCAGAGTAAACAATTTGGCAAAAGTTAACCCCCCAATTTTCATATCATCGTGGTTTATTTTAATGTTTTTTAAGTAAAACGCTTCAACTCTTTTGTTTGGTGAGAATATTTTTCATTTACAAAGCTGTTTCATTTACGGATAAACCTCCAGGCTCTTCTCAACATTCAGTTTTTCAAATCACAACAGAGCTTTGTTTTACATTGAAGGCTGTTCTTTTTTTTTTTTTTTTTTTGTCCTTCCCATTCAAAAATCAAATATACACATAACCCAAAAAAACTGTTTAGGCTGACTGTCCTTGGTTTTTTTGTTATTGTTTGTTAGGGTTTTTTTTGTTTGGGGGGGGTGTTTATGTTTTAAATAGCGTTCAGTGAACCAAACACACAAGTTGTTTTGCAATGCTAAGCAGAGGGTTGTCTCTGTGTTGGTGCAGCAGAGCCAGCCTGCACATTAACTCATATCCCACACAGCCCAAGGCTGTGGTCCCCAGCCTGGTGAACCATCTTGCTGTGCACAACCAAGGTGGGCACCCATGTGTTGGTAACATCTCTCTGCGGCAAAACACACAGTTACAGGGGCTGTAGTTTGGAGCTCAGTGATCAGGCACTTGGCCGTTGTACTGAACAGTGTTGTGTTTGACTTTGGTTTGGGAGGTTGCACTTTCCTTGGTGGACTTATTTGAAATCTGAAGTCAGCCAGGAACGGTCCAGTGATGGTTGTATCACGCTCGGCCTTCTCGTCTTCATTCTTGGGCTTAGCCTGGGAATTACCATTTGGGACAGCTTCCCAGGAACAGACATGCTGAGGGAGGCCCTGTACCTAAACCCTTTAAAAAGCTTACATTGATGTGGGAATGGCTCAGTGATGTTGCTTGGCCTGGTTTTGGTCAGTGAAAGCACACCAGTGGGACCAGAATGGGAGTTTCCCAGGCACAGATACAAGCAGGACTTGCCCTTTGCTGTGGGCTACCAGTTTCCTTCTGTCTCAGGTTCTTTTTCTTTGGATAGTGCACCCCATTGTAAATAGATCAATTGCCAGCATTATGTAACATAAAGAAAGAGAGCTCGCTACATCATTTTTTCATAATTATACAAAAATAAAATGAGTGCATAAACAAGACCAGAAAAGAGCTCTGAGTGTTTACAGAAATAAAAATAAATGAGTGTGTTTTTTAAATTAATATTTTCAAATGTTCAGGTTGAATTAATTTGAGAAATATGAATATGTATTGGTAGTGTTAATTCTTTGGGGTTTTGAAAATTCTTACAACCACATAATTAAATGAGTGCCTTTAGAAATACTGATAAAACCCATTGCCATTCAAATATCCATACAAGACAACAGGGGCTGTAAGCTGTAGGCTTTAGAGATTAGTTTGGCCATGGGCCAGTATTTATCACAACATTTCCATCTTAGAAGATAAAATTTAATCATTTTTATTTAAATATAAATCAAAATTAATGCAGGTCTTAAAAAAAGGAGTGTATAACCTAATCACAATATCTTTATTTTAGAGATGCTTGCCTCTATTGTCTCTATTCAAAGGAGCATTTCTGTCTTTGTTGTGCTGCTCTTCCTTCAGCACTTTTTTTTCTTCTACAAGGGTGCAAAAGGAAGGGGTGGTTGACCCAAATACAGTCCTATCTCCTAATTTTGCCAAGATCAAAGGCATTTCTAGCGTTTTATGTGCTGCCTATTGGTGAAGTCTAAAAAAAACACGGTATTTAGGCATGTCTCCACTTCCCAGACACAAACACAGCCAGCCCAGAATTAGGCTTTTGCAGTGCTTCATTCTGTCACTGCCTTCTCCCTGTGGCAGTGCCCACTCAGCACCTGCACGTCCCTGAGTGTGCCACGTGCTGCAGCCAAAATATGTGCCCATGGTGCCCTTGCTCTGCCTTATCAGCGGTGTCTGGAGTTTTGCTGATCTTGTGCACATGAGTAGCTATACTGTAATTCCTTTTCTTATGTGAAAAAATATAAAGTAGGCTGGTAGCTTTGAGACGCATTTTGGAAAAAAAAAAAATTAGCTGTCTGCATTTCCTGGGAGATTATGGCCAACACACTTGGGAGGCAGCAGGAATTTCTGGTTGATGTGGATGTATTTATTGGTGTCAGTTAGCTGGATGAAGGCAAGTACTCCTCTTAAATAATAGAGAAGTAAAGGTTTGGGTATTGTTTGCAGCAGACATCAATCTATATGAAACTTTCTCAATTACATGTGTATATTGTGCTCATCTAGGGAAGAGTGCATGGTTAGTTTGTTAGTCCTACATCACCATGTTGCAGTTCTCCTGGTGTTACACTGACTTTTCAGTCCTGATAGTGAACTGTCATATCTTCATTTTGTCTACTTTGGGTGATGGTGTGACTTTGTAGAGAAAATACAACTTTTTTTTTTTTTCCTAGTTGAGCTAATGAAATGTTGTTTGTTAAACTGTAGTGAAATCAATTCTGAGCACAGCCTGATTGTCCTCATCTCTTGCTCCAAATTAAAAAGTGCAATGAGGGAGAACATTTCACAACACTGGAGGGTTGAGGAGACCTCTAACCAGCGTGCTGGGATTGTTCTGGTAACACTGATTCTGCTAACAAGCAATGTGCAGCCTGTAGGTAGCAGTAGGAATGCTGCCTTAGGATCCCTGCCTACTCCATATCAAGTGATCACAAATGATTTCCTGCACATCAAGCTCTAAAAGCAGCTCTTAATATCAGGCTTTGATGTGAATATGTGTATGTGGGGAAAAATGTTAAATGGATACCTAATAATATGTTAATATAATTTGTAATAGGGGACTCTTCATGTTTGGTAACAAAAGACAAAGCTGGTCTTGGATTACCTGTCTTTCCTCAGTTAGAGATGACTGCTAGAAACTTTCTCTGGGAGAAAGAAATAGAGCTGTTCTTTCTTAATGGTATTTGTTGTGTAAGGAAGGCAAATTGCATATGACTTTTAATGCAAAAGCAAGTTCAGTGCTACTCCTCAGCTTCATACTGGAATAACATATTAACATCTTTAAAATGTGAACTGCTTGTGATTTTTGTACTCAGAGTCTTCTTCTGTAGGTGTCTCTTCATTTGTTTTGCTTCTCCAGAATAACATCCAGGTTATCTAATGGCAAAAGACCAATTATTTAGAAAATTGATAGATTGCTTAATACTAATAAAATGTGTTTCTTAGGTGTATAATATATATGGATACATATACATAGATGGAATCTCAAGCATTGTTTACCTTTCTCAGCATTAGCTGCTTAAATGTTTGCTGTGGTAAATCTCAGCTCCCACTCTCTCCTGTTTCTTCAGTAAACAGGGACGAATTCAAACTGGAGCTGATGGTGGATCTATTTCTTCAGCTTCAATGGATTTCAGTGCTTGTTTTGCAGCAGCTCTTGAATACTAAAAGGTAGCTGCTGAGCTCACGCTTCTTTACCTAAGGCTATGTTGGTATTAGTTGTTCTAACCCGTTAGCGATTCAGACTAAGAGGGGCACTTCATTAGCTCCAGTTAAAGACAAAACAAAAATGTTTGTTTAAACTAGCAGATCTTAAAGCTGTGTTTCTTTCACACCATTTAGGAGGTTTCCCACACGTTTTCCCCTTGGGGTTGTCTTAAAAAATCAGCATTTTTTCAGGTGCTCTACAAACTGTGACTAGTTTGCTGTAACCTCTTCCTCACTCTTAACCCACACAGCGTGTGCACACATTGTATCCGAAACACATCAGCAACGTGGCATTTACTTTTCAGACTTCCTGGGGGCAGTATCCTACTGTACAAAGTACATTTTACCCTCCATCAGGTGAGGTTTATTTCCAGTTGAATGCTGATACCAGTATAAACCAGGTACTCAGAATGGTACTTTGCTGTACATTGTTACACTGAATTTTGGACATTATGTTCTTCTCCCTGTTGTTGAACAGAAAGTGACCCTTGGGAAAACAGCAAGCAAGCAGGGTCAGACTGGGAAAAATCTTTTTGGTGATGTTTATCCATGACATCCCTATTTGAACTCTACACGTAGATACCTCACCTTAGCAGTGACGTGCAGCATTCTTTATACATATCAAGACTGGCTTTGCAGAAACGTTGCTCTTTCTAAAACATTTTAATGGCCAAATGGTGACTTAGAGAGAGGGCAGAGGACTGAGAAGCTTATCAAGTAAAACCAAGGGGAAACATTCCATGGAAAGTTTGTCGGTGCCCTAGGACAGTGGCAGGGCAAATATGTGGTTGGTGGGTAACTGAGAAATTCATGAAACTTGGGGACTGTTCTTTTTGTTTGAAGGTCCCAATGTTGCCAGCAGAACCTCACTGAAGAGAAGGGACTGTATACTTAGAGGCTGCCTGTAGGTATGAGGACACACAACATTGTGTACAAGACAGAAAAAAAGGTCTCTGTAGTTGGATGGTCATGCTTAATTCAGGGCATTTGAGGTAAACCCAAAGGTTTGGTTTGCTTGGTGGGGGGGGATTTCCCAGATAGACTGACTTCAACAACCTGAAAACCAAATTCAGAATGGAAGGATTTTCCACTTCTCTTGCAGGTGTAGAGGAAAAATAACATTACTGAAAGCCATCCCTTTGTCTCCAGGGTGAGTGTTTCTATCAGCTGGCACAAATGCTTTCACATAGGGTAGAAAATGGTCCTGCATTCTTTGGTACCCACTAAGATTAATCAAGATGCTTGTTTCAACATACTATGAGGTGCTCCATCAAGACATGAAATAGCTATTGTTTAAACAGCTCCTCCAGCATCTTGCTGTTTGATCCTTAGTTAACAATGTTGTGGGATTTTGGAAAAGCTTTGTCTATCAGGTTAATTGGAGAGTGCTGTTTAAAGCTGCAAATTAGGACATTAAACAGCCATAGATGTGGAAAAATCGAGTTGTATTTTAATACAACAAAGTCCAAAGAGTGTATGAAAAACCACTGATTCTTCTGTGTGTGATTTGCATCCAGTGTAATGAAGGCACTGGAAACTTTGCTGTCTGTTACATGCCTCAAGCTGAGCTGGGGCTGCAGTTCAGTACCTGGTCCTGTTGGATGCATTGGGGAATTGTTGCGTTGTGTACATCATGTACGTCACTGTTGTTTTTTGGTTTTTTTTTGATCTTGAGGCGTTCTTCAAGAGTGTCACTTCTTATGCAGTTGCCTGTCAGCAAAAAGATAACATGTATGCAGTGTTTCCATACATACTCCTGGATCACTTGCTGGAGCTGGTAGTGTCAGTAGAAATGTTCACAGTAGCATCTTGGTTCTTCTTTTCTCTTAAAAAATATTGCTGGTTCAAAGGAGCTGCTGGGGTGACAGAGAAGGTGCAAGGAAAATTTATATTATAAACATTCTTTTGATGACAATTGCTAAATTCCTGTTTTAATAACCTGTCAAAATGTGTGTGAAGTCTGTGTGTCTGCGTGTCTAAGCACGTGTGTGCATTTTGTGGAAATGTTCCATGTCTTAAGGATGTATTGAAATGGTCAGCCAAGTCTGAAATGAAAAATAGGAAAACAGTGAGGTCTTTTGTTTTTGATCTTTTGGGCTTACACTGGGGTCCCATTTAGAAGGTTTTATTCAGAAGACTAAGCTTTTTACTTTTTTTTTTTTTTTTTAACAAACACCTCCCACCCCTTCAAAAACAAACCAAAACAAAAAAATTCTTATCTAATCACATGCCTCCAGGAACTGGGGTTTTAAATGAACCCCCAGCTATCTCCAGATTTGTCCTAAGAACACAGTTGCCAGCAACACCAGGTGGTGTTGTAGCAATCAACATTATTATTAAAAAAAATATTGGCCAGAACATACACAGAAATGTACTGAATAGTAATAAAAAAGTGAATAACAGTTTAAATGCTTTTCAGCTGTTCAATAAGGCAAACAGATGTAGTAACACATACTTGAGAGCATGCTATGTACTTTCATCAGAGAAGTTTAGAGTATCATTTCATCACGGACAAAAAGAAAGAGACAGAATAATAGACTTATTTCAAAAGGCAAAATTTTAAGGAAGAGGGTAAGAACTGCTCTGAATTTTGTATCAGACCAATTCCTGGGAGCTACACTACGCTTGACTGGAAAAGACCTACCACACCAAGCTAAGCGATTTCATGAAACAAAGATCCACGAGATGCAGTTAAGTAAAAGATTTTTGAGAAGCTGCCAAACTCTTAAAGCACATGTTGGAGTATTTGTGCAAGCAAGAATGCAACTGTTAATGAAAGATGCAATACTTAATGGAGAGTGCTTTGTAAACTCTCACATGGCATCAAAACCTGTGGGGCAACTTGGTTGAAATGCAGCGAGTACATCTTGCAGTAAAAGCTGAAGTTTTGGTGAGAGGAATCACAAGTGACTTAGTTTCAGTCGAATGACGCCTTGTGTTAAGATGTAGGTGCTGCCACTGTTTTGGTGGAGAAGTAAAGAAAAATTTAGGGAATGGATTTTCTGGAATCAAAAGTAACTATTTGTACAGAAAAATATCAAGTAAATAAATACAAGTAAATATCTCCTCACATATGTTAATATTATGTAGCTCTTGTTATCAGCAGCAGCCCTTCTAGCATTGTCTCAGAAGTCTGGGCTCCCGAGCAGGAGCACTGTTTGTAGCACTTCACAGAAAGGCTTCTGTCTAGAACAGTATTTGGGTTGGAGATCTCTCAGGTCCCTTCTGCATTTTGCTTGTCATTGTGTTTCTCACCCTGCCTGACTTCTTGTTTTCATCCAGATTTCTTCCTTGTGCAGTCGCACAGTCCCTGAGCCTGCTCTGCATTCCTCCCTCCTTTCTCTGTGCTCTGTGTGTTCTTCTGAGATGGTGTCTGCCACCAGGCTTTGCTATTTCTGATTTGGTGATTTTTCTGTCTGTAAAGATTCACATTTCTGGCCATGTTCTAAGGGCAGAAATCCCCCAGGTTCTTTCCCTCCATGGCTACTGTTAGGCTGGAGTCTGGCTGGTGAGGTAACCAACCTGTGTCATTGCTTTCCTGTCATCTCCCAACAGTGGGAAGGGATAAGGGCAGCTGTGAATAGGCCCCCAAGACCCTAAAACCTCTCATGATACTGAAGGAATACAAAGCTAACTAGAACTCACAGTGTACCAAGTCTGGATAGGGCTTTAAGCCACACAACGAAACCTTGGAGTTGGGGCAGCTTGGATTCCCTTTCCTTCTCAGAACAATGTGGTGCTGTGTGTTCTTGGATCAGAAGCAGAGAGTTGTGACATAAGGACAAACAGTTTGAAATCAGTGGAATAACTCGGGACAGGATGATAACTTCCTTGAAATTAGAGTAATGGAATCTGTCCCTCACTGACAGCAGAAATGCAATTGCTGACAAAGGTGTCTTCAACCAGAGGGTTAAGATTTCATTCCAGGTGTTTGCTCACCAAGAAGTGCAGTATCTGAAGCACTGAAGTCCTCTGCACCCTACCCCTGTATAGAATTTTCAGAAAATACAGAAGACAGTAAAATAGTTTTAAGAACGAGTTTTTAATAACAAGTATTTATATATGTAGTTACAGAGAAAAGCTATGTATTTTCTAGGCCAGTTAAATATATATGCAGGAAATGCTCCTGTAATTCTACCTACAAGAGCAAACATACTCCAAGTTAATGCCAATAAATCACAGATGCTGCCTTTTAACCATCTCTCTTGGAAAGGGGTGAGTTCAGGCTGAAGAATCAACACTGATTTTCTGCCCTGACTTTAAATTTCCATACATTTTGAATTTGTCATACATTTAGCATTACTTCAATGCGTTTCTTGTGTGTGGTTGAATACAAAGAGCAGGAGGTCATGAGAGGCATCACCTTGTTATATCCAGAGGTCAAAGCTAAGAGAGTGTCAGTTTCCATTTTAGGCTTTTGTGGCATAGTTGACATTATATATACTCTTAGGTATGCAATGCAAATCACATTCCTGCAAGCTAATTATAGGATAAATGTAGCCACTTAACTAGGCAGCAGGCATGTCATCTCAGCATGGAGCTATCATATTATGTACATTTACTGTCTGCTGTATAATTAACAGGATAAAAATATTACTGCCAGATAGCATAAAAAAATTAACACTATCTTAATTGTCTTTTCAGCTCAGGTATAGCCTATTACCATTTCAAAAAAGACCTTCTCTAATACACTAGAATTTTAAACTTCATTTGCTGAAGATGCCATTAATCCCTTTTCACACTTTGATCTGCCATTGTGATACCTTTAGACTTTGACTTCTCTGTTTTGCTTTTGAACTCTCCTTAAAAACTATTACTGAGATTTAGTGGCTTAAAATTTGAGGTTGCTCAGGACTCTGTGTTTGATTTTTAAAAACTTAGTGACTGTGCATTTGGGTTTTACCATAACAGAGGTGTATGCAGCCTGCAGTAAGCTTTAGTGTCGGGTGCCTTGCTTCCAAGCCTCCTTGACACTGTTCTTGTTAAATTCAAATTTTCTGGATTTCTAATCTCTCATTTTTAATGTATGTCCTATAGTATTCTCCACTGCCTTGTGTATGGCCATAAAGGAGTGAAGTTTTTGAAAGTTTAATCCTGATTCTTACTAGAATAGGCTTTCTTCAATATTTGTGTAATAACTTGATGAAAAGTGGCTGATTTGTCCTCCATGTAAAATTGCTGTAATCTCTCCATGCTCTGAATCCCACATCACTGCTGATGTCATCTGCAGTTTGTAACTCTGATTTTGTGAAGCTGCATTGGGAATCTCTAGAATATGAATGCTGCTTTTGCCACTTGAAATTATTTAGGTAGTGGCTCATATTCAGAAAGTACTTAGAATATATGTTTATTTTCAGGTATTCTGGGGAGTAATTAAAGCTGAAACCTTTCCTTAATTTAACAAATTGCTCCACAATCATTTGCCAAAGCAGTTTGCAAATTGCTCCTGGGAAACATACCTGTGTTACAGATGTGTAAAACCCAGTAATTGGTGAAAAGATTGAGATAAGCGTAGCACCATTTAATCTGGCAAAGCTTTCTCAGTTATTTCTGTTGCAGTAGGTCTGCAGGAATCTAAGGTAGTTCTTGCATATTTACTTAAATGTTGACATCAGTAATGACACACATGGCTAACAGATTTTCCACATGTTTTCCTCCCTGGATGACATCTTCCTACTCCATCAGGACTCAAAGTCTGATTGTGGAGGCTGTTGATTGATTGCTTAGAGCACATGAGGTTTGGGGAAAACACAAGAATGACAGTTTATATAAATATCCTAATATGACACTTTTTTCTAGGTTTACCCTAACTTTTATTTTTCTCTGACCTAGAAATGATTTTTAGGTGTACAAAACCCCACAGATACTTTAGAAACAGAGTTGACTCACTCAGACATCTTGTTAGCATTTTGTACTTAATTGCTTCTTTCTCTACTTGCCCGGGGGGAATTGTACATGCCAAGATGGAGCTCTACTAGGTCTAATAGGAGAAAAAAACAAAAGGAAATAATGACTAGTCTTCCAAATCATTCTTAGTGGTCCAGGAGAAGAGGGGGAGTGCTTTTTCCTGGCAGCGAAACCCCAAAACATGTAACTGGCTCATCCAGTGTCTCTTAGATTTTCAGATTAGGAATGGTATTTTTATTGCAGTCCATCTTTCTACATAAAGAGCCCATTTTAAGCACGGTATAAGCTACTTGTGGAAAAAGTAGCTACTATCTGTAGAAGTCCCTTTAAAAAGAATATTGTTACCCCTGAAAGCGTTGCTGCTTTGTGTAAGCCTCTGGAAAAAGGAAGATAGCTTTATGACAGCCTCTTTTCTCTGTGAAGACCGAAGGGCAGCCTGATATTATATGTACGGATGCAGCTTTAATAGCAAATTGCCAAAAGGGTTCTTTAGAAAATAAGAGACCTTCAAGAAGATGTTTGCATATTTACATATAAATCCACAGAGGGATATATGAATATGCCATGCTGATACCTGTCTTGCTAAAGCTATGGAAGGGAGTAATAGTATTTTTTTTCATGCTGAGCTACTCGCACACAGAGGTGATTAGTGAATTTCCAGATATGTGGAAACTCAAAATGATCATATTTTAAAGGATTTTTTCCAGAACTAAAGGGAAGTACCAGTCTTGGCTCTCCATCTCCTACAAATGTAGTTATTTTCCACAAAGGGATATGTGCTGGAATTTATTCCCTGTATTCAAGACAGAAAGCAAGTAATTTCCTTTTATCAATAGATTTGAAACATAACATAAATTTGGAATTTTAATTTTTTTTACTTGCATGTTCTAACATTAAAAACAACAACAACAACAACAACAAAAATCAGACAACTTGTCTAGCCCTTTGGAAACTCATGTCCTCCAAACTTTCTACTGATTTTGTTGACAATGCCAAAACTAATCTCTAGAGGCAAAAAGTAATAATTCTGTACCTGGACAGCTGACTACTCAGACTAGAGTCATTTCAAAAAGTGAATCAGTCTCAAGAGTGTTTCTCCAGATCATCAACAATCACGCTACCTCTTGACTTTTCGTGCTGCCAAATTGAAGGATTTGGTTCCAGCATTTCCAAGGCTCTCAGACTAAGGCTGTCACGACATTCCCTCACTTCAGGCACATTCTTCCTCTTTCATTTTACTGAATGCATTAGAGGGTTTTTGAAGGACAGAACAACGTTAATCCTAATAGCCTTAGGTTTGAGGCTCCATGCTGTTGGCTGATAAACCAGCCTGTCTCCTTCCACACCCAGAACATTTATTCACTTTACTGGCTTTATCTTCTCCAACATCCTCGGTGATTTATCCTTTTAATCTTTCCAAATCAGTTATAGCTACTATTCTTTTAACTATGGCTAAGTGTTGGAAAATTCTTTTTGAATTGATGCAGTTCCAGAAAGCTTTTTCCAATCAGTTGTGTGATGTCTTGTTCTCAGGATTAAAAAAATGACCTTGCCTGGAGCATGTTAGAAGATTAAACTGCAGCTCTCAGTGCTCCAGGGAGTGAACAGTGGTGTCCAGCTCCTCATTCAACTGTTCTGAGGAGAGTCCCTCAGTTTAACCCCCAAGTCTGTGAAACTATCATTTCGTTGACTGGGCTTGCATGACAAGGGAAGAAGAAAGCAATGATGCTCTTCTGAGTACTCTTGGTTTTCAGCAGCAGATGCCACTCACTGGGGTTTGTGCAGATGTTTTTGATGACATGGTCTCTGCTTGACTCTGCCTTGGCAAGAATCGACCAAAGTCCCTGGGGAGTTGGGGTTCGTTTGCTGCCTTCCAGAGGCTTGTAGTGACATCTGAATATATTTTCTTAATTTGTAGATGATGTTCCTGTTTTACAGGTACAAGTAGCCTTGATGTAGCTGGTAGCTCTTCTCAAACCACTTGTTGGAGGAACCTATAAACTGAAGAGAATTAAATGAAACTGTGTGATACCTCTGCTCAGGTATCACTGTACTTGGACTTGGTACCCCAGAACGTTTACAGACACCAGTGCCCATCGTTCTGGACATAAGGAATGCCCAGACATTAGCTTAGAGATTTCTTTGTTACTCATCTCTGGTTGAACTTTCTACCCCTCAGGTAGAACTATATGGTGAAACAACAAATTATGCAGAAACTAGGTGTGCCTACTTCTGGGGAGATCTGTAGTCCATTTAGAGAGCTGTTTTTAATGCTTGGTCCTGTAATCCAGGCTTCTCCCTGTGGTGTGATAAGAGATGGGTTTTGCTTTAAATGCAATAAATACTTGAATAGTAGCATTATTGGGATAATAAATGCATTTTAGGTACCTCTTCAGTTAATTTTACACAGCCTGAAGTGGTCATTTACATTTTAAAACGTATCCTATATACCTTTTTAAAGGAAGCTAGATAGGCTTAATCCAGCTCTGGTGACCCCAAAAGGAGTGACAAGCTCTGCTTTATTAGTCATGACTACGAGCATGGTTCTCTCTTATCATGACTTCTAACTGTCTGGTACAATGAAGATTTACAGAAATACATGATCTGCTAATCCTCTATGTTTAAAGGAAGAGTACAGGATTATGTGGTCATTCTCTTACTGTCATGACCAGGTATCATGGCGGGGGTTATGACAGTTGATTTTTGGAACATCTTTGGAAACACTGGAAGCTGTTTTAATAGCACCTTAGCTGTGAATTAAGCTGTCATCACTCACTGATCACTGCTTTCTTATGGATATTTTCCAGACAGTCTGGTCTGCCTATAGATAAGAACGCTCAGCTCTTCTTGATTTTGATGAGGGCTGTGTGCTTGAGACTGTAATCAGAATTAGCAGGGAAATGGTAACAGGGAAATGGTGGTTTGATAACAGAATTTTAAAAATCTCATGATATTCCAAGAGAAGGGAAACTAGCTCCCATGTTGATATTTTATCCAAAATGTTTTGCTGTTTCAGCTATACTGATTCAATAACTCCCTTCTTCCTCAGGTGCTTTTCAAGATATTTGTATAATGTGGGGAAAAGGCATCTTTGGTGTCTGTTGCTCTAAATACTCACCATGAAATCAACATATAAGATTCTGTGGTAGTTTAGGAGGAATGGAGGTAATGTCTTCCAATGTACAGCTTTCTGGAATCAGATAAGTTTTTTTGGTTCAGTCTCTTTTTTTTTGGACAATCTCAGTGCTTTGATATCAACTGTATGAGAACCAGTAACCTCTCTTGAAGCCATGTCTCATCACCGCCATTTCCTTCTACCTGAAGTTCACATTGCAGATACCTTCTCAATTCTTAGTATTTCTTTGAGCAATAGAACTGCAAAGCACTCTGTGAGTAGGCATTAACTCTAAATTGTTGGACTTTTTATCTCCTGGCAAGCCTTTGAAGCATAATGTGTTATAGAAATGAAACATACTGGTACCAAATGTTACTCATATCTTTTAGTAATATTAATATGGTTAGTCCACAGGGAGAAAGAGGACTTGGGTTTTTTTAAATCATGTTAAAATGCAGCAAACTGGTTGCAGCAGTATTTTTGAAAATACCAAGGCCAATTGGAGTATGTGGAAGGGGATTTGATTTCCTCTGGTAGAAAGTTATCTTGTTTTTTGTTCAGATACATGAAATAATTGCCATTTATGTTTTGATTCATTGTTGATTCCTAGATATTCACTCTGGAATAGTTCTGATTTACTCTCTTATAAATGTTAGAAGAGAGGGTAATTAAATGTTATTTTGTGACCTTTATGTGCCTTAAGGAAAAAGACTTGATTATCTTATGTCACTTTTGGGCTTCCATAGCCATCTAACTGGAATAATAATCTGCAACTTGGTGCAGTGGATCAATGCCTGCTCCATTAAATGGAAGACCTAACTGAAGACACACAGTGAAACCAGTTTCCCAGACTAGTGTTGTCTCATTTATATATTATGTTCATTTTCTTACAGATCCCCATTTCATATTTGGTTCATTGTTGTGAATAATAACATGAAAGGGCTTAGGTATCCAGTGAACTCTTTATCTCCTCTAGTACCCATTTTGGACTAGAAACTGTTTATAAATTCTTATTTTATTGCTATAATTTTTAAAAATCTACATGCTCCTTCAAAGTTGAGCTCTGAAAATGCAAATTCTTTGCCTACACAATTTAGCAAGGAATGGTGGTAGATTTTTCTCTTAACAGAAGAGGGTAAGAAACTCCTTTGTTTCTGTTGTATCAAGGATGCTTATTCTCAAATCCTCCTGGTTGCTTTTGGGGAAGGAGCTGTCAAAAATTAACTTCTGCTAATTGTAGCAACTCCAAATCACAGAAACATGTTTCCCATATATTGCCAAAATATGTCTAATGCATAACAAAGATAAATCAGTGCAAAAAATACATAATGCAAGTCTTTCCCATATAGAAGGTGACAGGCTTTCACTGAGACAATCTAGTTGGTGAATTAGGCATTTTTAATTATACACCATAGGCTTCAAATATTAACATCAATTTATTTGTAGGAAAGGCACAATGCTTATATGTACTAAAACCAATTTACACACTTTGTTCTTCCCATGTATTTTTTTGCAAAAGGTGTCTCAGATTGAGTTGAACTATAACAAAGCATCTGCTCTAGATATACTTTTTCTGGGGTTGTGCTTGTGCTTGTTAGTAACGTGAATCAGGTTGTGGAGCTGTAGAGCAAAACAGTTGGAGCTGTGGACACTGAGTCCATGCTGTTTGTTTCAGTGGGATCTTGCTTGTCCCATGCACTGAATTCATGTGGGGCTAGAGTGCATTAGATGTGGTCCTTTGAGGCATCTTCTGGTTTAATTTCATCCAAAAGGGGTCTGGCTCATGCAACTTCATGATGTGATCCAGCACACAAGTTGTTGGTCAGCTTCTAAAGCACACTGGTGATTTCAGAAGTTTGAGTCTGTAGAAAATGGGCATAAAAGTTCCTGACAGTACTAAAACCATGGTGTGTTGCTGGTGACATTTTTGAAAAAAAGAAGTGTGTCATTTTTTTTTCTGTGTGACAAAGCCTGTGACATCATCTCCTGGTGAGACAGAGCATAACCATCAGGACATTGGTGCAGCTTGCTGAGGGGACTGCTTTAAGTTTCCTACAGCGTCCTGCTATTCACATAAGTGTTGCACTCCTCCAGTCACATCACTTCCACTGCTCACCTTCTATGTCACCTCAGCGTCAGTATCAAGCATTTTCCAGCATATGGTCAGAACAGGTGATTTTGGGGTTAATACCTTCAGAAGACGAACATCAAAATAGTCATGGAGCTAAGGTGGTTGTATATAAGAAGTCAGATATGACATGTCCTCAGCTAATTTATGTTAATGTCTATGCATTACCCATAGCAAAGGGTATGAGGATTTATTTTAGCTGGAGACTTGGCCCACACATCCAAGCTATTCTTGAATAATTTGTCACTAATAACCAGGGTTTATATAATTATTTTCACATGTATGAGATAGACTCTTTACTCAAATGCTTGTGAAGAGTGGGCTGTCAGTGCACTGTTCTGCACAATGACCAGTGCTTATAACTGTGAGCTTTGAGTGTGAAACTAGGGTTCAGGTCTCCTTACAGACTCTGTGGTTGGGAGATGGATGGATGTGGTTCAAGCTCTGCTTTTTCATTAGTGTGAGGTCAGATGCTTCCTCAAAATGACATTCAGAAATTTTTTCTTATATGTGGTGACTAAGGCTTGGCAGTTCTTCTGATTACAGAGTTCTTTAATTTGGTCTACAGGTATTCCTGTCTTTTTTCTTTTTAAGTCCAATATGAAGATGGGGACATAATCAAGTTAATCTTCTGCTAAATTGCAGGTAATCATGACAGGGATGTCTGAGATATTCAGAGTATGTGCTCTCTGCTTCAGCTTCTCTAGTTACTTCGTTTTGCTGTGGTGGAAGTGTGTTAGAGTAATGGAGAAGTCTATGACATCTAAGGTTAAATATTTCTTTGCAGCTGCCAGTATTTCTTAAATTGTTTCTCATTCTGTTTGACATGGTTTCCCAGGGACTTGCTTGGGTCTTGAGGTAGAATAGATTCAGATTAAGGTTGGATTTGTTCTAATAAAATGTGCAGAAACATAATTTGTGACAGTTTCTGTCTTAAAGATTTATCAGCCCCATTAACTGCTTATGCTCACTGACACAACCATCTCAAGCAGTTAGAGACAAGGGGTTGCTCATGAGGTTCGAAGGACTTTAGGTTACTACATTTGCCTTACCTTATCATCATCTAACCCTCCTGCTCTTTTGAGGTTGTTTTGAGCACAGAGTAAGTTGAAATGCCTGAGAGTCCAGCCTCAGCAATGGCTTTAAGCTAATCCACTGCCTTGGATCTGGGATCTGTCTTACCTTACGGCAGTGTATAACATTCCTGCCTGTCTTTCAACAGCTTGGTATATATAGAAGGATATAAATTTTGGTACTGCTACTACTGAAATGTAAGAAATCCTTACAGATCCTTGGCCAGTTTCCTTTTTCTAGCTACTGCTTTTCTAGGGAGATACTTGTGTCCTTGATATATATCCTTTGAACATTTTCCTTTCTCTTTTCTCCTTTTGCTCTCTTTTCTCTCTTCTTTATGTGTTTGTGATACACATAGGAAATGGTTCAAGGGCAATTGTTGCTTTACTCATTACATGCACAAAAGAACTGCATGGCAACTTGCCTGAAACACGAAGCAAAGAGGAACATAAAGAGAGTTTGAGATGGGACATTGGGAGAGAAGTGTATATTTGTACTGATAGTAAGACCATTCAGGGGGGGAAAAAGTAGTTTATGAGTGTCAGTAGTCCTAAAAAGGTGGATACCTCTGGTCCCAGTCCCAATCTTCAGACAACAGAAGTTTGCCTCAAATAAGAACTTCCTTTTTAAGACTGCCAGTGCCACATTTGCAAGGATCTCTCAGAAGTTTTGTGGTGTAAGGTCTTATTTCATTCTGAAATCTGCTGACGTGCATAGAAAAAACTGCACCAGCACCAATGAGTTTTGAATGAGACCCTTAAAGCATCAGTCTCTAAAAATGTGACAAGACGTACCAAGAGACTGTCTAGTATGTTTTATTCTCTTACCCATGACTTTATATCATGAAAATGAATGTTTTTTCACTGGACTGCAGGATGGGTTTGTTTCTGAGAGGTTAGATCTATAATTGCTTATGACTATTTTATCTAAAAATATTTGCAAATTGGAAGCATCTAAATCCTGAAGATGCTTCCTGTGTATCCTACAGAAAATCAATGATGAGAAATTAAAGCAACCTGTGAGATTACCTATCATCATCTGTATCAAACTGTGTTGATGCTTGTGTCTGATGTGAGAGGAGCAGGCCCACAGAAACAGTATTTTGAGATAAGCCACCTGCATTACAGAGGTTTGATGTTTAACACAGACCATAACTTCAGTTTTTCTCACTATTAGATGGCATGATTCCTCGTTCATCAACACCCTTTTAATGCAGTTGACAATAGCCAGGCATGTAATTAATTTACACTTAAATTTTAATTGTCACTTGAGTTTTATTTGGCTCTCCTAATAACCGAGTCATGTTGTTTTGCCATGAAAAAATAAGCTTTGATGAGAATAAAAGACTTGCAATTATGGGAATGTATATCTATAGAAATGAATTGCTGGTGGTCTTACTGTGTGGTCTGTTGGACTCAATCTCAAAAGTCTCAAGCTTGTATTTGGTTCTAGTAACATGTCTACTGACCGATGAACAAACCACACCTTCTCAATTACACCACAAAGCAGTGTGATTGTGAGTTTTCATGGATTGCGTTTTAAAATAAATATAATAAATAATAAATAAATGTTTGTAAGCTAGGCTCAAATGAACCAGATTGACAGCACTGGCAATCTCTACCATTTTAATTTCACCCCTTTTCCTAGCTGAATTTTTGCCCTGTGCCTGTTGATAGATCGTGTTTGTGATTAGATTTTTAGTGAATGATGGGTGCACTAAGCAGGTGTAGAAGTGCATTCTGGGAGGTTAACTGGCAATAAATGTGCTTTGACCAGTTTCACACAGAAATTATTTTTGTTTCAGTTAACATATTGTTAAGAAATACTAGTATATCATATATATTATAACAAGAGAGAAAATATTTTAATGTTAATGGTTTTAATTTTAGTCAGTAAAAAATTCTGTAAGCAGCACAGGCAGCATTTTCTAAGTATCTCTGAAGACTATTGATTTGAAATATTTAGCAAAAAGAATATCAGAAAATTGGATTTTGTCTAGGTGCATCTATTTTAAAAGGAAAAAAAATTGCTGTAGAACTTTTCTGTGCAGGATGTTTGGATATGGACAAAAAGTTAGTATTAAAGAGAGTCTTTCCTGTGTGTTTACACTTGTTTGTCATGCTAGATATTAGAAATTAAAAAGAATTTTAAGGGGCGTTATCTCTTCAGTCTGAAACTCTTAAATGGACTACATTTTGCTTTTTAGTGAAGGAAATTAAATATATGTTGTTTTTGTGAAATAAATACACCGAATTCCTTGAGTAAATTTTCCTTTTCACCCCTTTCCCACCTCCAAGTCCGTTGTAAGTGATAAAACAAGTTAAAATAGATTTCAGTATAGATTTTTATTTTCCTTGGATTAGGAATTGTTGAGGTTAAGATAAGAGATGGGTACAGGGCTCCCACACTTTTTTCAATGAATAGCAGGTTCATATTTTATGTATGGGGGAAAAAAACTCTTCTGGCTTATACTTCAGTTCCTTTTTTTTTTCCCCTATTCTCTCCTGTGAATCGTGGGAATATTAGTAATTTCAAAATTACTCTTGTATCAGTTTCTGTTCATCTATTCTGCTGTGTTTGTTCAAGCCTTTGGTAGCCTTTGCATACTCTTAAAATACTTCCTTTTCTGTATAGTTCTCTACATTTATTTTCCTCTTATTCTTTATCTAGCCCAAAGCATCCATCCTACTGCACCCCTTCTCTCTGCTTGACTGTGCCTTGCTATTGTACCAGTAGTGGTCTGTATCTGACATTTTCAGATTACAGTTTATCCTTCCTTTTAAAGATAGCTGCTTGGCAGAGACTACAAAGAGCTCACCAGGTGTTCTAGGTTCACTGTGGAAAATGGTTTCACACGGTTGTTGTAGATTCCCATGATGTTGAAACAGTTGAGTGAGTGAATAGGAAACCGAATCTTTCATGGCTGATGTAGCTTTCATAGCTGCTCCTGCTACTCTGTCCTGCAATACCTAGTAATGTGAGATCACTTACCCCACTGAGTTTGGGGTGATTTATTGTTTTAGACACACCATCATGCTTTCTTCTTCAGGGCTTTTGAGTAGAAACTTGGGTTTAACCCATGTTAGACCCATGATAGGAATGGTTTTAGTGCACCACCGCTGTATTAGGACTGGGCAGGCATTCCCAGTGTAATGTTCGGATACTACAGCCTTCTGTAAACCATCCCATCAGGTCTGGTTTATGTGCAAATCACAAGCTTTACTTTTGCAAATGGTTCCAATTTTTGTGCGAGTGATCAAAGGGTTGCGGCACAACAGGATCACTTTCTCCAGAGATGTGTCTGGATCAAAGGTTAACATTTTTTGCATGGAATATTCATTTTTAGCTTTGGCTGAACACTGTACAGTTTAGCTGGAAGCAGTGGTCAGGGTTGCGTTATCCTTTAAGAAATGAACATCAGTAATGCCAAGCAGACAATCACAGCACATGACTTAGCAAGGCCAAGAAGAAATGGTGGTGAAACTAAACCAGGCAGAAAGGAAACTGGTTCAAAGAGATGATGTAGCAAAGGTGAAGGGAGGCAAGGAAGAAGAGAGGAGTGTCTCTATCCAACACATACAAGTCATAAGGCCAGAACTCTGCACAGGCCAGTGCAGCAGAGCCTGGCTCACGCAGACTTACGGAGTCTCTGCTCATGTTTCACCTGGGCAGGGATCTGCCCCTCCATCACTCCCTGCTGGGTGAACTCACTGAGGTGAGCAAGCCCAGGGCGGAGTGGGAAGGTCAGCATTCCTGGGAAGGGCAGCTGGAGCAGTGTCACCACCTGCTCGGCCACGTGGCAGCCTTTGCTTAGCTTTGTTCCCATACAACTATGGAGGCTCCCACCTCCCTTCAGGGGATGTTCATCTCATGACAGGAAGACATTTTTGTGTCCTCATTGGGTAGACACACAGATCTTTGCCCAAGCACTCACTTGGTGGGTTTTCTTTGAGGGGTTTATGGTTCCTCCCTTGCATCTCAAGTGACTTGCTTGCATAAATGATTTGAATGTCGAGAGTAAAATGCACTTTATGACAGTTTAGTGAACTAAACCATACCACTTAATTATTATTTTTTTGTGTGCTTGGAGTGTTTAGCCCTGGAGAGCATATTGCTACACCATGCAGAGTTATTAGCTTACGCTGCACTAATTTCTAGTTTGACTTCAGAGGGGTTTTTTGACGTTAGATGGTATCCTTATGTGCTACAGAAAAAGCAATCTCTGCTTCTTTTCTCAAGCATGTCCTGATGTTGTTGCTGGGCAATCATTAACTTAAATTTCATTTGCAAATAAATAAATAAATAAACCCAACCTCTCATTAATAAGAAGTTGGTATTTGTGCAAGTCTGTTCTTTTAAACCCTCATAACTCAGCCAAATAAAAACAGATTTTCACCGGACTACCAAAAGGCACATGTCCAACCTAGAAAGTGCATTTAATAACTTCCCCCCTTCTGTTGCTTTTTTTTTTTTTTTTAACATTGACATTAATCTCCTGTGCACATTTGGAATTTGGAATGGAGTCATTTTCTAGCTGCAGTGCTTCCAATTTTAAATATTCTGTTTCCTTTCAGTTTTTCCAAGCAATTCAAAGATTAGTAACACTGTAAAACATCTAAAAGCATGCTGGAAGTTTCCTGCTGCTTCAAGTGTTGTGTTATGTTATCTTTGGAATAATTTTAAGGTCCCACTGGTGTAGTATAACAAGTTATTATGTCATGGAGCTTATTAGTATGCCTATGGGAAACATTAATTCACACTGACATCATACTACGTTTTTCAATAAATCAGGGGATTTTGTTTTGTTTTGTTTTAAGAAGTGATGATTTTTTTTTTTTTAATGAAAAAAAGTGATCAGATTATTTTTCATCTGTGTTGGGACATGAACTGAATGGCTTGGAGGATGTGCGTCATTAACTCAGCAGTGACCTCTGCATTGTTGCAGGGAATGGAAAGAGCAGGGTTTTGGGTGGTTTAAAAGATCTTTATTTTTCTAGCATATAGATGTTATTATAAAAGACTTCTTACCCTGTGATTACCACAGCAGGCTTAAATTGCCTGGGCTCTGGTCATTATTATTTCTGTAATCCCAAAAGTTTATGATATTTTTCAGGACCTAAAAAATGACTAAGTAGACTTAAATTCGGTAAGGATTTAATGTGTGATGCATTTCTTTTGGAGCTGAAAAGTCTGTTTTTGTTGACACAGAGAACTGAAAAATGACCACAGACCACAAAGGTCCAGAAGCATTGCCAGGGAAAATGTATAAAAAGGGAAATGCCCTTACTGTGCTGTCTGTATGCAATTGATTTTATTCCCATTTCCCAGATATACTGTTACTTAGAAAAACAAAAACAAACTATGTAAGCTGTTGATTTGTCTATGGAGCATGAATTAAACTAAGAATTGAATTTAATGTCTATAGGATTGCTAAATTATTATTATTCCGTTAAGGCATCTGGCATTTTGTGGGCATTAATTGACTACCCAGATGCATAAGTGCATTGCAGTTGTGTAGCTGGAGATCAAGAGGCAGAGCTTTTTCTCTTGGGTACCACACAAGCTTCTGAGATTGTGGAATGACCAGAGTTAACTCCCCCTTGGGTTCAGTTTGCCTATGGGAATACATGCAGTTTGGCTGTTATGAATACATCACAGGGGGAGGGGGCATGCTGGAAATTTGGGCCTCCACACCAGTGGCATTTCAGATGGAATAAATTCATTGTAGAGCAACGTTTTGCATGTGGGATATATTTCTTGGTAAGTGCTACTCGCCACAATCAGATCATGAAAGCTCTCAGTGTTTCTAAATAAAAGGCCAGTTATGACAAGGGTGAGCGTGTTCCATGAATAATGTTGATCCATGCTTTAAAAAGTACTTTATAGGAAAAGTTTTTGACATATCAGGCTTTTGCTGTGGCAGGGCTGGGGCTGTTCCCTCAGGCTCAGGAGCACTAACCAGCAGGGTTAAAAGGCTCCAGTTTCGTTTTCAGGGCTCATGGACCAGGTGGCTGGATGTGTAGCTGGTGTGAGATGATGTCTTTTTGCAGTCAACAGGATAGACACACTTAGAAATTTAGCTAATACTGTGGAAATTAAATTAAAGTAATAAAATTAGACAGGCATGATATACCCGTGATATTAACTTTCCCCGAATCAAGTTGGTAAGACTAACTTCACACTCATGTGACAAAACGAAATTTGAGTGAATATGTAAGGGCAGTCATGTGAAACTGCAGGGTGCAAATTCAGTAGGAGGCTGGAATGTTTAGATTTTGGCAGCAGGTGTTTAAAGCAAAGCACAAAATACTGCAACTGTTATGAAGAGCCTTCAGAGATAGCAGTGTTGCATACACTGATGTGTTTTTCTCTTGGTGATGAACTCTAGGCTGGGTGTTGTACCGGTGTTTCCCTTGCCTAGTATGACCAACTCTGTTTACTTCCAGTTCTTTTCCATCTAAAAACAGTTATGAAATTCAGTCATTTTAAGGCAAGAAGTGGGATCCTGATCCCTTCATCTGCTCTGCTAACTGTTGTGACTCATGGACGTTCCATAGTTAATTATTTTACCTGGAAGAGGGAGTTTGAACAAAAGCATTTTCTGTAGTCTCTGCTGGCTAAACCTTGGGGGAGAAAATACTGCTGTGTGTACCTACCAAATTACATTAATTTGAATTACTTTTTTAAAGTAGTTGGCTCCAAATAATTTTTCTGTAACTCCTTACTCTGCCCTCCAAAAAATAAGTTGTTAATTTTTTTCCTAATATGGTGCCTTTTGATCGTTTTCACAAAGATGTGGCAATTTCTGATATCAAAGTTAAGAAAGGCTTAAAGAATTAAATAAATCATTAAAAAATGCAGACATTAGCTATAAAAGTGACAAGCATATTATCTTAGTTTAGTTTCTGAGTCATCGGGAGCAGAAAGGCAGTGATTTATATTCTGAGCTTCATTGCCGGTCTTGTCCATAAATGCAAGAAATGACAAAATCCCACTGCCTTTCCCTGGCAGCAGCCCCAGAGCCAGCCCAATGCCTGGGCATGGAGCATCAGCTGAAGGAGCAGGGTGGTACTCCCAGAAATGCAGTGTGGTAATCATCTTATAGCTCTACCTGTGGCCCAGGATCCTGGGGAGGGGAGGAGGCACCTGGGCGAAGGTTCTCTTTCCCACTGCCTGGAGAAGGGCACTGATTGTGGTGAGCAGGATCTCCTGGGAAGAACAGGGCAGCCTAGAAGTGGATTAGGCCTCCAAAGGAGCGCAGGAGAGACATCGTCTATTTTTCTATTTTTGTGGTTTCACTTGATGCCATTTCCCTTACGCTTCTCTTCTCCGTACAATCATTTCCGTGTATGGAAGGCTTACAGTCTCCTGCTGGAGATCACTTCACTTTCTTTGGGTGAGGCAGACTCCAGAGCCTCGCTTCTCTAATTGTGGGAATGTCCCCATGCTGGGGGATATTGAATGACCAAATACTGTATCAAGGCAAAGGAACAGTTATAAATGTTAGTTTATGGATACAGTGTTTGTGGCAAGTATCTACTTCAGCAACAGGAGTAGAAGATAAAGCAGCCAGCACTAAAAGACTAAAGAAAGATGATGAATATACATGTATCTGACAGGAAGATCCATGAAAGTACAAAGCAGCTCAATTTTATGAAAATATAAAGATGCATTTCTTCTTTTACTAACATAGATCAGAAGAATTATCATGCATTATATTAGGCAATTTAAACCAAAATTTGCCAGTCAGTTTGGAAGCAAGTTTAAACATAAGTCAGTATCAAGATATGATGTCTTTTAATGTATGTCAGCCTTACTTTATACTTAAAAATTAACTGGCTATATAATGATTTACATAGTTTAAAAGCAGTTGCAACACTTCACATGAATAAAATGCATAAAATATAGTTTTATTGAGTTTATCGCTCGTAAACAACAATGCAAAGACAGAAACAATGTGAATGATACACAGGAATACTATTTATTTCTAAAAAAGGTACAAATGGAATATCAGATTTCTGATTGGTATTCGTTGTTTCTGATAAATACAAGAAGCCCAGAGAAACAATGGCCAAAATAAATGGTCGATGCCTGAGCCTAAGCATGGCACACTAAATCTGCACATAGTAATTTTTTTAATGGGTTATGTCTGTATGTGGGAAAGAAGTAAAGATCAAACCCTATAAAATACATCATTTATATGCCACTCTGTCATAGAACAGCATGGACATCCTTAATGAGAAGTGCTGCTAAAAGAATATTTCTACCAGTTTGTTTCCAGGCCCAGTGTGGCAAAAAGGAGGTGTCTGCTGAGAATTATATAGTAATAAAGTGGTGGTGGTGAGGGGGGACAGCAGAGTAGGTTGAGAGCAAAAAAGGAACAAACATGGTACTTGAATTTTTCCCCTTCTACCAGTTCATCAGCCATTGCAACAGCTTGAGGTAAAGAATTTGCAAAACATACGTGGAGAGCTTTTTGCTGCTTATTTTTTTTAATCCCTGAAGTCCAACGGTGATGATGAAGGTAGCTGTGACATTTGCAATTTTCCATGCACCAGCCCATTCCATTTTCTTCCCTGGTGCCACTTACATGGTACAGTAAGCCTCCAGCATTGACAATAATTATAGCCTGAATAAAATGAAGAAGGTAATATGAACAAAGCTCTGCTGTAATTGCCTTTTCATTATTTGCTAACAGTTAGTTATTCAGTCACAGGGAAAAAATTACACAGTAATTGGTTGACAATAGGAAGCTAAAGCTAAATTCCAGAACTATGATATTTTTGCGTGTTGGTCTTTTAGACCTTTTATTCATATTTTGATTAAACAGCTAGAGCATTAAAGTGAAATATAAATGTAGCCTTGGTTCAGATTCCATAACATTAGTTTCCACCTCACACAATTTCCATTCAGTGTTGAATTTTAAACTATCACATATGGCAGCCCTGTAAATATTGTAGCCTATTGACTTTGAAATACAGATTTGCAACTCTCATTCACTTAATTTAACAGTAGCAAAGAATCCCTTTCCCCTTAATGCTTTAAAAAAGTGTCCAGTGTGACCGTGTGCAAACAATTTAGTAATGCAGTTCTGCCTTATTTTAGATACTGGGGTGGAGGAGTACTTGTGTTGTCACGTGCAATGAGTTACTCCCTGTACAGGTGTGGTTGATAGGCTTTCAATGACATTTTTTCTCCTTGTCTGTGGTAAAACCTTTAAGAGGGAGCAGAGACCAGGATTGATAACTGGAGTCAGTATATTTACTTCATCAGACATTTAATTAGAATGTTTTCCTATAAACTGTAATTATTAGTGCTCGAGCAAGCAAATTTTTGCAAGTCTCAGGTCTAAACTAAGATGTACTAATTTAGAGCTTCATCTGGATCAGGAACTAGAGGAATTGTAACTTGTATTCTGGGATAATAAAGGTCATGTAGCTTTATAAAAGCTCAAACTCCAGCAAAGTAATTCCTGGAGGAAAAAAAATCCTGCAGAAGCTGAAACCAAACAAAATGTAAGTTAAAACATAGTTACAATGGAATCTTTGAAGAATTTTGTTCTTATCAAAATTGGCTACCTCTCGGCAGGCCCTGGAGGATGGGCTGTGAGAGCCTGGCCGAGGGCAGTGCCCCACGGGGTGGGCTCTGCCACCACCTGCCTGGGAATGGGGACATCGCCCTGACCAAACGCAAGCAGCAAAAGCTTGTTCCTGGGCACTTCATGAATATAATCTGCAAGGCAAAGCCATGCCTTTTTATTCTGGGCCTGATCCAAATGGCAGTGAAATCAATGGAAATCTTCCTGCTGGGTTCAGCAAACTCTGGATGGGGCCCTCCAAAGCGAAGAGCTGAAGGAAGCGCCGGCAATAAACAAACATACCCCATCAGCCCCGTTCTGATGTATATTTCATACTTTGCCCTTACTTTTATTTCGAGTCCTAGATCTTTATTATAATCAGTCAGAGTCCTGGCTTTCAAGTTCTGAATGGGCATCATAATTATCTAATGCAACTACTCCAGAAATCAGATTAGTAATTAGCTGAACCAAACTGATTGGTGTGACTTCCTGAATGCATCTCTTTAATGTTGAACATTTGCTTTGTGCTTGAAGGATTTGTTTGTGTGTTTCTTGTGTGTGATGAGAGCTTTTCTGTAATTAGCTCCTGGGGGACAGCATATTCTAACAGTTAAAGAATAATTGCAGCCCTATGAAATGTGAAATGGCTTGGGCTGGCTTTTGTTGCAGCTTAATTGTATGCAACAAGTATAGGAGGCTTTTCATTTCACATCATGATAGTAAAGATGTAGCTTTCATAAATAAAGAAAGGAATTTTGTACAGTGGTAAATAGTCTCTAATGTGTTAATTTTGCAGAAAAAACCAAAACAAACAAAGCACATTTGAGAATTCTCAGTGTTATTGAAGTAGATGTTCATCATTGTTTCATTAGCTTGTACTTTCTATGTATGACTTTAATGAAAAGGAAGAAAGGAAAAGAAAAACAAGTGTGGCAATAAAAGACAAATGACTTGGTGGTCAGTCTAAAGCAGCTCATTTTCCTTTGAAATAAAAATTTAAATGCTTTTTCTTCTAAAATTTCATGGAAGAGAAATTGGATTTTTTGGACAGCAGTTATGACAGCATTCTGGTATAATTATTCTAATGGAAACAGAAACTTAGTATTTAACATATTTTCTTTGGAAAAAAGGGAGGGAAAAAAGTGGGTTTTATTTTCCTCTGTTCATACACGGGCGTGTTCTTTCTTTGCCTGTAGGATATTGCTCTTAACTGTTCCAAATAATTGCAGCTGTCCCTCTTACCTTGCTGTCTGCTTGCAGCCACCCTTGTGTGCCACTTGCCACAGTGTCTATCAGAGAACCGATTTGGGGGTACCACACTGTGTGTTGCAGGGAGCCCTTGTGTGCTTGCCCTTGCACATAGCCTGAGTTTGCTGACTGTTAGTGTGTCTTGTGCCTAATGCCTACAGATAGGATTGCTAGAGGCTACTCACAGGAGGGCATTTTGAATGCAGAAGGTTTTCCATCCAGTGCCCAATTTGCTAGCCTGATGCACACATCCTTGCCATTCTGCACATTCAGAATGATGAGTGCTAATTCAATATTTATTGGTACCTAATTGATATTGTTCAGTTACCAGTACTTCGTGATTGTAAGATGAATTACCTGTGGTTTAAACATAGCATTCATGCTTTTTTTTTTCCTTTTAATCGAAAGACAAAATTGTGTAAGTTTGAGTTTAGGTTAATCATCAAAGCTCTTGAACCATCCTTACCATAGACAGCACTGCTACAGTATATCTATAATCCCCATCCATTCCTGTGGCTAGTGGCATGTAGCATTTATTTATTTTTTCAGTATAGATGACAGTGATGCCGGAGTCTCATTGTCATCTAGATCTGATAACTGCGAGTCATTTTGATGTGGTTCTGGGGTAATCTACAGTGTCAGACTCTCAATGTCATCTTGTCACTACCACTTCTTTCCATAGCATCGCCATAGGCAATAGCTCTGCTGCTGCATTTCCTTCAGGGGTTTCCCTGCAGAGGCTACAGATCACATGAGAAGTTACCACAGGAGTTGTGCGTCCCTGGTAATGGGAGGAGAGCAGAACTGTGTCCCCCACAGCGACCCTGCAGTCAGTTCTCCGGCTGGGCTCAGCCATGGCTGGGGTTCACTGCAATGCTTGGTGGGAAACAGGTCCATGGGACGCTGCTGTTTTCTCTTTGGCAGCGTCTCAGGATTTTGATGGGCAGGTGCTCAGTCACTGCATTCCTCTCACCAGGGGAAAGGGAGGGTGTCCTGCTCACGCTCCGCCTGTGCTTCCCGTGGGTGTTGAAGCAATTCTGATAAGAAACAAAGCATTTATTTGTCCAACCTTGTGTTTTTACACTGCTCCCCGCAACACAACAAGACCTCAATATAGCTGTTGAATGGCTGTCACTTTTGGCATGGAAAGTTCTTTGACAGAGGAAGTGAGAGCAGTGGGTGACCTAGTAATGAGATTGAAATTCTGCCTGAGCTGAAGGCTCTTAGGAAAAAAGTGAAAAAACTCCTCTGAACTTGTGCTTGCTCTGCGCTGTGACCTTGTGTACTGCCACCTTACATACTTCGTACTCTTCTGTCCAGCAGCTGGCCAAAAGAGGTTTGAACAGTGCAGCTTTTGTTTGGATCTGCCGAGTAGGAAGGGCTCGGAAAACAGGTTAATTCAATGAAGAAGTTATTTTTGTTTAGCTAGTGGTGTTATGAAAACAACATCCTGCAGATAATGTTAAGTTAGTTTATTCTTAGGGAATTTCACATCTATTTTGAAAACATCAAAATGATTTTATAATAATTATCAATATTTTCTAAACAGAAGCCTAGTGTTTGGTGAACAGAAATCTTTAACTTCTTTAAAACGTTTTACACAAATTTTGGAGAATGTTGCTATGAAAGTAGTTGAAAATGGTCTTCTGTGTTATCAAGTTCCAGGTTGTGTTTAGGATGCTGAAAGTAAGTGGGAGAGATGATTGTCTTAAAGTATCTCTTTAAATTATGTACTTCTTGCTTTTCATCCTGAAGGATGAGAATATTCACTCTTTTCCTCAGAGGACTAGGAGGAAAACACTCCCAAAAGAAGTTAAATGTCTGGTGTGCATTGGGCCTATGGGTGAAATTAATTTTTATTAAATACAAATTACTATATTTTCCAGTGAACGATCATCTTGGCCAGTGGAACTATGTTGGTCTTGATTTGCTTGTGGAAAACTGACCCAAGACTGTAACTAATTCTTTAAAAAATAGAGTTCTGCTTATAAATGACCCTGATAATGTGATAGGTAACTTTTCATCAAACAATCTTTGGGAAGAATGAAGTATAAACTAAAAGGGAAATTTTCCCCCACTAACTGGCTTCATGACAAAAGGTTTTTGACTTGACAGAACCTAATTACTTGTCGTACTAATTTTTTTTTCCTCTGAAACATTGTGGTTTAA
The DNA here is from genome assembly GCF_022539395.1 of Myiozetetes cayanensis. NCBI lineage: Eukaryota > Metazoa > Chordata > Aves > Passeriformes > Tyrannidae > Myiozetetes > Myiozetetes cayanensis. Next base: position 5,950,756 of record NW_026087270.1, read on the forward strand.
TAGTTTCCATGGAGGAGGCAGTAGTGGACCCACAGTTCAGATGTGGTGGAACCCACCAAGCCCTTTGCCACTGGTTCACCTGTAAGCCCCTTATCCACTTCTCATCTGGGTTCAAAAGAGACCACTTGGCAAATGACTTGTTTAATGCCATGGAGTATTTTAGTTGACTAAATGCTTTGAAAAGCATAGGGTTTTCCCAGATCCCTAATCTCATACACACATTTAAGTAAGTAGAGATTTGAGAGGATTCGGTAGAGGCTTTTTGACTAGTACAGGACAAAGGTGAAAGCATTAATTTTAACAAATGGAACAATTTGAAAAATTAGTATTTGATAGGTTATCCAAGTTTCTGTCTTACTGAGTTGCACTGGAATAGAGGGACAGGATAACTCAAGTAATGCCACAAGACAGCAATTACCTCCACCAGATACATAACCAGGAGATGAACGGGATTATTCCAAACTTGCATTTCCTGAATTAAACAATAACATGCTGAAATAGTGTGCATTGGTGGAAAGCTGGTCAGCCCATAAACCCTATGTATTACTTTTCTTTCCATCTAGTTAGAAGCATATACAATTTTATCACTACTATTTTTAAATATTCTCTGACATGAAAATGGTTACAGAATTTGGAATGTGTGCTCAAATTTCATTTGACATCTCATAAAGTCAAGACATGACCATTAGAGTTCAAACTTGTAGAATAACGTCCAGAACTAATGTCATCCTTTAAAAGGCACCACACTTTGTCCTGCTAACATAAATGTAGCATAAATGTAAATATGACCAAGTGTCTGATAGTATAAGTAGCATAAACTGTTTGTGAGTGTTTACCTATAGGGGAAGCTTTTTGTTGCTGTGTGGCTGGGTGGATAAGTGTGTTACTGAAGTCACTCAGGTAGGTACAGTGGGCTGAGAGCAGCTGTTTTAATGCCTTCCCCTAGAAAGAATAGTTTTATTTGTCTTTTACTTAATCTTTCTAAACAGAGGGTCTTGGCTAACTGAAGTCAATAAGAAACTTACCGTTGACTTTCAACAGGTTTTGAGTCAGTTCTTTAGGCCTTTAATAATTGTTACATTTTGAGTATATTTGCACTCAGAAGGTGGCAAGCAAACCTGGATTTTTTCCTTATGCTTATTTTACTGTGCTCTTAATACATCCTAACAATTATTCCTTCTATGCATGCAGCATCCATATGATTTGTGTTTCTTTTCAGTACTTAAAACTAATCTTTGTTTTCTCAGGCTTTTAGGTGGGACACTTACCTTAATCCTCTTATGTTTGTATGCCTTGAAGTGATGGCGCTTTGTATGATTTAGGATTTCAAGAGCCTGACTTAGAATCTTGAGGTCAGCTTGACCTTCTTTGTTGGGTGGTTTTATTTTTTTGCTACCACAATTGTGAGTAATTCTCAGAACTTCTTCTAAGTCTCCAGCACCAGTTTGCTTTCTTTTCTCCCCCCAAACACATACCCACACTTATTTCTTTGTTATTGCCTTTTCTTTTTTGCCCTTATTACTTGCCTGTGAAATAAGGTTGTTCAGCAATTAAAAATATCCATCCTATCTTAGCATTGTCTTCCTTTGAATATTTCTTTTTTCTTACTAAGGACTAACACTTCACTATACTTAAAAAGGGCATAATATTCTCATTTTGTAATTCCTTAATATTGGGTTAATGTGGTTTTGTTGGTTTATTGAATTGCCCTTTACTGTGCATGAAATTTCTTTTTTTATTTGACCGTTTGAGGAAAAAAAGAGCGTTGTTCATCAGAAGCTAAGAAAGCAGAGGGCATTGATCATTTGCTAAATCAACTACAACATTATAATTTTGTGTGTGTGTTTGATTCATGCAACTTATTAGTTATGACTCAAATTTTTACCTTTTTTGGCTGATAACCAGGTCTTAGGTTTTTATAATACTAGAATATAGTCAGCTAAGACAAATTGATTCAGACAGTTGTCACAGAAGTATTTAGCTAAAATTACTTCAAAAGTTTTACACTGCTTGACACTGCAGTGCTGTCTTTGAAGTGTATACCCTGAAAAATATTTGTTATTAACAATTCCAGACAGGTGTTTCACCAAAGACATGTGAAGATGTGTAGAAGAGGAGATTAATATTTTGCAGTAGGTTTAGCCTCTGGAGGAAATATTTGTCTTACTCATTTGGAATTCCACTTGTCACTTCACCAAAAGCTTTGTTCACAGTCAGGGTTTGTTCTGAACAAGTGAAATGAAACTGTATTTGGTCATAAGAATTAGCACAACATATGCTTGGGTGTTATTTAAATAGCTGCTGTGAGATAATTGTAAGGCAATCTTTTGCAGGCTGTGGTTCTGTACGATACTGAAAGCAGGGGAACCTAATTGCATTTAGGAAACACTCACATTAGGATTAAAAACACTACAAGAACTGCAAGAAACAGCCTAGATTAACGCTGCTGTGGCTGTGGATGAGATCCATCCCACCTACCAGAAGCTTTGGAGTCTGGAAGGGACAGAGCAGGTGACGTGACATCCATCCTGGCTCTGAGGCGGGTCTGTGGCTGGGGACACCCTCTGGAGCTGCTGCTGCGGGCAGTGGGAAGGGGTGGTGACTGATGGGGGGGCTCAGTGTCATGGGGAACAAGCCTGTGTGTTGTAAAGCTGTCTGATTCAGCCCTTAAAGGCTGCAGGGTTGTGTTGGCTGAGGGGCAGGAAGGGACCAGTCATGGGCTCATGGTGCTGCAGATTTGTAGCTGGGGAGAGGAATAAACCCTTGTACTGCTTGTCCACACTGCTGGACCTGTTGTTGAGCTGAGGATTAACCTGACCGAGTTCCTGCTAGGCTTAGACAAGTGCTTAAGGATGCAACTGAATCACAGCCTTGCTACCTGATACCTTTTGTGATTATGAGCAAGGAAATTGTTTATAATACTAGAAAGGAAATTATGAAATAACCTATTTTTATTTGGACACCAAATATAAGCTATTCTGGTGAGGTGGTGTCATAAAATTGCTACATGCTTTTAGTAGGGCAAATTAAAAATTGAGAATGAGTTACTGGTCATACAGGTATGACATGTTTTTAATCCCCATTTTTTAGTGGGGTACTGTACTACCTGCTTAAAATGTGAAATTTCAGTGCAGAGGTGTAAGGCATCTGAGAACACTGCCCACTGATGCCACATGTGTTGGTGATGGAAAGCACAGAGATCACAAGAGAGCTGCTGAGGTCAAGAGGAGCAAGGGCTTAGATTTTTCTTCTGAGCAAAAAGCGTAATATTTGGGTGGGTTATTTAATTTCTGCCATGCTCTGCTGTGTGAGGAAGGGCTGCAGTGAGTGTCCTCTGATTCCCATCGGTGAGCAGTCCTCATCCTCTCCTTCCATGACAGGCTTTGTGCTTTGTGAAGAGCTCCTGCTCCTGTGTGGGGACAAGGTGTGGCTGATGCGTCCCAGATAAACCCTCACACAAAAAGGCACTGTGTCGCTGAATGGGATTCCAGTGTAGCTCTTTAATTTCATCTCTTGGAAATGTTTCTCCTCTTTCATCCAACTGCCTTTATCTTAACTTCTGATCTGAGGAAAGCAGCAGCCTTTCAAATTGAACAAACCGTGTTTCAAATAGGCTCTTCTGCTTGTGACAAGATGTACCTCATTTTCTCTGCAAGCCCTCAGCAAGGTCACACCTTTTTAATTTATTTTCTGTAAGAAAAATCTAGTTGCATGATAGAACAAGGCCAGATCTAGCTAGAGGTCATTTCTTGAACTACTCATAAGGTAGAATAGGATTAGAACCATTTAATATCCCAGAAGTTAGCAAGCATAGTTATATTAAAATGTAGGGGTTGTATTTACAAAGCGACATAAATAGCTGTTTAAAGTTGTGGCCAATTCGATTATAATAAAGGGAATATTTTAGATTTCTCCCCCTCTCCACTTTTACTATGAGAGTGACCTTTCTTTTTCTTTCTTCCTTTATTCTTTTTTTTTTTTTTTTTTGGTAACTCCTACACATAAAAGCCCTAGTACAACCAGATGTCATCATAACTTGCATTATGTGTGTGTATTTCTGAAAGTAAATAATTCTGTTTCTTCTACAAATAGCCATATTTTAGTGCAAAAATATATTTTATTAGTATGTATTAATACAGGATTAACACGTTTAATAGATCTTGTCATGAATGCAGTAGCAGGAAAATACTGATCTAGATACCACCTGTATGTTGTCCTAGAAATTGAGATAGATACATTTCTGAAAGACATTAGTCTCCAGTCTCATCCTTAGGCACATTGCTTATTCAACTGAAAAACATATACTTATCAGCAGGGTAGTGCTTTCTTTAAACCAAAATTTTACAGCCATTTTTTGTTAGACTGCTCAGTTTTCCCAGAGAGTTGTTAAGCCTATCTGTTTTCCTCCCTGTGTTCAAATACCAGCTGCTGATTTGCAACATCAGCTTTTCACACACCGGCCTTGTTTCAACAAGTGGCGCTTGTAAGAGAGAGGCATTTTGGTGGCAGAGGTGCTGGAGACCCTTGCAGTGGTGATAGGCAGAGCTTAGGTCTTGCCCAGGTCTGGGTATGGAAATGTCACAGGGCTGTTGGGGGCTCTCCAGGTGCCCTCACTGCTCAGGTTTTCTTCTCGTCAAGCCCATTATGTCAAAGGCCTATCCAAACTTCTTCGTTCTACATCACGGATGCAACAGACCGGAACATCTCCTCCTAAGTGCTTCCAATCCATTTGACTGACGTGTATGCTCACTATATGTCCGTGTGCTCAAAGTTTTGATGAAAAATATTGAAAATGGCTATGTGTACACGTGAAGTGGCTGGTTTCCTCAGAGTTGGGGTTTTTTTTAATATAATTGATAATGTCACGATTACACTATGACCTAGTGCAGCGCAGTCATTCGTTCTCTGTGTGTGTTGAAGTGTACATGCACCACATTTAAATGCTGTGCAAAAGGGTGACCTGAATGCTCTGAAACTGAGGGAGGGATCAAAGACATTCTTGAGCTCTGACAATACCGTGCTGTGTGATGATGATTAACTTGTATATGACTGTGCAGCTCTACCTTACTAAATTCCTCTTATATGGGTAAAATAATAGTGCTGATTGACATCACCATATGTGCTGAGAATTATTTATTAAAAGCTACTCACATTTTTTGACCACTCAATAGATATCATTATTTTCAGTTGAACATAACTCATATTTTGATTTGTTTGACTAAATTTACACTTACACGGAGACTGCTTGGAAAAATTACTGTAGTCCCACAGTAATTTATCAGCATTCAGTAATACTTCAGGGCAAATGGAAGCTTTTTCTAATAAAATTTATATATTAAAATAACATAGAGAATTTTTGAATATTGGAATAACACCAAGAGTGTCTGTTGAAATAACAAGCCCTGAAATGTCAAAGGAATACAGAAAAGGAGATGGAATATTGCTCTTTTTCCCTTTCAAAAGTAAAGTCGTATTGGGTAAGTCTTCTTGTTTTCCTATAAACATAGTTCTGTGCTTAACAGAGCATAATCAGGGTTATTTGTTCCACTTTTGAGAAATCAGGTTTAAAATAAACTTGCGGTCAGAATGTCAGCTAAGCAGAAGGAACTTACTCTTTCTTTGTGAGACTAGGTTTTGTATTTCGAGTCCAGTGCTATATGATTAATAATAAAGTTTGTGGTAATCTTTCTTCTGGAGAGCCTAAGGAGCTCCCACCACCAGGGCCAAGTGCAGTGACTGCAGGAGTGTCAGTGTGACTGGGTTCACATGAGAAGCCCAGCTGATCAAATTGAGATTCACCTCTGAGGCTGAATAAGTGAAATTACAAATGCACAAAAGCCTTGGCAGACTCTGAGTCTTGGTCTGGTATGGCAGAGAGGAAATAACTCTGGGATTCAATCTTTCTGCTTAAGAACTTCAATTAAGAGTATAATAGCACCAAAGTTAGAGATTTTTGAAAAACAATTTATTAAAATGCTGTCTCTGAAATATCTTTGCACTTCTCTTTCAAACAAGAATATGTTTTTATTCACTGTCTTTGAGCTTCTCACTGTGTGCTGGTTGTTCTGTGAGTCCTGTGTCTCTAGATAGGTCTTGATAAGCTGAAATGAAAGTGCTCTGCACAGGTGATGTTAGAGACACAATATATGGTCTGCTCCTTTATTATTTCTTGCACTGAGACAAGACTGCATGTTGTCTTAAAACTACCCATGTTTCTTAAGAAATTTCTTCTATAAATTGCTGTATGGAGGAAAAGAGGACATTCTTGCTGTGTACAGAATGATCCTTGTTAACATAGCTGGTGTTAAATGTGTTCAGTGCATCTTGGAGATAAAACCTCTAGTCAAAGCTACCTGCAATATGTTGGATGGTATATGCTTCCTGTTTTGTCCTTTAAAAAAAAAAAAAAGGGTGAAAATCATTTTAATGAAAAGCCCTTCTAGACTGGGGAATAAAGACATTATTATTTAATTGGTTCATTGGCACTGTTTCTCAGTATTCTATACAGCTGGTAGAACTACTACACATTTCTCTTGGTTAATAAAACCTGTGACATATTTATGATAGAAATAACAGTTGCACAGAGCAACAGTGGTATTAGTGATTCTTAATGGTCTCTTTAAAACACAAATGTCTTACTTGGAAACATTTAGAATTTTTATTTTTTAAAGTCAGAAAATCTTTGTTAAAACAGTCCTATTTCAAATGGAAAAAGGTAGAATGATTTGTATAAGCTGTTCTATATTATTTGGGTAGACTATTAAAAAAAACATGAAAGCCTAAAAAAGATCAAAAGTTTGTTTATGTCACTGGCTTACTTCTAGTGAAAAATCCTTTGACAGATCTCTGTCAACAAAAATTGCTTTAGCCAAACTTATCCCCATTTCAACAATACTTTAGTTATCATAGTTAAGTACTGATGTATTTCATAATTTATTCCTCCTTCCTGGTAAAGCAAGGTTTTGACATGGTATTAATTGATACTTGAATATTTTTTATTAAGAGAATGTATGAGAATATAGGGAACTTCTTCCAACAGAAACTTCAATGTTTTCCAGCTTGATTCAGGTCAGGGAAGTTCAACGAGCTAAGTACTAAGATTTACTGTATGTTCAGGAATAAACAACTTTTCAGTATAGATACAAATAAAAGCATCAATTAAATAGAAATTAGATAGGATAATTTGTATTGCCTAATATTATGTACCTTAAAATTGAGTAAGTGAGCAAAGATACAAGGCTTCCTTTACCGTCGAGCAGTAGGCAGACTTACTTCCACAGGGCAAAATATCCCATTTCAGGTATCTAAAACACAGTGTAGTTCAATTTTACAGGTTCTTGTCTCTGTTGACTAGGCTGTTCAAGGGACCAGTAAGGCTAGAGACTTAAATTTGAGATGACTAACACAGGTAGGATTAATCCTATTTGTAATTCATGATGTAATAATAACAATATAGTTAGACTGATAATTGATTCTTTTTTTGTTATGATGATCTGTGAAATGCAGAAATAAAATGCAGGGAAATTGTTCTGCAGAATATGGCAGAAATAGGAGCACAGGTCTGAAAACTTTGTAATTATACAAGTAAAAATAGGTTTTGAAAGGGAAAAAGAAAATTGAGCACAAAACAGAGATAAGCTGTTTTATGCTTAGATTTGTGCCCAGCTTTGTATTTGCCAAATTTGCAATGAGATTGATAATGCCTTTGAAATGTATAGGAAAACTGCTTCAGGATTTCGTTGTACCATCCAAAGGCAACGTCTTAGGCTAATATAAGATGGCACAGTTCATTGGGCTGTGCTAATTTTACCCTCAGAACATCTGTGGATTTCTGCTGGCAGTGGGATACTGTGCTCTGAGACACCTGTGTTGGGCAAAGAGCAGGATGAGGAATGTTTGCTGCTGCCTTCCAAGCCCTGTGGAAGATTGTATGTAGGTTAACAGGTGAGTCTGAAGAAATCTGTGCTATAAATATTGCTCAGCATAATTTAGATTTTATGAACCTTTTCTTAGTAAGAAAGGTCAAGGTGGATAGAGTCAAGGAAGTCAAGTTAGTATATGAAGCCAAAGAGTGCCATGACTCCTAAAATATACTAGTTGCAGTCACTGGAGTCATACCAAGGGATTAAACTTTCAGAGCTAGCTAATGCTATTGCCTTGGAGTCTGGGTAGCCTTCATTACTGTCCCTCAGGTTTGAGATAGGATCCAAATCAGACCTTGATTTCTAATCAATACCAGGCCACAGGAACAACATCACAGATGGATGCTGCATGTCTGAAGGGTATTGCTTGTCATGCATTTGTGATGTACATGGTGGGTGTTCATTTCCCCAAATGCAGTAACAAACTTTCTAAAAAATCAAGACAATGAATCGTTTAATTTCTGTGTTGCAACATATCAAAATATGTTTTCTGTGCCCCAAATGAAATAATAGAATCTACATGGACTTCCCACAGGAAATGTTCCTGGTCATCAGGATGCTTTTAACTGACCCAAAGGGAGAACTACTGTAGCTATTAGGATAGTGTGGGAAATTCAGTAGTTATTATTTTTGTGAAGGTGGGCATTGGAAAATGTAGAAATACCCTGTGGTATTTCATCAATGTTTTATATAGTAACATATTTCACAAGAAAGTTTTATTTACTTAGGCAATTAAGAAGCAAACCTTCCTGTTTTGTATTTGGCATTCTGTTCTAGAACCAAACGCCCATGGCAAGTTATGGTTTGTTTTAAAATACAAAATGTAAATTGGAAGAGAATGCAGCACACACCTGCTCATCTCCAATCAGATAGGCAAGCACTATGCAAAATGCAAACTGCAAGCAGCTGTAGTGAAGAAAAAACCAAATAAGGACATTCTCTACTTTCATATAGAGAAGGAACTAAAGCAAATAGAGGAAAGGCACAAAAGACCTTGTATTTTCATCCTTTTCCACATAAAAGACATCCTTCTTAGTAAATGGTGGCAAAAATAGGCACAGGAAAACTGAGTCTTGGAGTCTGTGTCTGGCTGTGGTGGGGAGTCAGAAAGGGTTCACCAGTTTTAGGATCCTACTCCGTTTGCTGCTTCTTGTGACAAGATCTTTTTTTCAAAGTTCAGATAGCGAGAAGGGCTGATACTGTTTGATAATTACATTGTACAGAAAGACTTGAGTTTCTTGATGGCCTATTTATTTGATTTGCAGACATTGTGATTATTGCATTTTGGCTGTGTTCCAGTCTTTTTATGCAGCTTCAGAAGCAGTGGAATTAAAGCTCCAAATTACCTATTTGTTATTGATGGAGAGACTATGCTTCTCTGTAGCTTTCTTTGGAATGGGTACTCTCTTTCATCATGGTAAATGCCGTGCTGTGGTTGCACCACTGGTGAATACAAAGCTCCAGTTGCTGTTTATTTAGCGACTGCAAAGAAATGTTTATGTTCATCATTAATTCCAGATAATTATTGCTGTTAGCTCATTTCATATGTTCTGCAGACAGTAGTTATGCTAACAGATAGACACAGCCATTCATACAAACAATTACTTGCCTACCTTATAAAATTGTCCTCCCATTCTAGCATTATCTGTAGTCTATTGTTTTATACAAGTTTAAAAGCTTTTTATGCAACCACTTTGATTACTCATTTATTTAATGGATTACAGGCAGATGCCAAATCTGCTTTGCTTTTAAGTATTTTGGTGTTCTGCAGTTGATTGTTTTATATGGCAAAATGTATAAACTTTTTTCCAATTATTCATTTTAATAATGTTCGCAGAAGAAACAACCGTGCATTTAGAATATTTTTTTAAATCACATTTATACTCCTGAAAATTTTGTCTAATAGAAGTAATTTCCAATAAATGCTTTGATGCAACTGAACTGTGTGAGAAAACTGATGCTGACTGCTCTCCTGTTCTTTTCTCCAAGCAGTTGAAAGGTTTTGCAATGATAATTTTGCTTACAGACTCCTTTGTTCCATCCAGTAAAACACAACAGTCTGGGAGGGATCAGTGTACCAGGTTGCACCAGGTGCAAGAATGAAACACACTGCATTTCTTCAGGCATTCTGTATTTTACATTGGTAATTAATCTGCACACGTTAGTAAAGACAATGAAATTACTTCAGCAGTGTTCAGTAAGAGCCAAAGCACCACCTCCAAGCGTTTCTTGTAATGATGTGATGATCTATTTTCAAAGATCAGCCTGGGAATCTTGTTCACCTGTGTGTTCATGGGACAATAGTGTGAAGGTTAGCACCCTTGGCTTTGCTTTGCTTACAGAACAGCACTTCTTTGGTCCTTTGTATGCACCTATCCTAACTCCTCTGCTTTTCCATGGTGATTCCATGCTGTGGATTGTGGCCCTGCCTCTGCCACCACAGGCTAAATTCGGTATTTTTCATTGTGGCTCGTTCCCAGCAAGCTCTAAGCTTGCCTCCTTCTTGCTCCTTCATCCAGAATTTATGAAGCTCTTTCCAAAGCTAAAGTCATGTACGTAGGCTTGTGTAATGCATTTAGGCTGCTGCAGATGAGAAGTTAACTTTTAATTTATTTCAAACATGTTACAACTAACATGACTTGTCTCAAGCTGTATGAGCTGTTAACACTTTATGCCTTGCAAAACTCTCTAGGTTGCTTCTGGAATCACAGCAGAAACTTAAGTCAGGAGTGTCCCTGCTATATTCCCTCTCAGTCTGTTCCTCCTGAGCTAGGGCAGAAGGTCTCATCTTCATACTTATGCTGAAGAATAACAATTGATTTGTAGCTCAGGCTGAAAAGACTTTTTTTCACCCTGTCTTGGGCATTGCTGACCAAGTTTTTGGAAGTGAGGAAGCTAAAGACGTGTTTGCTTGTTGTTTCTGATGGGAGGGGATACAGGAGAAAAAAAATACTTTAAAAATAGCATGAATAGTAGGACTTGAAAGAAATGTACTCTCTTTAATGGTCTTCCCTCTCCTTGTTCCTTGAACTCTGTCCCAGATGGATCAAATGAGCAACATTATAATTACAGTTATCTTTCTTTAGTAGCATGTATCCCAAGGAACTCAAAAGTTCCTCAAAAAAAAAAAAAAAGACTTAACATAAAGCAACATGCAAACAGGGTCACATTAAAAAAAAAAAAAGAACCCCAAAAAAACCCAACCAAAAACACAAAACTCAAACATGACATGGTTTATACATTTGGTTATTGACTCCAAATTAATATATTATGATTTCATTTCCACTTTAAATAAAACACCTAAATGCATAGCAATTCCTGGCAAGGTGTGAAAGGCAAATAAAAACAATTGATTAGCAAGAGGTGGTTTTTTTTTTTTTTAATACATAAAGTTTGTCAAAGCAGGTCAAGATGAACTGTGCAATATTCATTCATATTTCAACAGTAAGCTCTCATTATGTAGTGTAAACTAATCTAGATCTCTCCATCTGGCAGTTGTGAGGAGAAGGAGACAAGTAGTCAGGAACATGATCAATCAGCTGCAGCCCAGTTAAGTACTTCACTGTAATTAAACTTGAACAGCATTAAAAATTACACGCAATAATTGAAGAGAGGTGATTTCCAGTGTAGTACCTCTAGCTTGTTTGGTGAGTATGTACTTTTATGAATATATAAATATTGCTTTTGGGCTTAATGCCCACATACGAGTTGATACGCCGAGTAGGTCATTGGATCACTCAGTGGTGTAAATCTGCCCAGTTGCTGTGATTTCAGTGGTGATACATTAGTGCAGGGTGGCTCGGGACCTTGCCAAGTCCATAAATATGAATGCCATTCTGTATGTTACACCAGCTGTGTAAATCCGAACTGTTAACATCATTACTGTGTATTTATCACTGCCAGACTAAGAAAGCTGTGAAGAAACAGCTATGGTTGAAAGCAGTTAATTAATTAGCTTGAAGGCAAGATTGTGGCTTAGCTTAATGCAGCTATGTAGGCAGGCACAGGCTGCAATGCACCTTTTTCCCTCTGTCCTGACTGTCCTTGGTTGTCCCCATGTTTACTCCACTGTGGCTGTGCAACATGTGCAAAAACTCTTGTAGCTCAGACATGTGCTTACCTCTTTTTAAATTAATTATTACCTAAGATATGTAAGGAGTGGGTGTGTGTGGAAACAGTTCCTGAGGCATTGATATGTTTTTTCAGTCCTGTCATGAAAAAGAATTTTTCTTACGTTTGTGGGCTGGGATCACAGAGCAGAGGGCAAGTCCTGGAACACAAGATTTTGTGAGGAGTAATTGGGTTATATTCTGTGTCTAGAAAGTACCTTAGAGATGGATCAGGAGGAGAAACTGGGTAGTTTCTACTTAGGTAAGGAAAGCTGAAGAGGCCGTGTTTCTTTCCTCTCAAAAGTGGTGTGGAGCTGAAGTGCCTCTGCAGCAGCTGAGGAAAGCTATGCTTGTGACTGGAGCACCCACGTAGCTATCTAATTTTAGTTTCATATATAGTCATTCAGTAAAATGTCAAAAACCTGGGTTTGGGTTGCTGTATTTAACTGGAATAGTTTTAGACATCTGGGCTAAAGGGCATCCATAAATGACTGCAGTGTTTTACGTAGGTATCTCTTACGTGGAATGAGTCTTTGAGCCTTACATGGAGGTTACGATTTCAGGCATCACAAATGGTCACTTTGGTATTATCTTTTGTCTGGAAATCCGTGTTTCAGCACTAAACTATCACATTTTGTATTAAAAAAAAAAATAACGTTTTGCCACCAGAGTTAGGTTCAAAGTGGCACCATCGAATGAGTGTTAAGGTTGTGTCTTTGTCTGTCATACTAGATGTAACACTTGTCAAATAACACAGATGACCCTTAAGTATCTTCCATGTATCTCAGGTCTAGAGGGCAGGTTAAAGTACTGAATATCTCTTCAGAAAAAATATTTTCTACTTATTGTTTTTTACTGAAACAATCAACCTACTCTCAGAACAACCTACAGACAGAACAAAAGCAAACCCCAGGAAAAGACGCTACTTCTGTTCTTTTTGTTAAAAATAAATCCAAGACACATGCTTTTGTCTTGGCAGGTTTATTTCAAGAGTAATACTGTGCTGTCATTGTGCTTGCTATCCATTAAAAAAAGCGGCAAATAAAGTGTCAGACAAAAGAGAAATGTTAATTAGAAAGTTCTATTTATATATATCATGTTTAACTTGTAGGGTTGCTAAATATTTTGAGACTAAAACAGACCCCGATCTTGCAATATTATAGTGTCTGAATCACAAAATGAACAACAATCTGTTTACAAAGCACCCTTAATCATAGGCAGGCAGAGATCATATTGCTTTAGTATTTTTATGAGGAAAGCAATTTAGATTTTTTTTATAATTATTTCCTATGGTAAATATAAGCTTTGCAGTATAACAAGGATCCTCTTCCCTTTGGTCATAAGTAAATATTGTTCTTTTACAATATGTGTCTTCACTTGTGGGGTCACAGAGGAGAAGAGAGGATTCTAAGCTACAAAGCAGCAATCTGAGCATTTGGCAGAAAACTATCAAAGCAGGGAATAATAATATCTAGCCTTAGGTATTCGTAAATTATACACAAGCAATTTACATATAATTTATGATTCTTAGTCTCATTTTATTACAAAATTTGCAGTTGTGGTTGTAGAAACACCACAGTTGCGTTGGTGGGAGAGGGCTATACATATGTGTCTCTGTTTGAACTACACTGCCATGCAGATTCTTCCCCCTCTTCATCACAGTAGAAGGTGAATGTGTTTGCCCCACCACTGTTTTTCTCATATGGGCACATGGGAGGCCTCTCCATGGAACCCTTTTATTTACACAACTTCACAGGGTGCTTTCCCTGCTGGGACATTCCTCTTTGGATCAGTCAGTGCTGCTCCTTCAGCAGGAGATCATATTTGAATTGCTTGTGTCATGTTACCCATGTGACTTTTTTTTTTTTTTGTCTCCTCTCTCATCCCAAATGATCATGGAAAGGAAAAGGTGGGAGCTGTACTGTAATACAGGTATTTTTCAGAGGAGGTTTGCATGCACAGTCCCAGTGGGTGGCAGTGGGCAGGGGAGGAATGTGGGGGGGCTGCCTGCTGCACCTCCTCCCCTTCTACTGGTTTGAGGGTCTTCAGGCTTTGCTGCTCAGCTCCAGTCATCCCTGCTCTTGGGTTTTGAGATTTTTCCCCTTAGAACTGAAACATTTTAACCTTTACTGTAGTGGAGGAAAAGATGGAAATATCCTTAGAGGCTGTCACAGGCAGTGTGAGACCTTGAGGCAGTTTGGATTTGTTTGGCAGACTTATTTTTGTCTTTCTCGATGACTTTTTTATTTTCATAGACAGGTTTCTGCTTAGGTCAGTGTCCTTTTCACTTGTGTTTTCTTTCACAGGCTATTTGTATTCCTCTTTCTCACTACCATGTATGAGCAGAGCAGCAAGTTCAACAGGGTGCCACAAGTTCTGCCTGGAAAGTATGTGCTATTGACTGATGTGCTTGGCACTGGTTTCCTTCAGGGAGTGTCACTATCACCTGGACACAAGATCTGCTCCATGATGTCTCCTCAAGACATCAGCTCCGAGGAGGACCCCTATAGTTGGCCTCGGTTGACACTTCAAGGATGTCAGATCTTGATGGAAGAGCTTGGGGCAAATGTAGTTTGCTGGGAGCTGTGACTCTAGGCTGCATTCTGTTCCTGAGACACAAATGAGGCCTTGAAGCTCTCCAAATTGTCCAAACAGCAATGTTGTAAAGCATTGGAAGTTTCCATGGAGGGGTCTGTGAGTCTAAGGTGTGTGTCCTGCCTGTACTCTAGCATTTCAAATTCTTTTCTTCACAAATCAGGAAGGTCCATGCAGCCATAACAGGGAAAGAGTATTTCCTTGATTTGCCACATGGTGCAAATACTCTGTGGTGATGTCAGTGAGTATCCTGCACTGTCATCCACACTGGATGACATTTAGCATTAGTGATTTAGACCCTTAGAGAGAGTGGTAGAGCGAGACAAGTTAGGTACTCAAACATGCAAACCTGGTCTGAGCTAAGGTAAAAGTTACTGTTTGGTGAATAAACTGAGATCCAATCCAAGTGATTGGTGTTGAACTGATGCCTCGGTAGATGTTTTTATAAGCAAAGAAATAAAAATTAAACTGTAGATATGGCTCATAGATTTGATGAAATTATTATCTAGTAAATACTTTGCAAATGGGATGTTTGCTATATGCAGCAAAGGCGCATATGGAAGATTTAAGTTTATAGATAAGGACTAAACATCTGTTAGTGCTGCCATTACCATTCCTGAGCTCCAGCTTAGCATCCATCCCAGCAAACCTTCTCATTAGAAAATTGTGTTCTAAGAGGACACTTCAGGTTTGTCCTCTTTTGCTTTCACTTCTTTCAGTTGATACCATACTCCATGGTCAAGCCACGTCAGAGAGAACTGTGTGTTAATAACTGCTTAACTGCTTTTCATGTTAGGATTAATTCCTTGCAAGCCTGAAACCCCATCAGGGTTGTGTTAAGACACATTCCACTGGAGGCGTGTCATGACTGTTACTAGCCTGGGGTTGATTTCTTCACAGGAGTTTGCCAGGACTGTGATACAGATTTCATTGTGTGCACTTAAGAACCAGTAATGCCATAAATCCAGGAAGGGTCTGTTGGGGGACCAGGTCAGAGTTATCCTAACTGTCTTTTCACTGTACATTTTTTCTCAGGTAAAAAAAAAAAAAAAAAAAAAAATCTTTTATACTTAATGATAAGTAGCCTGCTGGAAAACTGGCTTTATTGAAAATCTGGACTGAGCATTTTTGTTAGGTGTTTCTAGCATGATGTTCAAAACTTCAGGCATCAGGACAGGTTGTGTCATTGTAAAACTTCCTGCCATAGATCAGGGGAATTTTTAGGCTGCTCCATTTACCATCATACCATTTTTCCAGATTCCAGAGGAATCCAGAGATGGAGACTTTGTCTTAATTGCCTTTCATTTTTCTGTATGAAAGGCCTAGCATTCTGTCATGGATTGCTCGTAAAAATCTTATAAAATCTTACAATTATGGTACTTACTTAAAATCTTGCAAAAAATCATGTCTTATGGTTATATTGACTCATGACTTGCATTCTGGGGTGCATTTTGCTAGGATTAGCTCCTGTAAGACTCAAACCAAAGAAGAACTGTTGCTGATAGACATAATTAAATTAATAGGTTACTGACACTGGGTAACAGATGCCATAAAATTTCAGGAGTCTTTATGAACAAGCCTTTGACATTGTTTTGTGTTTGAGAGGGCCACTGAAGCGGAGGGTGACATTTACTGACACTTTGCAAGGCAGCTGGAGGCAAAGAGGAGAATTCAGCTGCTGAGCACTCAGGAGCAGCCAGGTGGTTGGGGCAGGAAGATCCTGCCCATCCCAAGGACATTGCCAGTGAGGTGATACAGGAATGATGGCTATTGTACCATGAAATCCTACATGGATTTTATAATTTTACTACTTACCACAAAAGAGCTCGATGTGATCAGTGCCCACCTGCATACCTGTGGTTGACCTCACCTAATTTAGGTGAATAAAATACAGGTAGTTTTTCTTGACCATGTTTTTATGGTGACCTATAATACATAAAGTTTCCCTAACTGAACAACTATGGTAGTTTTTTATCAATTTCTGTTTCAGAAATATATTGTGAATATATAATATGTTATATATATAACATATATATGTTAATACACTGTTAATAATATACAGTCTGGGAAATTTTGAACACAGAGCTGTACTGCCTTAGGTTGTAGTAATAAGATGTTAACCATATCTATGCTGTTCAAACTATACACACCATAAACTAGAGGGAGACATAGCTGCATTGTTTAAGACTCCTTTCTGTTACAGGAGAAAAATCCGAAATGAAAACAGTTCTGACAGCCTGGAAGCCCATGCTGTTGTTATTAATGGGCTCTTTGGAAATAGGAGCAGAGTGTAGTGTGCCAGATGCACCACAGCCACAGAGGGAGGATACAGGTCTGGGCTTGCAAAGGTGACAGAAAGGTGCACTGGAGGTTACTAGCAAAGTGAAAAACCCACAGCCTAAGAGCTCAGCTGCACAGTTAGTTTAATTTTAGTTTTGGTTCCTGTGCTAAAAACTGCCTCTACTTCTTCATCTGTTCAGTTCCTCAAAACATATCCATCGAATGTGTTTATATTCTTATTTGTCCTTTTGCCTTCCGACTCTGCTTACCCTGTGTTTACTTCTGCTGCCAAGAACTTTAGACTGTGAGAATTAAAAATGGACTCAGAGTAGGACTGAAATAAAACAGGTCCTTTCCTCTGAAGCGCTTGGGAAAGGTAAACTGGAACTTGTGTGATGGGACTCAGGAGTTGATTCGGGAATTCCTCTGGGGATGAAGCAAAAACACAAAATAAGATTTTAAAAAAACAAAACCTTCATCTCAAAAATGTGCATACTTTAGTGAATGAGTAAGAAGTTTAGTTTTCAGAGTCAATAGCCTAATAATAATGTTAGGAGAAACTTGCTGTTGTAGCAAAATTAAGGTGGTGTCCTTGCATTGTGTCTGATTTAAATGCAAGTGTTTACTTTTAACTGTCATTTTCCCATTCTATAAAGGGGAATGCCAGTGCTTTGTACTTGCTACAAACCTTGTAAAGAGAAACAAAAAAGTCTAGTCATCAGAACAAGTAAAGGCAGTTTCTCTTTACGGTGTTTATTGCAGTTTCTTTTTTTCTTTTTCTTTCCTTCCCTTGCTCTTTGATGAGTCCCAGTGGGGACAGCACAGCATTTGCTGTCTGTAGTCTTGGCCAAGGACAAAAGGGGTGAATATTATAGTGCTGTTGCTTGTGTGCCCACCTCTTCAGCTTGTAACCAGGTTCCTCAGTTCTCCCTTCTGAGCCCCTTTTAAACCATTACTAAGTTTTTTCCTCTGGTGTAGACTAGTTATCAGCATGAATAAGGGTTGCTTATTCTAACCTAGTTGCAGATTTACATCTTGCTGCTAGCTGACCCAACCTTTCATTCTTTTCTTCTTCTTTTTTTCCTCTTTATTTAATATCATCAAAGCATAAGCAACTCTTACATTCAGCCTTGTCTTCTTCTTGGTACAAATGGTAGAAGCAAACCTTCAGCATGTTCCTGTGTCTCATTATAGCAACCTCAGCAATGCCACAGAGCAGCAGACTGACACATCACTCCTATCACATAGGGTCATCTATTCTACAGAACTTTATTTGACAAGTCACCATAATAAACCACCTAGATATAATAACTTCTTTGCTTTTGCAAAGATGGTCAAAATCAGAATGTAACTGAGCACCTAAAGCTTGGTATGTAAGGTGTTTACAGTCCAGAAAATGTTATTGCCTTAATATTATAATTTGGAAATGGGGGCATGGAAGGAAAAATGATGCATCTATCCTAATCTTAGTTTCTTCAATCAGCACAGTCATAAGACTAGTTTTCCTCATGCATTATAATATTTTGTAGCCTATTTCAAAGATATCCAGATTATGCTGCTAGTTTATGTCAGTTCTCTGAGCCAGTCTGTTGTCTTGTCTTCCATCTAGGATTGTTTCTTTCAGGCAGTGGAGAAAGTAGGTGAATGTACCAGGACTGGGAGCTGGAAATAGCAATTACTGACCTGACAGGCAGGAGGAAGAAGGTAGTATGCCTTCTTCATGAAGATTAGCAGATATTTTGGATTTGAAGCGGTCAGTCTCCTGTGGTTGACAAAAAGAGGTGGTAGCAGAGAAAGCTGGTGGTTCTCAAAGGGAGTTGATTCCAATTGTTAGCATAGACATGACCTATGTGATTCACCTGCAGTAGTGCAACAGCTTCATGGCAAAGAGAATTGAACCCATTTCCCCAGCATGCAGCTGCATGCTGGCACATTCATTTGTGTGCATTTGTACAACATATCTAAACTTTGCTTTTGTGCTGCTGAAAATCCCATTTCACTTGATTAAATGAGTGTGCATTCTTTAATTTTAGAACCCAGTGGGTCAGGCAGATAATTTAAGGCTGGAGATGAAGCGCATTTTCCAAGGGATCTTTAGCTCAGAAAAAATTCCCCTTTTATTGATAATGATTTCAGCTGAATGGGTGATGGAACGTTCCTTTATTAGGAAGGAAAGTAACGTTTCTCTTTCAAACGTGTTGAGCTGATCTCTGGCACAGTGGGCCATACAAACTATAGCCTATCATGGAAACATCAGGACTCTGTTAAGGTAAGCCAGGCAGTTTTGCAGACACTGGCAAGAGCAACACTGATAATAGTTAGGACTTTGGTTAATAATGGAATCTTGTACCCAACTTTTGTAGCCTTTAACTAAATGAGGACTTCCATGGGTCTCTAGGTGATGGAGGAGTTTTGGGGCTATGGAACAAAACATTGTAGGTGAACATTACTCAGTTCTTCATGGGACAATTTTCTTATGTGTTCATTTGCATTTAAAATTGAAGTTGAAAATAAGGCTTTTAGAAACTTTTAATTTCTATTTAATTATGAGAATTTAACTTCAGGGTTTCTATCTGATTTTAAAGAATAATTAAAATTAAGTATGGCTGGAGTGATTTTTCACAGTTTTTCTGCCTGTCCTTTAGGACTTAAAGTAACAGTAAATTATTTGTGGCTGGGGGTGATCTATATGTAAATTCCATTAAGAATGGAATTTTGTTATAGAGAAATTCAGATTATGAAAATGACATTGCTGCCTTGAACGTCAGTAGCTAATAAATGCATTGGTTGTTACCATTACTTCTCCTAATGTCCTCAATTAAAATGATTTAAAATAGTACAATAGATAAGCAAGATCAATTAATTTTATAAGATGATCAAAGGAATGTAGTTCTGCATTGTAAACGCTCTAAATGTGATAATGGCTTTATCAGGCGGGAAAATAATTTGAAGTAGCTTAAACCTTATTCATTTTAGCTCAAGGGGCTTTTATTTGTAGCTAATCAAATGGTCTTTTGTATTTGCTAAGGTAGAATTTTCAGATCCTGTGCATTAGTTTTGCAGAGTAAATTTCAGACATTTTTGAAAGTAGCCAAAAAAATTTCTCAGAGGTCTGTGATTACAGGATCCTGTTTAATCAAAAAGACCTTGATTATACTGATATTACTGGACAGGAGTAAGTTGTTTTTATTTGCAGTTTTTGGGAATATTATTTTAAATTTCTTTGCTGCAGTGGCACTTATTTTACCAAGCTGTATGAAGCATCAGTTGGGACACTGTGCCCAGGTTCAACTTCCCTGTGGCTGACATTTTACATAAATGGTTAATGATATGAATTTTGGGGGGGTATTTCATGTTAAGTCTGTAGATCTGGAAATTAAATATCTGGATGGTATAGTTAGAATACATTTGTTGATGACACATCTAAATGTGGCTTTGAAACCATGGATGAGAGAAGTGTCATGTTGGTCAACATAAGGGGAAGAGAGGTTGACAATCCCGGGAGATTTCCTCCTTCTTTTATTAATGACCATCTATTTGCCATTAGTCAAATCACTTTTTCCTCACTGTGCCTCATCTTACCTACTTAAAAGTTTTTTTACTAAAAGAAAATGCATGAGAGGTATAAGGTAAAATCAGCTAGATGATCTAAGGCACCAAGAAACACTTGAAGGTGTCAACAGACTGTGTTCATCTTCCTGTGTTTGGATACTGTGGAGTCTTGCCTTAGAGACACTTGTTGAGAAATCTCCAACTAAAACCTTTTGGCTGCTCTGTCACCTGTGTAATAATAATCCCTAATATTGTGTCACCTCTCTAGATTTCATCAAGGCTGGTCAGGCTTTGGAACAGGCTGCCTAGGGGAAGTGGTTGAGTTATCAGTCCCTGGAAGAATTTATAAGACGTGTAGATGTGGCACTTAAGGACGTGGTTTAGTGGTGGAACTGGTAGTGCTGAGTTAGTGAGTGGACTCTATGATATTAAAGGCCTTTTCTAACCTGAACAAATGCATGATCTTTCTGATGTCTGATTTCCTGAAGACCCTAGAGGGTAGCCAAATCAGGTCTATGTTGTGGAAGTGGTATATGCATTCTACTAGGAAAACAAAAAATATGCATTTTTTAAAAAGTAATAATTTTAAATCTTAGATCTACTTCTAGATTGCAATAGATATAAAAGAGCTTTATCTATAAAAGTTGAATAATTATATTAAAAGGAAGTAGAGGTTTCTATCAAAGAAAGAAGAGCATTTCCTAGAGTCAAGGACAGAGGCAAAAATAAAATCCATGTCTCAAAAGTTCAAGATGAGAAGACTGAAAGGAAGTCTTTGTCAGAATGTCAGAATCATGTAATCCCCTCCTCTTTTTTCAAGTTCTACTTCAACCTCAGATTGGTTTCTTGTGCTCCACCCACCTTCACTGGCAGCTGTTTCAGGATCTCACTGCCTTGCTGGTTAATGACCTTTTTCTAATTTCCAATTTCCTGGCATTTCTAATTGCTGATCTGTACTTGGTTCTTTCAATTAAGTGATTCTTTTTCCTCCCTAGAGCCTCATTTGTGCTTACACCTCTCTCCCCACTGGTATTTACAGATGTTATCCACCCTGATATGTTTTGGTAGGCTAAAAAAAGGGAGAACCTTCTTCTTCTCTGACTTTGGGCTTTTTTCTTGATCTTACTCAGCTGCCCTAGTTGAAACCCATTTCTACAGAACAGGAGTGGCCAGGTCAGCACTCAGTGTTGCTGATGAGGTTTCTGTGCCTTGTCTATTGAGATCTGTACTGTGTTGTCTCTATGAGAGGTACCTTTCTTTATACAGTGTAGAATCATGTTTGTAATCTAAGGAGCTCTTGTGCTGCTTTGTCTTTTACCTTGATGTGGTTAACAGGAATGCTTATGCAAGCTGTGATGTACATGTACATCATAAAAGCCTAATAAGACTATGTTTAGGTTTTTTATAATGGCAATTAGTTACAGAGACTATAATTGTTTTCTAAAGTTACCAAACAAATGTAAAGTGTTATTGGTGCAATGTTCTGCTCTATAACATCATAGTATTTTTCTCAAAATTCATAGCTTGCAATAAAATTTGGGGCAGGGACTAAAGTGTCAGAAGGATTTTCTGAGAATATGGCAAGTATGGAATTGATTTCCAATGTGGAAAACCTCTGGTTGTGCTCAGGCTCTCTGTTGAAGAGAGGTATAATTCAGAATATAGTGCTGTGTGCTGATGGATCAGTCCATCCTTGCTTCCTACCCATAGTTTTTACAGCCCTCTAGCAAAATCATTTGGAGGGGAAATGAGGATACAGTATTGAGGGGTGGGAAAAGCACACATTGTTGCAGCACAGAAATTATGCAAGTGTTGAGGAATGGGCTAATTAGGATTTTGCATTTCCAGTTTGTGGAAAGAGAAAATTCTTGTTTTTCCAGTTGCTCCCCAAGACATTACTGTAACTATCTGCCACTGAAGGGTCATACATGGGAAAAAGGTGTATCTACCCTTTTAAGCAGACATGAGTATATGTGGCAAATAAAACAATTCAAGAAAAATACTTGCTAATACTGGATCATCGTAATTTTTGCAAACTGCCTGGCAAATTATCTTTATAACCCAGCCCAGCCAGTATTAAAATTTAGATCGAGAGGAGGAGGTGTTGCATTGAAATTGTTGTTTGCTACGTGTGCTTGCATTCAGATTAAGCCCTCTAATACAATGGCCAAATGAAATAAGCTTGGGTCAGTCACACAACTCCAGTGTGTGTTTGAGCTGAAATACTGCACTTCATCTGCAGTGTAATTCCATTTGTGCTATTACATAATTAAATTGAGACTGGAATCGCGCGTTTTAAAAGATTATGTGACCATATGCAGCTTGAACAAGGTCCAACTTTTGAAATAGTGCTCTTTTCATGGTGCCTTTCTCTTACTTTTGTTGAGGGTAGGTTTATTTTTTGAATGTTTTTTTGGATGCTGCGGATTTTTTTATTTTTGTGGGTTTTTTTGTTTCTTTGGTGGTTTTTTGTGGGTTTGGCTTTTTGTTTGTTTGTTTGTTTTTAATCAGAACTGAATGTTGCCAACAGTTAATGAATTGATATGATCTAAGACTGGAGTAGTTCTTTATGTAATTCAAAATCAGCTTTGGGAATGGAAAGATGGAAAAAAAACCCCAAACAAACAAAAATACCAACCCTGTGAAGTCCAAAATGTGTAAAGCATGAAATAATGATGCTCCCACTCATAAGGGAATGTAAACTAAAACTGCAGAATGTGCTTTTATCAAATCATGCTCTTAATTAGGTTTTAGCAGAATGCTTTATAGTCAAGGTTTTGTTGAATAATTTAATTATGATACAGTACACCTGACTTTCAAACTAAGCCAACTGATACTGCCTGAGATAATCAGCATGAACAACTTGACTTTTATATACTCCTGTAAAGGCAAGTGTATTTTTTGGGGAAAAAAACTCCTATCCCCCTAAATACAATAACCTCTGACTTTCTTCTTTTTTTTTTTTTTTCCTTTTTCCTTACAAAGGACTTCACCTTACAAACTTTCTTGTGGAGTGTCCTGGCATGGTAAATTGTGGCATTTGATCAGGGACAACTCAGAGCTGGGTGGAGAAATTAAACTTTACCACAACAAATTATGATAGGGAAACTGTGGTTGATGGTGAAAATACCTTAAATTCAGTTTATTTTTGTTAATTCACTGTCCTGAATTCATGAGGTTTTCGTAGCTACCTAATCTGAGCCTGACCTCTAGCCTGGATATTGCTTGTAACTCAAACCCTGAGCTCTACCAGAAACCTGACCCAGCTTGAAACACAGCTTCTACAGACCTTTATCAAAATAAGAATAGAAGTGATGGTGTTTGTGAGGCTTTTGAGATGGACTCAGTGAGGAGATAGAGCACATCACCCCGTGATAACATGCTAATAGAAATAAATAATTTTTAATAGATTTTACTCAGTTTTGTTTGCATTCCCAGGCATGTTTAGATGGTACCATAGTTTGTAATCTTTAATAAAATCAAGTATACGCCCAAAATCATGCAGCACAATCAGGGTGGAACAGGTGATACCAGCAGCTTCTCTGAGTAAGGAATCTTGCTTTGTATTTCCAGTGCTGCCATCCAACAAATACAGGGAGCATTGGTCGCTTTGCCAACTTGCAACTTGATGGATATAAAAAGGAAAGTTTTAATGAAGGAAGCTTCTATTCTGCATTTAATTTCTGCTATAAATATTGCTCTAAGTCTGCACAAGTTCATACGATAGGATTTGACTGGATCCTGAGAAGATTAGGAGACAATACTTGGGGAGACAAATCACCTTCCTTTGTCTAGCTGCTTATTTTTGACTCTGCAGTATCACAGTGAACTCAGTCTGGACACGTCTTTTATTAATTTCTTATGTCCTACAGATGCATGCTGTAGACTTTGACCAGCTGTATCATTTCACCTTCCAGGATGCTTTCCTGTCTTGTGTAGAAATGCATTACTAGTGAGGGGATGGATGCCTAGTTTAAATATTTTAATGTTTCTGGGAATGGAAAGTGATGCATGAGAGAAACAGTACAATGTATTGCATTTTTAATTTCAAGCAATGAGATTGTTACCAGTAATCTGCATGCTGGTAAGAGGGAAGGTCTCCACTGTTCTGAGATATGTTGGATTTGAATGTGGCTGAAGCTGAACTGTAAAAAAATGCAGTTCTGTAATTCATCTATTGGCTACTTGTAACGCTGCTTCATTTAATGGCTCTCACATCACAATTATGGGACTTGTGTTTATCTTAAATAAAGACAACGCTTGCCATTGTTTTCATGAAAATCCTCTAAGAATATTGCACTCCCATGGGTGCAATGCAATCCCAAGGGGGGACAAAATGGCCTGGTGGCCAGGCTGTGTGACAAAGGAAGGTGAGGGGGGGACCAGGAGCCCCAGGTATGGTGTGCCTTCATTGCTGTGGCTGGAACAAATCACTGTGAATTTATTTTTGCGTAGAAGTAAAAGGCTTTCTGCTGCTAAATGTACAGTCAAGGTGAACTATTTGTATTCTAGGACTTGAAATTGGCATCACTGGACAGATTATCATGCTGCTTTCCAGAGTGCTGGCAGTCTCTAACCTGGGGACCCAGCTGATACTGCAGATGAGGCAATAGCACAGCCCGAGCTCACAGATCCCAGGTTTTGCCATGGGTTCTTCGTTAGGCTGCACAAAACTTCTGACCTTGGAATAGAAGGCAAATGATGAGGTTGAAGTTGAAGCACTAATATTTTTCTTTAAAAAAGCATATCCCTAATAAATCAAAATTCAGTACTACAATGCTTTCTACAGATACTACCAGCTCACTTTCATTTTTAGTTCACCTGTCCTTTCTCTCCTGAGTAGTATTGGTCAAAAAAAGTCTTCTAACTTAAAATGGTTTGGTTATTCCTAAAATGCTATCCTGTTCTGGTTCAGTTGTTGGTTTGTGTGTTGCTTCTCCTTAATCTGGAACAACATTTAAAAAAAATTCCATTTACAGTTTCATTAATCTTTCCAATGTTGCTCTTGTGTGCATAGGACTGTTGTAAACATCTTATAAACTGGTGCAGCTCAGTTGTACTGTAGGTTATTCCAAAAGTTTCATAGCTGTATTTTCAGCATTTTTTCATTGTATTAAATACAGAAAGCTATCACATTTTTTCAAGTTTTGCTTGGGCTAGTTAGATTTCAGAGGTTTATCTAGTCATTATTGGTCTTTAAATACAATCATCATCATAAACGCCCCTCTGTTTCCGTTTGCTCTGCAGAGGTCAAAAGATGAGGTTGGTTTATGAGCTTATTCTGCCATGTGTCACTATCGGCAGCACAATAGAACAGCAGGATGGAGAGGCAGCTCTCACCTCTCCATTTATTACTCTTGTCAACTTGGAAAGGATTTTTTACCTTGTGAAAGGCCCATCAGCAATGAATCAGTGAAGTGAAGACGACAGTTGATTTGTGAATTCAGATTATATAAAGTGACTAGGCTTCAGTGGACTGTGTAGATAAAGCAACTGTCATGATAAGGTGGCATGTGCAATTCCACAAAACCAAATTTATTGCACATTTAAGGAAATCATCCTATTTTAAAATGCCATAAATTTGAAACTGAATATAAGTTATACCCTTGAATTTTGATTTATATTTTGAATATTTTTAATGTGATGCTAAGTAGCGTAAATTCAATTCTAGAGTTTATGCATTCCTTTTTTAAGGGTCATTTTGACTTTTCTTCTGAATATGTTATCACATTCCTGATATTTTATTCCAAGCAGAAAAATCACTTTATTTGATATTTAAACTTAATAAACATCAGCAAAGATCAAACTCTGATGGCCAGAATAAGGCAGGCAAAGTTTATGGATAAAAGAGAGAGGCCACAATTTTGGTTCTACAAACACACACACTTAGTAGTAGCAAATGCTATGTTTGTGTCAATATGTATTTCCAGATCATTAGCAATGTAAATACCTCTCAGGTGTTTAATTGAGGAAAATGCATAATTTCACTGCCTCACAGCACTCATTCATTTGACCTTTTCTGTAGTGCTGATCCATAGCACTCATAAGACTTTGCTTACAATTGCGGATTGCTTGAGCACTCCCACTCTCTGGACTCTGTTGGGATCTGGGAGTGGCATGTCATGCTCTGCATTGTGGGACTTTTCAGTTGTGTTGTGAAACTGTGGAGGTTTTGCAGAAGAGTGTTTTTTTTGAGGTGGAATGTACATACAGACCCACGTAGTCTGATGCCACTTAGAGGGGAAAAGGTCTTGGCACAAGACATAAGAAAATATTGAGAATAACTGCCCTCTTCTTGGTGGATGTATGAAGTACGGTGAAATATCCATTACCCTTTTTAAGAGCTGCCAAATGCTATAGGATTAGGCAAGGAATAAGCAGTCTTTTCAAAATATTTCATGACAGCTTTACATTAAAAAGAGTTTTACGTTAAGAACATAACACCTGCTGGACTGGCTGAGATTTGGATGGATGCTCTCACACTGGTCTGCACCAGATGCTTACAGAAAGATACAAAGAAAAACATATAATGGACAGCAATGGAAAAAGTGTCAGTTGGGGATTTTCTCCCTAACCCAATGTATCTAGGAATTGGCTTATGCCCTCAAGTCTGAGTTTTAGTGTCACTTATAAATGTCTCTTTCCTTTCTGAGCTAACTGTAGATGTTCTTATTATTCACATAAATGTCTAAGCCTTTTTGAATCCTGCTAAGTTCTTGGCTTTAATAATATCTTGTGACAATGAATTCCACATGTAAATTTGGTAGTATATAAAAATACATTTCAGTATAGATTTGATGCCTTTAATTTCACTGAGCACTTCTTTCAAATGTTGGAGCTTTTAAAAACCCAAACCTTCAGAAGGCGCACACAGCTACAATAATGACTTTAATATGTTTCATTATTTATTTTTCTTCTTTCTTTAAAGTCACGAAACAAGGAAGTTCACAGGGTCCACAGACCATCTTAAGACAGACTCTTATTCTCTTACAACACATCTGGGCCTATAATGTCACTTCAGAGAGACGCCTCTTCTCATATCCCAGTCCTGCAGAGTTTAGCAAAGAGTTCCTGCCTTAGCTCTGCCTGTTTTGTTGATTATTAAATTTTAGGTTTCAGCCTGGACTTTAGAAAGCAGTGTACTTCAAAGAATTGTTGGTTTGCATAAGCGTCCACATGTTTGGACACTTACCAAACATATGGGTTTTTCTGAATCGCTTTTGCCATAAAATGAGATGGACATCTTGAACAATCAGACTTTTCCTGTGATATTCTTAATATCTGCAAGTCACAATCTTTAGGTAAATGTGGACAAACATTAGTTTAAGAATGGTGTTGTTTACTCGACAGCTTATTTAAAAGTGGTTTTTATTTAATTGCTATATTGGCTTCCTACAGGTTAACTATGTCTGTACTGGCAAGGATATGACTTGTCATATTTTATTTTTGTATCATTTGGATGCTGAACTGATGTATGTGAATCTGAAAATGAGTCCTTTGGAGAGAATTTCTGAGGAGCTATTGCGGCCAGAAATACCTCCTGGCATGTGCCGAGTCAACATTTCCTAAGTATGTTCTAGGCAGAGCTGGGCTCTCTGATGTGGTACATGCTCCTGACCTCCCAAACAAGGCACTGTTTCCACAGGTTTCCAGGCTCCAGATGGCAATAAAAGCTGGGGTAAAACTCTACCTCCGTAGTTTAATGGGAACATATAAACCGCTTCTAATTTTGCTGTGGTACCTATGAAAACATTTAGAAAAAAGACCTCAGTGCCCCAAAAACCTCTGTAGCTTGCAGCCCTTTTTTTTTGTGTGGTATCACCAGCTGGTAGAGATCTGGCACCTCTGCTTTGGCTGGCATTTTGGTTTGTGCCAGAGATGGATACTCCTGTCCATCCCCATGCTCCAAGTGGAACTGCATGTTCTGGAGAACTGGAGCACAGGAACAAAAGTACAGATTAGGAGATTGATCCAGAAAGAAGGTTCTAGAATAACAGCCCTAATAATCCACAGGACTACAAGTGCACTTTTACTTAGAGATAAGGACAGATTTAACTGGAAAGAATGAGCAAAGAATGAGTAAGAGTCCCTTGTACTAGACAAAGGAGTTTCAGGTTATCTGCAAAAACAAATCCATACATCAGACTAGACTGAATCCTCTTGTATGAGTTGTTACTACATTTACTAGGCTGTAGTGAGTACTGGAGAGACTACTTATCATTTGCATGGTTTTGAAAAGCAAAAAGTACAAGATTAATAGAGCACTTTGCACAAACTGTTGCGAGAATTTGGAAATTTCCAAAGCAAGTCAGCTCTTTTCACCATTTTTAAACTAAATGGTACTTATTAAAAGAGAGAAAGGAAAGACAGAGAAGACTGGTCTGTACTGTGAAGGACAGTCTATAAACTCGCTCTTAAAGCTCAAAGCATGCAAAAGTAGCCCAAAGAGCACAGGCTCCTTCCGTGTTTGCTCCTTGTGTTTGCAGTGCTTGGATTCTCTCGCTTTGAAACACAAGTGCGCTGTAAGGGGACCACAAAGCTGCTCTTTGGCCCCAGAGGTTTGCAAGTGGAACGACACAGAGGTGATGTGGGAGGGGAGGAAAATTAAACTGTACTGGTGAGGCTAAAAAGCTAGAAAGTAATTTTGCTCTTCCTGTTGGCATTTTGACAAATCACTTGACAAAAATCTTTGTTTCTTCAAACAGAATGTGGTGGGTTTTTTTCTTTTTTCTTTTTCTTTTTTTTTTTTCCCCTTTAAATCTTGTCTTTTGTTAGAACTACTCTTCAGCTGAAGCACAGTCCTGTGCTGGAGAGGATAGATAGGGCAGCAGGCTGGATGTTGCCACTAGAATGTAGGTAAATGAGAAAACACTTGTGCTTTTCTTTTTTAGGGGCTGGCAGCTTTGAAAACTAGCTTTCATGTGAATATCAGAAACTTTATTGCCTTGACTTGGGTGACCTCATCTACTAGAATGAAGTCATTCATTGAGCCAAGAAAGACAAACCTTCGTTCCAGAGAATTAATCAAGTCCATCAAGTGCTCTGCTTACATCTTATCTCCAGCCAGTGAGAGAGCAAGCAGTTAAAAACTTGACAGCCACCAGATAGCCTCCTGTTCTTCATGTTATGCTAACATCAAAAAGGAGCAAAGAGGCTTCCAAAAGCTCAAACTTGCTACTGGATAAGCACAGCTTGACATAATTTCTGACTTGGGGATTACATTGTTTCAAATCAAGGTATTTCTTTGAGAACAAAAACATGGCATTCCAGTGAACTTTAGCGCTTTTTTTAAAAAAAAAAAACTATTAACTCTGCCAGATAGGAATGCTGAGCACATAATTGCTCACCCTGCCTTTTCATCCCAAGCTATCGCAGAACCCATAAACATTCCAATTAGGCAGCCAATTAAAATGAGAAAGAGCCCTCCTGAATTATACAGCAGTTGGAGGCTGTTCTGCCTTTCTAGTTGTCAACCAGTGAAAGGTTTTTATTGCATTTGAACTGAAGGAGGTGAAAGAATTAAGTGAAACAGTGATGTTTGAAAGGCCCATGTGAAGGGGCAGAGCAGTGATAATAGTTCTCAGCACTAGTGACAGGGAGCCATTAGTAAGCTATGAAAAGCTTTGTTATGCTAAGAGGTGGACATTATAAAAGGTAGAAGAAAGCAGTTACTTATAAATAAAAAAACCCCTTAATTTTGCTATTTTATTACTGTTGTAGCATGAACTGTATAATTTCAAAATCTGCTTATTCCACGTGATGTGGGGTTTTTTTTAAGGGGTTATTTTTCATCTAAGCTAATGCTGGTGTGGAATTTTTTCAGAGTGATTTATTTTCTGCCAAAATGGCATCCATTAAGATATCAGAGATAGTGGGACACAGAGATCCAAAGCCAAGGAAGGCAATGGGAAAAGCTAAATATTTTGTGTGCTGGATTGAAAACATGTCACTTTGCAAAGGCCGATTATAGCTTAAAACTTTCTTATTATCCATGAGGAGCCATGGAATCTTACTCTTTCTGTTTATGCACCATAAAAGTCATCCTTGCTGTGCTGGTTTATGCCCTTGATTGCACTGTTCTTGACCTTTGGGTGATGGCTAAAGCAGTTCCATACACCCTGAATTAACGGTGTGAATTTGCCAGGAAACTTTTTTCTGAGGCATAACCCACACCAAATCACAGGGAAAGATCTGTTTTTTCCTAATGCCACCTCTCTGTGTTAATATGCTTGCTTTGCCCCCTTATTGTTCACCTGTTAGTGCTTTTGGCAAGGTTTCACACCATTAGCAGGACCATCATGTTGTATAAGGAGGAACTGAACAGAGAGGTGGTGAGGGATATTACATGGGTAGATCCTTCCTCTGCCTTAGGTGTGTCTGAACAGAACTGCACCAGACTGAGTAATTTGTATTTTCCTTAGAGAAAGAACAACTTATTCTATATTCTTGTGTACTTGAATGTTTATGTTGCTAAACCTGAAATGCTATCCCCTAAATGTGTCTATTGAGTGGTAGATGATATCGATTGATACCACATTTCCCCCTTGTCCCTTCTTTTTTATGTGGAGTAGTTTCAGGTATCTGACCTGTCATCTCCTCTCTTATCCACAATGCTGTCTCATCTCCTGTTCCTTCTTACATGCCTGGCTGTCTCTTGCTTCAATTTCCTGTTTTCTTGCTTCAATTTCTGTTTTCTCCATCAGTATTTACTCTTCAGGCATTGTCTACATGAAGGGATCCTGTGCTGCAGCTGTCTCAGTAGAGCTCAGCGGGGATCGCTGCCTCCTTCTCTCTTGCTCCTTCTGTTTTCCATGTCACCACCCTACCACAATGGGGAAGGGTCTGTTGATTCACCTTTAGTTCTCATTGATTGCACGGGATCCTTCTCTAGTGCAGTGTCTTCCTCCAGAGCTGTCTGACTAGCTGGAGATCCTGGAGAGAGAGAAGTAGCAGCAATGACATTAAAGGTGGAGACTGGGTAGGCTCTGGAACCATGGAACTATTAAATACATGCATCCTACAGCTTCTCCATAGGCAGAGTGTTTATTATTAGAAATTCATTTTCTGTCAGCTTAGGAAGTATGACCTTTTTCTTGCAGAGACAGTTTTGTATGTTGAAAGAGCATAAAAAGCAGGAGTCATTCCGTGCATAACGTCCTAAAGCTTATATGTAAGTGTTTTCCCATTTGGATTTGTACATGCATCTCATCAAAACAGGGCATGAGGAAGCTGGAATGATGTTTTATGGTCTCTCTGGTGCAGGAGGTCAGACTAGGTCTAACATTCCCTTATGGCATGTGCATCTGTGCAAGACATTTAGTTTTCATACTAAACATGGCAGCATTCATTTCCCTTTGTTTCCTTTTTGCCAAGTTATTGTGTGCACAGCAGTGTGTCTGGGAGGTTGGCAGGGATTTGCAAAAGTTGTGTGTGCTGATATCTGAGGAAGCAAAATGGCTTTTACTGCAAGAAGGAATAAAGATGGACTTGTTTGGGTTGTTTTTGAAAACTTACTCCTAGGCCAGGAGTCTCATTTCTTTCATATTTAAAAATGAATTTCTAGTTTGACCTATAACTCCTGGAAGACAATAGAAAAGCTTCCAGTGGCTTCAGTGAATCCGGCAAACATGTAGCCACAACTTTTGTTGCTTTCTCTCTTCTTTGTGCTGCAGTGGAGGGTGCTCACAGGACTTCCATGGATGGGTGGAAGGGGATCTGTGTGCAGACACTGCCTAGTTCCACGTGTGAAGAGGGAAGCAGTGAGTGGTGTAGCAATGAGTGTCCCACAGTGCTCCCGATGAAATGGGGGGACACCAGTATGGATAGGGGAACTGGATTTTACTTTGAAGCTTTTGATTTCAGGAACACCTCAAAATTATTTTTAATTGGTAGAAGGTACTCAAACACAAACTGGCAGAATCTTCTACATTAAGAGAGGAGTGTTTCTCATCCAGGATCCAGATCAAGCAATGTTTCCTAGACCAGATATTACCAAGATGACCACAACTGGATATTGTACATGCCTGGAAACAACAACCAATTTCACAACCACTAGCAGGGACAACTCTGGTAAAAGAGACCCTGTGGTTAAAAGAGATTGTGGTAGAAGCTACCCAGGTCTGTCCTTACACTGGGAGACAGTGGCAGCTGGGAAATTATATTGTTAGTTTCAGGATGTAAAATAAGTTTGATCCAAGAAAAACAGTGATTGCTTTTTCACTAGGTAGGAAACGTAGTAGAGAAATAAAATTGGTGACTGATATCTGAAGCTGCAGACAACGAGACAAATCCAGCTTCAGCTAGACATCACTGCATAATAAATTGACTCATAATGTTGACATGAACTTCTGATGTGTTATTAAAACAGAGTATTCTTGGCAGCATTCAGAGACTTCTGCTAGAAGTGGACAGGTGGGAGAGGAATTTTAACAGGGAAACAGGCTGAAATGGTAACCTGGAATGTAGTTGTCAATTGAGGGAAACAGGAGGAAAAAAAAAAAGAGAATGACCATGCAACAATCATACCAAAGACTGAGGTTGTGTAAGACTGAAGTTGACAATATCAAATCAGAACCACTGTTTCACTGGTTCCCTTTTCAAGAGCAAATAGAAAGTGAACATAGAAATAGCTGAGGAGCAGCTTCCCCTAATAGAAAATAAGATGTAGGGATGGTAGCAGAGAAGTTAATTTTTCAGAGCTTCCCACACAGGCAGACAGTGGGACTTGGAAAGTGACTGTGTGTGATGAACCCATATCTGGGCTCTACACTGTGGCACCTGATAAACTAATTTTTCAAAAACTGTAAAAAAGGTTAGCAACTATCTCTAGGAACAAAGGACATATTTGAGGAGATGTGTTTTAATTATGGAGCTGCTTACAAACAGCAATTTGATTGGAGATACTTTTTTATAGTGTTACACCTACCTTAGGTCATGTTCCTTGGAGTAGCTCCCATGTTAAGTTCCCCATCACATAGAAAGAAAGGAAGGAGAAGTTAGTTTGTGTGCTGACAGGTGACCTGACTGAGCCTTCAGCGTGACCTGTATCCATTCTGAGCACTGGGGACATTCTCCCATACATAGGTGACACAGAGTCTATGGAATATGAGAGGAAATCCTAGTAGGTAAGGAACAGATCCTAAAACTCATGGGAATCATAATCAACTGCCAGGTATGAGAGGTCTAGTCTGATGATCTCAAGGAGAGAGGCAGGGCAGAGTTGAAAGTAAAGGAGAGGGGGACGGAGATTCCTAACCAGATGTGCCAGATATCTGGGGAGGCCCTCAAAACTCGTCATCTGTTTTGGCATGATGCCACTGATCAGGGTGCATACAAGGAAGTTAATCATAGGTCATAGAATGGTTTTTGTTGGAAGGGACCTTAAAGATCATTCAGTTCCACCACCATCCCCCCTGTCATGGCAGGGACACCTTCCACTTGAAGAAACAATCCCTGATTGTGCCAGCAGGTGTGTTAATTTCAGCATCCCAGCAAGCAAATGTTACAGGGTCTTTGTTGCATCTCTCACAACATCCTGACTGCAAACTCTGAATTTTGTATTCTAGCCATGAACAGTAACATGCACTGTCACAATGCCAGGGTACTGAATATTACCTGTGCAATTTGCTCCAGGACATTTAAAGCATTTGAGTTTATTTTTTGCTGATCAGATAGTGATTATCTCCATATTTTTCATATTCAAAGTTTACAGTAATTGTGTTATGATGAGGCCATGCTGTATGCATGAGGGCTTTAAACATTTTTCTAATTTTTGGGCAAAAACTCTTTAAATATATTTCAGCAGTTAATTGCATCCATGTTTTACTTTGTCTTTTTTTTTTTCTGTAATTAATTTTTAATGGTAGGAAACATGAAAAATCATCATTATTTTGACTATTCAGTCTTGCTTGCTTCTTAATCCTCTAAATTTACTGCAGAGATAATGGGCAGAAGGGATGACATCATGCATATACAGCTGCCTTTTTAAGTGCCAGGGCCAGAGGAACCACTTATAGTAATTAGGAAATCCTTAAACAAGTGTTTGTGAAGTATTGGCTAACCCTCACTGTTTGCTTTTTTTCTGGCACCACACTAGAAAGGTTTGACCTTGAATGATTATCTACTCACTGACTTTCTATCTTTTCCAGTTACTGGAGCATATAGGCTACTGGTTGATTGCTTTATTGTGGTGTGATATTTTCTATATTTTAAAATATAAATAAAATAAAAAGGCCACAGTTCCCCTTAGTCAAGCAAGAAGGTGACTGATGTACTATACTGAGCAGGCCCTAAGGAGTATATCAGAAGGATCAAAGATAAACTGAGTAATATTTGATTAGCCTTCTATAAAATTGTGTAAATTACATTTTCATATTCTGTTCTTCAAAACTGCATTCCATTAATTTTTACCCTTTCTATCTTGTCATTAATTAAGAATATTCTTACAGTATATTTAAATGTATTTTTATCTTAATTATCGTCACCCACTTTTTAATATTTTCAGTTTTAGACCCAAGAAAAATGGAACAACTCAAAGACAATTGTAAACTACTTGTAAATATTCTGTTCAACTGACTAAAAAAAAAAGTGGTCTAAAATTAGAGGGCGAAGTGTTAAATATAGCATCTTTTGTCTGACTCAGTCAAGTTTCAAACTTGTCATTTACACATTTTAAATTCATCTCCTTATTCAGCCTGCATAGCATTCAGACTGTGGACCACTGGATGCAGAAACCCTTGTTCACTAGTGCAGTGAACCACTACACCAATTGGTCAAAGTCATTCTTCTCAGAATTATATTAACTCACATAAGAGGATACTTCTTTTTATCAGAAAGGTTATCATATTTTAATGTGTGATGCAAAAATACATTTGAACATAGGTTTAGGGAAAAATTCAAATGAGAACCAAAAAAATCCAGGCAAAAAATATCAGTGCATGAGTATTCCTTTGCAGTGGATTGCATTTATATTCTCCCATCATAGTATGCTAATTTTTAGACTAAAATCTGTGGTGACATCCTTGTAGAAAAGAGAACACGATTATTTTTCTAAGAAATTTAACTTTAAAATAAACCTTTGCTTTCTTTCTGACTTGTTTTTAATTGCCATTCTACCTCCCATACTGCTGAATTCATTCATACACTTGTCATTTTTCTTAAAAAACCCCTTATCTTTTAGCCAAATTAAACTGTGTCGCACACGGTACCTTTAAAGGTCTTTCATCTACTCTATTATATCTAAGAAGCAGCACCACTACTGTCAGAAAAATCAACTAATTAAGAATGCAGTGCTGAGACATCACCTTAGAGGCAGTGTCTTTTAGGAACAATGCTGCCAACAGAAGGGTCAAGGAAGATGACACCAGCTGCTGTCTGTGTGCTGGGGCGCTCACACAGCCCTGCACACCGCCACTCGCTGTTCCATAGCCCGTGCAACGACTCTGTGGCCTCTGGAAACATTAGCAAGATTAATACTCAACAGTTTCCCTTTCTAAACTGCAAGTTTCTGCTCCTGGAAATTTGTGAGATGTTATTGTAGGTCTTGTATATGCAATTATATGTGACAGCCATGTATTACTGAGAAAATGAAGTGGCACCTACACTGTGAGGTTCCTAAGGAGTATTGCAGTAAGTTCTGGAGAGCCATGGGTAGGTTTCCTCGTCTAATCTGATTACTCAGTCCAGTGGAAGGTGAGCTTGAATCGTTCTGAATTACACTTTGTCAAATCTCAAGACTGACAAAGTGAATCTGACTTACATATGAAAAATGGATAAACCCACACTTTATTCCTAATGGCAGTCTTTCTCCAGAGATGGTTGCAAATTCCACTTACTTTGGCTTAGAACACTTGCAATGTAGCTGAAAACAGTTTTGAACACATTAAACTGTTTAAAATAGAACCAGTTCTATCTTTTTAAAAAACCAAGTAAAACAGTGGTTGATGGAAGTTTAGTTAAAGGAAATGTCTGGAGAGTGATCTGAAACTTGCTAACCTTGGACAAAAGCTTGCCAGGGAAGAGATATGGTGGTGTGGTGTTGAGACTTGCTGTTGGTTGGGGAGAGCAGTTAGGAAAAACTCTCCTGTTGTCTGAGGTGATGGTGGAAGGCACAGAGGGAAAGTTTTCAAATACAGATCCCTAGATTGAGGTTTTCACATTCTTCATGTGGCCTTCTAGGTGAAAATTCCTTAAAATTTTAAGGTCTCTGAGTTGCTAGATCTGTGGATGCATTTGTGCATGTGCCTTGGTTTTGAAAATAAACCCTTTAGTAGATGGTATCTGTCATTTCTGCTGTTTCTGTTTAGTATCTTAGCAAATTAATTTTTATAATTATATAATTCTGAGGTTTATTTTTTGCACAAGAACAACCTTAGCAAACATTATCCAGCTTGGGATTTTATAAAGATTGTAACACTCATGCGTGAACCCCAAGCAAATCATTCTTCTGGCACATAATAGCTTAATTACAAAATAAAGATTATTTCAATTAAAACTGAAGTCAATCTATTTCTAGGTTTAAAATTGCTATTTCATAATGTACATCACAATGCATAACAGCTTGGGACAGGAAATGACTAATACTTTACCCAATTTAATTTATATCAGTGGAAGCTTAACCTTGATGCCTTGGCCATATTTCAAGTAGAGTTAACACCCTTATTTATATAAAATTGCTGTGAGACGTTCAACAACACGAAGTAGCCAGAGCTGTTGTTTCAGAACTCATCCCACGGAGTGCCTATCCAGCACACACCCTCCCTGCTCCCTGGGACACTGACTCACTGCTGCCGCAGTGCTGAGGCACTGAGTCATCAGCTCTGCTCATGGAGGCAGTTGGCTTGTTCCTTGGACCCTTCTCCAAACAGAGTCACAGCTCTGCACGTCTTATCCTGTGGATCTTCTGGCCTCAGGCATAAATGAGAACATTTTCCTTCCTCCCTCGGCCTCCTGCCCTGTCTCCTGGGTTTGAGAACCTGTTATAGGTGCTGGGAGGTGGGATATGGTGCTTTGCAGTTTTAGCCCTGAACATCATCTCCCCCAGGAGAGATGCTGGTGAGGCAGCAGGAGAGCATGAGGTAGCCCTTTCAGTTGTCTGGAAGTAGAGAAAATCAAAATAGCTCTTTGGAGAGCTTTTTGGTGCAGGCTCAGGAGTCTGACTCAACATTAAAAAGGCTTGACTGTTTGCCAGAATGCTAATATAAGTAATTGGGAGATCTCATAAGTGGCTTCAAAGTACAAATATGTTTAATTACTCATTGTAAACCTATAATGTACTAAAGGTAAGTGGTGTAGAAACAGGATGTTGTGGCACAGAAACTGAGGCTCTTTAAAATGGGCTGTGGTTGTGCCCAGAGCAAGTTCATCCTGGGAAGCAACAGTAGTTTTCAGGCCTCTCAGAGTTCAACGTATTTTAGGTACCGAAAAAGAAGAGTTGTTCTCCAAATTGGTTTGGTTATTTTTCTGTCTTTTCTACATAGGTTCCTGAACAAATTGGTTTTTTAGATCAATCAATCATTTTAACAACTACCAGGGACCCTTTGTGCCATCTCCTTGATGCATGAGAACCACACAGGTGCTCAGGCATGGGTGCCAATACGATGGCACAGGGTACTCAGAGCTGGAATGGTTTCCTTTGAGATGTGGGCTAAATCCAGTGATAAAATTTCATATGGTCATTAGGCTCTGTCAGTCTAGAGTATTGCACTGTTGGGCTGAGTTTACATCTGTGCTAATTTTAGGTTTGCTTTGTTTCTTCAGAGAAGGAAAGAGTATATAAGAGGAAATTAAAATCAAGTTTAATAGAATGATATACATAAATTGAAGTTTATGATTTTTTATATCACTAGATGCTTAGCTGTCATCTGCATATGCTTAAATAGTCCATCTCTTATACCTCTAGCCTCAAACATTCTCACACTTGCATTGAAATGTTGTGCTGAATTTTTCAGCTTGTTAAGCAGTTATGTGTGTTTATCTTATTTTGAGATCATTTAACCACGTGTGTGCACACCCACCCACACCCCCCCATAGTGTGTGCTACTGGAAGTGAGCAAATTGCTTCTTTTTATGGATGAATGGATGCTGGATGTTTGAGGAGGTCTGGGTTTCTCTGTTGTCCAGCTGCATGTTCTTTTAAATTGCTTTGTGCAGTTCCAGCAAAGTGATCCTAGGGCGGGCTTGAGGCTGAACTTGATGGCTTTGACTTGCTGACAGCACCTGGCACCGTCTCTCCCTCCACCCGCACCCTGTGAGGAGGAGGACATGTGTTGAGGTGTGGGGGGGCTCTGTCTGCAGAGGGCTGAGCTCTGCCAAGAACCACTGTAACCTGCCGTAAATTACAGCGTCCCTGAAGTTACTCTAATTTGTGCTAGGGTGTATCAGCTATGTTAGAGCTCCGTGCACCCACAGCCTCCCTCCTTCCCACCCCCAGGCACCAGGGGCTCTGCTCTGGTGGCAGGCAGCACATTCAACTGCGTCTCATACAGACTGTCCTCCTTTTGCCGCTGCTGTCTATGCTCGTCTCCTGCAGTTACAGCAGAAGCTGCTGGTTGAGTTGTGTTTTTACAAGGAAGGTTAAAGCAGGTGAAGGCTTCACATAAAGCATCTTAAGGTTGAGCATCCTTCTTTTAGTAAATAACCCCAAATTATTTGAAACTAGGGTGCAAAAAATGATTCATCAGATGTCCTTTCTCTTTCCCACCTTCTGAGGAGAGCTTCTGGCCATGCCTGAGGATGTGGGAATTCCCAGGTGGCCCTGTATCTGAGGACCCACAGAGCAAGGGCTGGTACTGCTTTCTGGCCTTATTTGGTTTTTCCATCCCAAGAGATGAAATGTTTTTTTTTCTTTAAAGAGTTATCCTCACCTCATTTTTTTTTGTTTGGTTTCTCTTTATTTCCTCCCTACCCCAGTTGCATAAAACATGGCATTGGATAGCCAGTGGCTTGTGGTACCTTTGCTACTGTTTACCTGTTTGTCCTCAGCTAGTCCCAGCTGCAGGCTGCTCCCCACCACGTCCCTGCACACAGGGCGTCCCTGACATTTATTTTGCATTCCAAACTCAAAAGCATTTTACACCTCAGAAAATCTTAATAAATTTCCATAAAATACACTAAGCAAAACACTTTAAAGCATTTCTTGAAAAATTATTATATTTTGCATTTGATTTATCCTTTAAAAAAAGACCTTTTTCTCCACATCCGTATGGTATCATTGATACAATGTACATTACATCCCTCATATTAATACTCTGATCAATCACTGCTGACAATACAGTGTCTTTGTGTGAGGGGCTGTAGGACAAATGTTTTAGCTTGTGAGAAGAAAATTGTTAGCATTTGAATAGAGAAGAGCGAAGGGGAAGGATTAATAGCCTACTTTGATGGATTAGAATGTAGGGAAATTGCTCAATATTAATATGAAAATGTTTGTGAATTGGCTGTGTGGGGCTGTCAATGGAAAATGAGGGCCAGTGATTATGTCTCCAAGGCCTTATCAGTTCAGACTTGACTCTCACCAAAGACTTTCACACAAAAGACTGATGAGAGCACTGGAAAATAGCTGAATAAGAGCCGCTACAATAAGCGAGCCGTTCAGCCACCAGTGTCACGATGTCAGGTTTTGTGCCCTTTATGTAATATTGTACATCTTTATATTAACATATCTGAATATGGATTTGTAATAAAAGAGGCAAATGAAACTACCTTCTAGACATTTTTATTTCTATAATTTTTGCTTATCTCTGAAATATGACTGGAAAATGAACTAGGGTTAGTCTTAATAAACAACTATGTCTACAAGGGAGATTTCTTTGTGAGCATTAGGTTAAGGGTTTCAAATATGGCTCTGTATTTATTCTTGTTAAAAAAAAAAAAAAAAAAGGACTGTTTGATGGTCCTGAGAGACCTTGCAGGAAAACTTGTTTCCTATTACCATAGCTTCAAAACAGATCAAACAGACTGTTTCTTCTGTGTCCTGTGCTCTTAATAAGGTTTTGAATAAACCCCAAATGCAGAAGTATGCCTAGTTATAAATGTATTTAACATAATTGGTGTATCACAAGTAACTTTACATATTAAATTACACATGCTCTTTTTGTCTTATATTTTCTACATACTTTGCCTACCCAGAGGGTGAAATAAAGCTGTGCATTTCTTGCCTGTTGACATGTATGTTGTGGAGCTGGACCTCCAAAAGACTCACCTGTACATTGTTAGTGAACTGTTAGGACTGACTTACTGCTTGTAGAAATTTTACATTGGCTTTTGAGCAGACCCAAGTTGCATCTACAACTAGGAGAACTTCTGCTTTAAAAACCAAAATAATTAAAATTAAGCTTATAAATGA
This sequence comes from Myiozetetes cayanensis, assembly GCF_022539395.1. Taxonomy (NCBI): domain Eukaryota; kingdom Metazoa; phylum Chordata; class Aves; order Passeriformes; family Tyrannidae; genus Myiozetetes; species Myiozetetes cayanensis. The sequence goes on from NW_026087270.1 coordinate 5,991,558, forward strand.
AAGGCTATGCTTTCCCCCTGATATTTTGAATGTAACTTTCTTCTTCCTTTGGGTTTCTTGAATCCCTTTTTTTGTGACTCAGTGTCTGATTTAGCTTTGCACATCGTGTGAGCTGGTGATGGACAAGAGTCTCTGTGTTGTGACAGTGACACTGGATGAAAAGAGGCTGAAGTGTCAGTAGGTGTTTTTGGAAAAGCTATCTCATCCTCCTTACCACCCAATGTTGTGGTAAATCCCTTATAAATTAACAGAATAAACTCTGGGAACTTTGCTTGTTTCAGTGATGAAATCATGAGTGTTCATGGTCAGATTGAGCCTGCTCACTGCTGGCATGTAGTCATGGGTAACAGATGTCATCCTCTGAGCTCTGATACTGCAGGTTTATCCAGGCTAATTTCATTTGATTCAAGTGGTCTTTATTAGGTTTAAGGGTTGCATCATGTGTCCCACAGATCCTTGGACCAGTTCTGCTTCACTTTTGTAGTACAGATGTCTCTTTGTGTTACCTGTTCCTAGCCCAAGCAATCTCTTCAGAAGATAATAGGGTTAAAATAATCCCTTAGAATTACACTACAGAGACATAATACTATTATATGTCTTATGAGCATTTGTCTTCATGGATAGATGTAAAGAAATATGGAAAAATTTAAAAGACAATCAGAAGAGGCCATTTGCCATTTAGTAAAGCTTTTACATTTTTTTTTTAATCAAAATTATAGAGCATAAGATTTTAATGAATTAGATTTTTTCTAAGTACTAAAATTTTAGAGTTGCTTTCTTTTGTTGTTGTTGATTTTGGAGAATGGCAACACTTTCCAACACAGAAACTTACTTTAAGACAGAATTTAGCATTCTGTAAAAGAAAATGGTGCATGTGTATCTCTATTAGAGAAAAGATTTTGGTATAAAAGCCTGTCTTGATTATTTATTTTGCAGGACCTTAATTATAAGTACGCAACTTTTTAAAGCTTAGAGTTTTGTACATAATTAGTACTCCAGTTTCCTTTCCTTTCTTGTAAATCACAATCTGGTGCAAAGGAACTGTTTGGCACTTGGCTATTTGTAATGTACTCTAGTTAGTACTGGATCAATAAATCTTTTATAACTGGTGCCAAGTGTTCTCAGTGGCTAAAAAAGGAATTTTGTGCACATTTCAATAAAACCAAAATAGCAGACTAACGTGTTAAACACAGTTGTGTGTTAAACAGAGAAAGTGCTTCGCATCAGCACTTGTAGGAATATAATCCACTTTTCAGATGTTAGCAGCCAACTAATAAGAGTGCAAAAATGGTTTTAAAATTAAAAGTACTGTAATGTTTTCAAATTTAGCTTTCATAAAACTCTGTGGGGGGTCCTAATAGATACAGAAAGTTCACTTGCCCAAAGTGTGAGAGCTTGCTTTAAATTATGTGTGTCACATACATGGAATAATTAAAGTACAATGCATCATTGCTAACTTAATTTAAGCAGATTCTAATATTTTACAAAAAAATACATGGATTGTCTGAGTCATCTCATTACATGATATGTGGTAAAGGGGCCTTCAGAAGAAAATGGATGCTCTTAGTGTGGAAGAACACCAACCTTACTAAATACATAGCTGCAGCAAGGTCAGGCTGATTTGAAGCTGTGCTAGAATTATCAGATATTAATAAATTCTTTTCATTATTGCATGTTTTAGCAAATTTATCCTCAACATTTTTCTTAGGAAATTTTAAAATCTGATTTACTGTGTTTGGGTGTTATAATTATTTAAGATTCACTTAGAACCTTGTATAAATTATATCACCCATTAATTAAAATATTCCACGTATAATTTCACAGGAGAAATGACACCTAGTACTTTATTTTCATCTCCTGTTCCTCTGCTGCTTTGTCTCCATAGTAGCAATTAGGAACCACATTTTTCTCTGTGTTTGATACTATGTTTGGTAGTGATAAAAATGATTAATGGTACTCCGTGAGCAATCCTCTTAGTATATATAACTAAGAATGTGTCTTTGTGGACAGATGCAAGTAAACATTAATTTTGCTGCCTGTGCTCACGAGCAGCTCGTTCCAGGCTGGCTGGACCCAAAGCAGTGCTAATCTGGAAGCCTTATCGCCACTCTCGTGTCATGTTATACCTGAACTGCTTTCAGTGAGGGAAAGTCAGTAAAGATTACAGATAAACGAATAAATTTGGGGACACAGTAAATAAATTAGAGAGTTGGTTCATGCTGATATTTAGGACCAGCCTTGAGATCTCTCTCAAGCTGCCCTTGGGGTGTGATGCCTGTTTTTCCAGCCTCATTGGATGGAAAAATAGGAGTTTCTTTTTAACACAGATAAGGTCTTCTGGGAAGTGAACTGCAGCTGGCTTTTCCTTGCTTCCAGGTTTGCCTTTCCCTCCAGTTATAAAGGGGGAAAAGGAAGCTCTAAGATTACTGGAAGAACAAATGCAGGACTTGGCAAGTCTGAGGTGCTACCTGGGACCTGGGCGGGTTTGGATGCGTTTTGGGGAGTTCCCAGCATTGGCCACATCTACTGTCAATAGACTAGAAAATGTATCGTGAACCCCTAGTATACGATGGTTTGTTTGTATTACTCTGGTAATCAGAACAGTATTTCCAGGCCCTCCTGGACTTGTTGAAGGTCACATTGGCCGTGAGGATTTTGCTCATGCAGCAGAACCTCTGCACAGTGCAAGCTTGCTTGGCTAACCGGGGCAGCTGGAAGCATGACAGTAGGAAACAGGTCACTGCTGTGCTGTGGGAGCATCCTTGGTTTCCCCAAAGACTCCTTAGAACAACAGGCCATCAGGTGCCCATCAGAACAGTTTTCCAGCTGACTCAGCACACCCTGGCCACAGCCAGGTCACAGGCAAGTTTGTTCTTTATAATGAAGAGTGACAATTCCTAAGATGTTGTGCTGTTGCTGGGTGACAGTTGTATAGCCCTGTTTTCTGTAATGTGTGTTTTCCTCACTTGTTTTACTGAAGACGCCACAGCAAGTATTTGAATTTTATACCAAAGGGTGAATGTAATTTCAAATAGGTGTGATGCAGAGCTTAATTTTGAAGGAAGGATGGTTTTTATACTTAGCTCTCTAGTTGTACTGCCTACTTCCATTTATGGAATGACTCTTCAAGAGAGAAGTGATGACCTTAAAAAAAAATGTAAGGTGATATGTAGATACTGTTTTCCACAGTTAAAGGTCACCTTGACTTTTAATCTTGACTGCCATACTTTTCTTCTCATTAAAATATTTGACAAGAATTCTTTGCATGAATGAGCAGCACAGAACACCTTAAGACTACTCAATTTTCAGTAGAGGTGTTGCATTGTCATAATAAATAATTGTACTGTCAGCTAAAAATCATTATCTGGTACACACATTAACAAATAAAATGCACTTTTATATGTTTATTACCCTGAAGGACCTGTTTTTTTCTCATAAAGGGATTAAGCAACAACACTGAATATGTTTCTTAGGTTGTTTGCTTTTGAATATCAATTTCCTTGCAACAGAGCAGAAAGAAAAGAATGTTTGCCAAACACTTTGATTCCAAACAATTGGATATTTTTCGTGATTGACTGTAATGATTCACTTCCTATTATGCAACCCTACTTCCATTCTAGTTTGTCAGCACTTGAAGTGAAATATTTTTCTGAACATCTGTTCAAGTATCTCTTGGTCTGATGTCTTTTATAGGAGCCGACCTAAAAATATGGGACCATTTTAATATAGAAGCTTTGTTATTCACTGTACCCAGATGTCATTCTGAAACAGAGCAAACTCAGGTTTAACTGTCATGAAATCTGACATCATAAATTTTATACCACTGAATAATAAGCCAAAATGGAAATCACTATGCATAATGCAAAAAGTCTTGTAACTTGACCTTTACGTAAAAGGAATGATTATATGTAAAAAGAGCCTGGCGAATTAAGGATGTAATTCTTTTCACCTTCTGTAGCTTGAGGGTTGCTATAGGCACTGAGTTTTTATTATTATTTTTATCCCACTTAACTGAGTACAGTTTCCAGCACTCAACTGAGAGGACATGCCAAAATGGAACGATGGGAAAATAGGTCAGAAAGTGATAGGCCAAGCCACTTCCCTTGGAAAACCGCATATAATCACAGGCACACTGGTGAATTTTTTAAGTGGTGTACATTTGCCTACGGATTGTTAGTCTGTTTTGGGAACATAAGGAACTGGCTGACACTGAGCACCAGAGACCAGAATATCAAATGTTCCAAATTGCCGTGAAAAGCCTCAGTTCTGAAATTTGTTTAACATCTCTTGACAAGTGCTATTGTTTGTGAAGTAAGTGTTGAAGATGCTCTTTGCCAGAAAGATTCATTACTGAAAAGTCTTTTGTGTTTTAATTAGACTGTAGTTTAATTGCAATATATTTAGGATGATGATTGCATGAAGGGAAATACGAGGAATAGATCACACTCATCTCTACTGAGACCTGGGGTCAGTTGGTAAATTGAAGATTGTTACCTAAACTTTTTTTTTTTTCGGTTCAATACTTTTCTTTCAAGACACTCATTTCATTGTATGAATACTGACGGTAATTGAATAAATGTTTGAATATTGCCACCAAGCTGTGAGACTCGAAGAAACCCATTTCTAAAACCACACAGGGAGTTTGTTTGACATAATCAGTGCCTTTAGATTCATGATTACAGGAAAAAGAGAACTTGTGTTGACTATCAGAAATCACAAGAGAAAAAGAAATCTTTTTGTTGCGTGTCTATGAAACATATCACTTGTATTACTTCTTGACGTATGTTTCTTCCTAATCTGAAATTAAAAAAGGCACACTGTTGCCTAAACAGAGACATTAATATTGGAAATCCCAAACAGCTTTCTGAAGGAGTAAGAATAGGGAACTAGACTGTGTAACTTAGATGTAATGCTGATTATTTTCATAAACACTGTCCACTTTGACAGATCTTTGTCTAATTGGCTCCTCCTCATTCTTTTACTGAAGGGAATCTTTTCTTGTCCCTCCTCTACGCCTTTGCTGCTTTTCAAATTAGAAACATTCCACAACACTGCTGTTGTGCTGAATGGCTTTCAGATTTAGTCAATAAAATAAAAAAAGAGGACTATGAAATCTGCAGAGCACTTTCTGACAGCACAGAGAGAAGTCAAATCTAAATCAGGTTTTTAAGAAAATCACCAGAGAATTTCTGAATGCAAATTATATCTCAACAAATACCTGCTACCTACTCACAGCTACTTAGCATTTTGACTTGTGTAGATGTTTGCAAGGACAATTGAACACCAAAAGCACAGCATTTTATTTCAGAAACTGTCATTTCTGATATTTGGGGAAAGATCATGTTTTAAAAACTGCAGATCCTGAAGTAACTAGGATTTCCGGTCTGTTGACAGACGGAAGTTAGGAGTGTCTGTACAACAGTGGTAGATATGTGTGGGTTTTTTCCTGGCATAGTGTTTTTGCATATATGTAACTTTAAGTCCTTTAGCAGGCCAATTAGCATCTGTTTGCATGCTTAAAATGCCACCCATGCTTGTGGGCTTTTTGGATCAAAATATTAATGTCATTTCTATTATGTGAAGAGTTATTAAAATTTCTCTTTTTTTCTTTTTTCTTTTTTTTTTTGATTGCAAGTTAAAATACCTCAGTTTTCAGTTTTTGAAGGAATAGGTAAATACACTTGTTGGAAAGAGCCCAGAGAAATTCCTTGCAAGCCTTTTCCTCCTGAAGCCCAGCAGCAATCCCTCTGCCCTGCCACGCCATGCGATCCTGGATGGCAGCCGAAGGGGCTGTGACAGTGATCCTTAAACTGCCACATATGGCACACAGACTAAATGAAGTACTGTACATCTTTGTCCTGTCAGATGCTTTCCTTCAGAAACATGTCACTGGATCAAAGTCAAATATGTACTCTTAAGAAGGTGTTTTTTTTTTTCCCTGAATAGAACACCATATCGTATTAAGGAGCACTGTAAGTTAAAGGATGATGACAGAGTTTAGCAGTTCATACCCTTAGAGCAGCCTTGTGAATAAAGGCAAGCTTTGGGACCTCTCCTACTCTATGTGCCTGATCTTATACCTGTCAAATATGTTATGTTAAGGGTGTCTGCAACTGTCCATGCCTCACTGCCATTAAGCAAGGCTAACCTGAGGAGATGATAACATTTTGTATCTGTTTGAGAAGATTTAAATCTTCTCACTGGTGAGGGAGCTTACTAAAGCAAAAATGGATTTATTAGCAAGTATCAGAGAGGTAAACTAACAAATCTGCACACTCATTTTAGCAGCCACCGGTCGTCATCTTTTTTAAAAAATATGTCACAAGTGGGTATCTTCACGTATTTTACTTTCCCATTGGGCACCATACTGCTTTCATCTCCATCTGCCGATTTGCCAAGGTCAGTCTAAAATTAATCCAAGTCAGTGTTATCGCCATCTTGAACAATACTAATGAATTTTCCATTAGCAAGATTGCTACCAAAATACTACTGGTGAATGTTTTCTACATCACAAGACAGTCTGGAGGGAGATATGTATTCATCACCATGGAAACATGAGGTTCATTTTAAGTAGTTTTGAGTTTATTATTAAACCAGCCTCAGTCACGGCTGATAGTTCCGTTGTGCAACTTGCTTTTTTTAACTGAAAGCACTTTGAAGGTAATCATGGCTGAGTTCAAATCCTGAACCGAATGCAACACTTAGCTCTTGAAAAATGTCTAATGTCTAGAAACAGCATCCTACTTTTTGAACTCACTCCTTTTGTTCCAAGAGAAGACCCTGTATGTGTGGCTGATTTACTTCTCAAACACTTTGCCAGTTTATTTCCCCTTGGATATGTGAAAGTATGGACCTTGTCAGGGAAAAAATAAGATAATTTCTCTGTAATTTCTGGAGCTCAAGCAATGAGGCATGTCTTAAAAGACAGTTGAAAGTGTATGTGCATAAGCCGGCAGTTTAGCCATTGGTAATACCATAATGGTCAACTCTAACATGATTTAACCAAAATCATGGAAAGCTGAAGTTGAAATTCAGGAATACTACCAGATTTAGCTCTTGGTAGAGTCAAATTTGGGGTGGGTTTGTTTTGGTTTGGTTTTTTGTTTGTTGGTTGGTTTTTGTGGGTTTTTGTGGTTTTGTTTGGGTTTTTTGTTTGTTTGTTTTCTGCAGATTATTGCTAATAGGGAATTTAACTTGGTACATGAAGAGCAACTGGTCGAGTAAGAATAAATGTGCTAAATGTAGTGGATTGGGGTGTCTGTCTATCTATGAGATTTGAAATCACAGGAAAGCAAAATGTACCTGATGATAAACTTGAATTTAATCATGAAAAGTATGGGGAGGTTTTTTTGACTGGAAAGCCATCTTGGTGTGTTTATAGCTGTGGAATATGAAGAAACAGAAAAGTTGATATGGGGCTTGATAATGAGAGGCAGCCTCAGTATATATGTTTAAAATATTCAGACTCTTTTTAATGATCCCTTAGTGTAACTCCTGAAAGCCGAAGGAGAGATTTCCATGCAACCACAGCTCCTTGATGGCTCCATTGCTTGCTCACTGCTGGCATCAGACAAATTCAGAGCAGGAACCTGAACGGTGAAAGCCTTCATACTCTTCTCCCTAATCTTTTAATCCATTCATATTCTTTGACCTCCTGCATTAGGCCTCCCTTATTAAATCCGCCTGGGCATGGTAGATTGCTTTCCTCCCCAGAAGAAAGGAGAAGAACTATTTATGAAAGTAAAGGTGAAGAGAACTGGTAAAAGAAAATGAGTTCTGTGTGTGAAACTCTACAGGTTTCTCTGATAACCTGGGGCTCCTATCTGGGGGGGTTGAGGGGTTGCTTCTGCTTGCACAGTTGTATTTTCATTTTCAAATATTTTGTTTTATCTGTTTCTTTGTTGTGGCTACTGATGGTTAGCAGCAAGGTCTCCTACAGGCTGAACTGTAATATTCCCTTTTGATGATTTGCTACCTTGGGACTCCAGGTTTATTTCAGTAGGAAACCTAATTTCAGCAACAACAAATAAATGTTGAGAGAGGGCTCTACTGAAAGGACCTGTCCTTTGCCAGGTAGAGTTGTCTGTGATCAGTGGCTGTCTTGATGTGACGTGACTAACCAGCTGGAAAAAACTTTATGCAAACAATATACTTAGAAAAATTCATGAAGTAGACAGTGCCTTCAGAATAGACTCATGAGTGGCTTTTCCCTACAAGGGAGCATTTGAGTGATGTCATTACAGAGGGGCAGATATTAAATAGGAATATACATTTGTTAATTTTTGACTTAAGATCATTTACTCTAGTCAATAATCAACTGAGGCTTTAGTAGATGCAGGACTGCATGTAAACACTTCTCATTCTGTTTGTGATAACACAAGATTATTTATCAATTTTTGGGTGCATTTTTCCAGTTAAGATACTGCTTAAGGTAGGGTTTGAGTGACCTCCCTTAAATATTCTTTAAAGGATCAGAGGAAGTTGTATACATAAGGTTTAAATGCCATTGACCATTCCCCCCCCACCCCAAACTCTGCAACAGTCTTCTGCCCCTGCACATTTAAAACATCCACTTCATCAGGATAAGCGTGAGGTGCCTCCCCTCCAGATGCCTGTTCAAGATGGTAGCATTCCCTCATCTTCCTCTGAGTGAGCTGTCAGCAATCTCCCCTTCTGCTTGAGTGATTCCATATCTCTCCCGTGTGAAGTGTTCAGGGCAGTCAGGATCCCGTTCTGCACTTCAGCTCCCTCCGTGTCCCAGCCCTGAGGCTGCTATGGTGTTTATTGACCCTCACAGTGGCAGTTGTTTCATGTAGTAGAAAGTAATTCCTTTGTCTCAGTTATGGAGTGCTTCTGGGTGGTGTGTTGGGCCAACAGCATCAAGCAATGAAAGCCACAGAGACAAGGAGAGGTACAATTTAAGCTGCTGGAGGCGGTGGCATTGCCCACAGGGAAGGTAGGGGAGGCAGGCTGGGCTGTACAGGCAGGCACTGTAGGGCAACAAGTGCAGGAGATTTCTAGGAAATTGAAAGCATAGAAATAAGTAGTAAGTATGTGGCTGGCACTTCTAATGGGGAGAGCCAATCTACATTAGAAAAAAAGGGGGTTTCTGCATGTTTAGACAACAGCGCTTAATCCTGAACAAATATTTAGATACATTATATTCTGCTGTACTTTTTTTTTTTTAATGAATGGAGTTATTTGCATATCTATTTTACTGAAGCTTGGGATTCTATTCCATGGAAACATCCCCTTCTGCCATGAGTGAAATGCCTTTCACCAAGACACCAGCAGTACGGAACTGCTTTTTATCCTAGTGTTCCTTTCCTGAAATTTACCAGGTCAAGTTTGTAGTCTCCCTTATAAAGCTGGTGCCAATAAATCTAATCCTTATTTCATTTGATAAACAGGAGTTGTAACGCTACATGTCTCCGTATTTTGCACTTGGCTGGGAATCTGCCTTGCACTTCTCCCATCCTCACCCCTCCCTTCTGCAACTGTCGGGTTATATTTAAATGCCAAAAAAACAGAATTAGTTTTGCACATCAACGCTGACTTATAAGGCTATTTGAAGTTAAAGCTCTTTGCCAGTTTCCATTTTCTTCACAGTGTTCCCTTCCGCTTTGGGTTTGAAGAAGGAGAAGAAAAAAAAAAAAGTTATTTAACAAAACTTGATCTGTTTGAAACTGCAAAGTCCAGGCTGTCCTTCCTGTGCTACCACAGACAGCATGAGAAATGAAGGCTGAAGGGCCCGGCCGATTTCAGGAAAAAAAAATGCCCCAAAAAGGTCAGGAAGAAATGGGAGCCTTTTCATTTTGTGCTCCCCGGGTGATATTCAATAACTCTTTTGGTCTTTATACTGTAGGACGTAGGCTCATTTGCTCAATTTGGGGTGACAGCAGCGTGTTTTGTCAGAACATAGCTGGAGTTTTAAATGAGGACGGCATTCTGAGGCAGTAGGAAACATCCTTTATCTTAGCAACAGGAGGGCATGGAAATGCAAGTTTTTTTGGCAGCAGTCGTATAAATCTAGTGTTTTGGAGGGGCTGACCCAGGCTGTGTGGAAGGAGCGCTCAGCTTTCCTTTGACGGTGTGATTTCCTGCTCCACGGTGGAGAACTTGTCTGGACGGGGTCCTGAAGAAAGCCTACATCAATTACTTGAAAGGAAATCAACTCTGTCTCCAAATGCTTGGCAGCAAGAATATTCATTGTTAAGGGGATTATAAATATATATATGTATACACGCACACACCCTAGCAAACTCTCTTCCATTTTCAAACATTTGCTGTTACAGTGACACCCACTACCCCTTGTATTTAAACTGTCAGTGCTGCCTTTGGTTTTGATTTTGTTTTTTAAAGCTCTCATGTTAGAAATAAACAAGAACAAATTGGTTTTCAACTGAGAATGTTAAATTTAAATTTTTTTCACAATTCACTAAGGTCAAATAGATTCTAATTTGTTTTCCCTTGATTTTTTTTTTCTTCCTTTAAAGGCACTGCCACAAATGCAAGCATCTTTTGGTAGTTTAGAAAGTATAAAAATGATGAAGTGATATCTCTTTGGAAAGCTGCTGCTGTGTAGTAACTCTTAAGCAGCTGTTACATCTTTTGTGTCAATAATCCTTAAATTAAAGAGTCATTAAGCACTCAGTTACATGATAGATCGTAATGGCTCAGTGTAAACCTATTGTGTAAATCTGTAGAGAGAGGCCTTTTGTTTGCGCAAAGCATAATTCTGAGCCGGAGGAGTGCCTAAATATGTATGTATATGGGGCTTCCTAATGCCTCTTAATGACTCATTAGAATTTGTTTTTCAAAAATTTATACACTACTGCTTTTTATTCTTGTCTAATTAAGTAAAAAAGCCACGTACAGTTTTAACCCTCTTCATGGTTCTTTGACCCTTTCAAGCTTTGGAGCAAAGTTCTACAGGTTTTTTTACTTTTCTTCTTGTCTACATGGGGGCTAGCACAGGGGGCTGGGACCTGGCTGTACTTTGTTCATGGTATCCCCATAAAAGGTGAACACACCACACCAACAAGAGAACAAATGACAATGAAGCCACCCTGGGAGGTGGAAGGAGTGGAGTAGGCAGTGATCACATCTGGTAGACCTCAAACCTCATGTTGATGAGAGGTCCCATTCCCCCAGCCTGTGGTCCGGGATGGTGGCTCCGTGCTCCCTCAGAGAGAGTTCACAGCCATGGGGTATGGGAAGAGGGGGCCAGTGACTAAGGGAACATGTTGCAACGTGCCGTGTAGATCAGCACTCGTATGTCTGAGCCTCGTGCCAGCAGCCCATCCTGGGTCCTCTCCCACGCCGGACAGCTCCCCTTGCCCAGCGGGAGGTGTGTGCTGTGTATGGCTGGGCAGGGCTGTGGGAACATGCTGGATAACTCTGCCTGCCCCACCAAGTGGCCTCATTTCCATGTGTTCCCTCCCCTCTCCATCCTCTCACATGTATTTCAAAACTGTCCCAGACCGAATATGCCTTGGAGAGAGATTAATTTTCAATGTAACACCCACAGAGAAATTCATGTCCAAAATATGTTCTTCTGGTGCCAAAAGAAGAACAATAAATGACTGGGAAGAAGGGAAAATACATTTCCAGACTAGACAAAACCCACCTCCTGTCTTCCCCTAAGCAAAACCACATTGCTGTTGCTGTTTGGTTCCTGCAGATATTAGGGAGGGAAAATGTCAACAAGGAGGGGGTCACACCAGTGTGGAGATTGGTGCTGGAGTGAGGGAAATGATACCTTGGTCTCCTACAGTGGTTTTTGTGAATGATCTGAAGACACCTTGTAAAGGCAAGGGGTCAGTGCCTCAAGCAGAGAAGAGCAGTGAATGGCCCAAGCAGGTTTAAGTTCAAGTCTGGTTGGTTGGTGGTCTTGAGAGTTGAAGATGCCCCATATCAGAAGCCTGGGGACAGGCAAATGACTGTGACAAGGCACAGAGCTGGGATGGTATGTCAGAGTGGCCTGGCTCCTGGGAAGGGTAGGGTCTTCCATGGTGCTTCCTGCTTTGAGGGCTTCCCTAGAATCCCCTCCTAGCAGAGGTAGCTCCTTGGAAGGATGGGCAGGAGTCTGTAGGGTTGCTTTCCTGCAGGACCTGTCAGAGGAGAACCACCCTGCTTTGCAGAAAAGATGGGAGTGTGTCTGAAATTGGTTTCAGTCTTTTAATTATTGTATATAAAGGGATGGTTCCTGGCTGCCTCGTCTTCAAAATTAGTGATTCAGGGAGAGGAAGCCAGGGAAGAAGTCTCTGCATGTCTCAGAGTGGCAGAGCCAGGAATGACAACCACTCATTCTGACCTCCAGTTCTCTGCTTTCTCCCTGTTTGCTCCCTTCCCAGGGCACTGTTGAAGACAACCCCACCAATGCTAGTAATGTAGAATTATCCCAAGGAGTAGATCCCAAACTTATTTTTGGTCAGAATTGTTTAATGACAACCTATGTGTAATATTTCCATTTTGTGAATATATCCATATTCATGACAGGATCACAATGGGATGCTCATGGGATGCTATTTTCAAGTATTTTCCTATTTTTTCATTAAACTGGAAAAGGAAAACTTGGTAGTTTTTTTCTGTTTTACAGGGAGGCTTTTAACTGCTGGCTGGGATTTTCTGGTGGTGGGTTTTTTTCAATGTATAGAGAAATGTTGCTCTAGACCAGCATCTGTTTTAAGTTAGTTTTTGAACTAGTGGAAAAAACTTCATTCATTACATGGACAAATTGTTGATATCAAAATATTTTATTTGATTAATTGACTGAAGGTAAACTTTTTCTTCAAAATACTACAGTTTTTCTTTAAAAGGAGCGCTACAAAGTATTGAGTGAATTTTGAGTAATCAGAATGTGGTTTAGTCAAGCAAAGTTTCCATACTTTTTATTAATGTATTTATCACATGCAGAGTATTACTTACAGAGACTCTCTGTAATCATAATTTATGTAAATATGAATTTTATTTTGTGTAACATCTCTGCTTTTCTTGCCATTTGAAGCTTTCTCCATTAGACACTTAATTTCCACTTTGTTTTTCAATCGGAGTTGCTGTGACTCCTTGAAAAGCATGAAATCTCTAAATTACGGAATCCAAGCACTCTGCTTTCAGCCCCTGATGCCAGGGAAACTATTTGAATACACAAAATTAGAAAAACATACACAGAATAGTTGTTTAAAATTCACAGCTGTCAACATGGAGTGTTTTGTGTAAGAGAAAGAATGTCGGGAAGGCTGAGTTCCCCAACTCTCCGCAGATGGATTGGCTGTCCCTGCCTTCTCCCTGGGCATTGTCTGCAGGCTGCTGCAGGGATCCATTTGCATGGCAGCACAAAGGTCCTCTGTTGGAGTCCCTGCCCAGCATCTCCCCGGGCTTTCCTTTTAAAGGGGCCTTCCTGGCCACTGTGGCACAGTTTTCCTTTAGGAATGGACAGAAATCTGGTGTTTTCAGTAAGGTTGCAGCACAAAGTGCAGGTTTCAGTTAGAATGAAGCTGGTGGAAGATACAGAGGCTCTGCCTTTAAAGAGCTACTTGAAGAAAAGCTGTGTTGGGGCAACAGTGGTTGTTCAGAAGAATAAAGTTATTGGGGGTATTCAGATTGCCAGCTTTTTATTTATTCTGTATGACATGACGGAAATGGCATCGCTGAACATCAAGTATCAGAATATGTAATTTTGTATGCTAATTATAGACTGAGCTTTCCCACCAACACTGAGGAAAATGCATTATTTATCATTTTATTCTGCTTCAGAAGTCACAAAGCACCTTTAAAAACAAACAACTGAATAAACCTGATTAAAAATATCTCTGAAAATCTGATAAATTATAATAAAATTATTAGTGGAAGTATCAGCTATATTTTGTCATAAATATTATTCTCTAATAATAATTAATTATGGTTAATTTTTCTTCTTCCTGTCCATTTCAGTAATATTCTGTGGCTTGTATGGCAAAAAGGGTTCTGCGAGGACTAAATCTGGGGAACTGGAATTACCTTCTGCAAATATTAGCCAGAGTAGGCATTTGTAGAGAAACTAAGCTCTGCCTTCTTGTTTTTGCAGAGATGCCAACTCCTATTACAATAGCCAAAGGTTTGTCAGCATTTCCAAAGGGCTGTTTTCAGAGATTTACACCTTGTTGTAGGCTGAAACTTGGCAAACAGGCTTGCATGCCTGAAGGGATTTACTGTTTAACATGTCTGAATATTAACATGATTAAGCAAAAATTGGATGACTTTATTAACCATAACTTGATTAAAGGGTGATTAGTCATTTTTATGTTTGGGAATAACAGCCTTCTGCATTTGGTGTAGCAGAAAGGAGTTTTAGCTGCTCAAGGTTCCTTTGCTTTTGTTCAGAGCACGTTCAGTTTCCAGCAGCGCATCCTGCATGCAGGGAGCAAAGCTTGAGCTCAGATTAGAACTTGACACAGGTATTTTTCACACATGTATCACCTCCCCCAGATGAAACTGATCCAAAGATATTTTTTTTTGTATTTTCAAGCCGCAAGACTTGCCTACTAAACATAAATTTTCTCAAAAAAGAGAAGTGTTTGCGTGAGTGAAGTATTTTCCTCAGCTTGCAGATGCTTATGCAAATACACGTGAATATCCACAGTGGTCACTTGGAGAAGTGCAGCATTGAAGTGAGGTGAAGGCAGAGCTCAGGCTGCTGGTTTGACACCAGGAAGGTTTTACAGTGCTACTGAGCGCACAGAAAAATAGTGGTGTTCTTGTGTAAGAGGTTTTTTTTAATCCGATGGCAAATTTGATCCATTGTAGTCCTTTTATATTTTGCAGAAGATATTCATGGACTGCACAGCTCCAGTGACATTAAGGGATGTTTTGCCATTAGCTTGAAGAGTACCAAACGTGCTTTTCTTGTTCTTAGTGCTGGGAGACAGAGGTTAATAAAGATCTTCAGAGCCATAGCAAAGCAACAAGTCAGTACAAAACTTGAAAAGCACTGACTCCCTTAAAATATTAACTAAAAACTTTGCAGTTAAGTCCTAATGAAATTATTCTTTCAGTGGTTAAAACCAGACTAGTTTAGAATCCCAATTTCAAGAAATAAACAATGAAGCTAAGTAATTTAATAAAAGTATCTGCTGAGAAAGACACAGTATTGATAAATTTTTATCATTACATGTGCCATTGAATTTTAATTAGAATTTAGCTATCTTACATAGTAATTAACTCAAATGAGAATTCTACACAAACTGCTCTAGAAAAGGAGTGTTCATATATGCTAATGACTGCTATGCATGATTAAACATTGAGCAAATAAACTCCAAATGTATGCTAATAAATGGCAAAATTTAATGTCTAGAATTTTTATCTAACAGAAGAATGGAGAGATGTTTCAAGGTATGTGTATATTGTATAAGTCAGCACATTACATTTCAAAACTTAGGGGCCAGCAAATGGTCACTCCCTTCACAGGAGCAGCTCTGTTGGGATAATGGAGCCCCAGCACCTTCCCACCCTGAGTTTGCAAAGCTGAGCTCTTATGAAATTACGTGACCTTGGAAAATACAGTTTTGTTTTGTATTTTCCACTTAAATCTTCTATATATTTAATCAGATATTATAAAGAATCCCCTCAAAAAATATCTCTGTGGTCTTATTCCCAAATCTTTGGTGTGTTTCGGATGGATTCCAAGAAAAATAAAGCAAAAACTAATTTATTATCATGCTGGTTTATTATTATAGGTGGCACTGTCAGATTCTAATTAATTATTTAGCTGTTTTGGTCAAGAGCTGTTATTAGACCTCCTTTTTTGGTTTGTAGGGTTTTTTATTTTGCTGCAGTTTCTCACTAAGGATGGGCAAATATAGTGGGAGAGAGAATTGTACCCACAAATCTGCTCAATTCCTGCTCAGCAATAACCAAATTCTAGTCTGTTCAACCGGTAGGAAAAAAGTTGCTGTGCGGCTCTGTCATACATTTGCTTGAAGGAAGAGTTTTGTGAAGCGGAGCAAGGGTGGAATGACTGTTTTCTGATGTATGTTGGACAAGAAAAATTAATCTGTGCATGGTACTTGTTTTGGCTGTGCTTCAGAAGGCATCTCTTGTGATGTCACCTGTAAATAGCCAAGAACTTTGACATCAGCTCTGTGTGAGGCTGTTTAAATAAGTGCCTCATTTATAGAATCCTGCTGCCTGCAAAATGGCTCCAATGGTGTTATCCCCATGCCTGAGGGGAAAGTTAAATAATGAAACCCCAAAGAGTCTCTAAGTGGGGAGAAGGAGCACAGGAGGAAGGAGGAGAGAAAGGAAAGCTAATCTGTAACAGTAACAAGCTCATCTTATCTCTGATTGCATAGGACTCACTAGTTAGAAAATCACAGTATAAAGCCATAGAGATATGAAACCGTTAAATAAATACTGTTTCTGGTTGAAACTAAACATGCAATTCTTTGTTGCTGAACATTTTCAGTATTCTGAAAGCAATTGATATGTTTGCTCTTGCTTTGTTAATTTTTTGTGATTAGGTTGTTATAGACTCTGGAGATCTAGAGAGACAATGTTACGTCATACTGAGGACCTGTAATGCTTGCACCTCTAGTGTATGTCTATCCCCACAATGTAACCATATACACACATGTAGTTATGGGCATTTGATATGATTTGGAAAATGTGGTACTCTATTTCAGGCTCCCACTTATAAACCTAGAGAGCATAAAATCCATTAATATATGTTTGCTATTAGATACTCCATTGAGTTTGGACACAGAGGAGATGATGCAGAAATTATTTTAAACATACTTTTTAAAATCTATCCTTTCAATGTGATGGAATCTTTTTGTTTCAGTCAGTGGTTGCAGTTTTTATGTAAACACAAATTCCCAACATCCTAAAGCAGTGCTAGTCAGTGGGGCTCCATGTTGTACCCCACCAGTGTCATATTCACACTGGGTTCAGTACTGGTAATCCAGAATACTTGATGGAATTCACAGGTTATTGTTGCCATTAAAAATGAAAGAAGAGTTTTCCCAAAAGCACATGCTGGATGAAAAGATGGTTACTATTAGTTTCTGGCTGCTCCATACCGCAGGAGGAACCTTCTTGGTAACTGTTTGTAAACTCTCTGGCCTCAAAAATGCAAAGTATCAGCAAGGTTAAATAAAAGTTGGTCTTGGGCAGGTCTGATCTGCATCAGGTCTAACACTGGCTGGTGCCTGCTGAAGGAAAGGTGCTTGTGGTGAGGTCCAGTGCCTCCTGCTTGTGCCAGTGATTTTATCCCCATGTCATCTTCTCTGTGAGGTGGGTGACAATTAGCTGTTCAGTTGCATCCCTGTCATGGTTCTCCTGCAGGTTCTTTGCTGTTATACAGGTTGGAAACATTTTCTCTTCTATGTTCTTTGTTTAGGAGCAGAGCAGCATTTGCAAAGTTAAAAAAAAGTTCATTTGGACAATTACCTGACCCACAATTATAAGGAATTATGGATTCTTTGGGATAGCCAAAGCTGGTGGTTTCAACTAGGAACACGTTTAGCAGAGGGACTGGTTTTCTATTAGAAGAGGACCTAAGGGAATCCCGTTTTTCTGTGTGTCGTTTCATCTGACAGTGCGTGTTAGTGGGTGTGATATTGCTCTTTCTTCTTGCATGTCAAAGTATCCATTTGGAACCATTCTGCTCAGTTGTTCACTCTGTGAATCTGAAGGTGTGTATCCACCATTTCTCAGTTAACGTGCGTATTTAAGTTGGCAGTTATACTTGAAACTTGAGACAACTCGAAATGAATTGATTGAGCAATACAGCTATAGTGCTCTGTATTCATAGAATACTTTAAACTGATTTTTCTGGAAAACAGTCTCTAGGGTTGTTAGATTTGAAGGTGTTTTTCTTTCCTAAAGAGATATTTATAAATACATGTATAAAAATATGTGCATATAAATTTTACTCCAAGGCCAGTGCCTTTGTTTTCGTTTGCAATTGTGAAATCTCTGACTGCAGCTCATCTACATTCATCTCAATGAACTTTTAGCTGCTTCACTCAGGTGCTGGTGGTTGCTCAGCCCCAGCTCAGTGCAGACACATTACCCAAGGCACAGACAGACCTTACAGCCCGTCTTCAGCTCTGTGCTGCTTTGTGCTTTTGTCAGTATCGTTGAGAGTTTAAAGTGAGCTTGACTATGTCTGCTGTCCCTTTCCATAATCTCTGCTGTACAGACACTCTTACACAATCCTACTTTTAAAGTGGAGAAAAATTTTAATTGTGTGTGACTAAGAATAGTATATTTTTGACCCTGTATGTTATAGCACTAACATTTGTTTCCCTTAGCACCACCCTTCTGTGTATTATTTAACAAAGTCGTAGTTCACTTAATTTGTTTGGTAAATTTGGGGAAAAATAGTGAATCTTCCTTGTTTTGTTGTACAAAGCTTCTGGTTAAATCAGGCCCATCTTTTGGAATAGGTTTTTACCCTAGTATAGTTATCTCACTGGTCTTACTTAAATTTATACTCTTTAAACAGACACATTCAAAAGAATGATTTACAGACATGATTAAATGTTAAAATATCTTTTCTATAAATTAAGTACAGCTCCATGGAAATTCTACTCACATTTCTATTGGTTTTAGTACAATTTCTGACAGACTTTGTCAGTAGTTTCTGACAAAGACTTAAAGACTAACACTGAATTCCTTAATGTGTCAAAAAAACATTGAAGATGAACCTTTTTGTTATTATGGAACAGATTCTGCTGTCAGCTGTGTTTTTGTTAAACTAAAATGATATCTCTTCAGTTTTAATTTATTGATAAACATTTATTTGCCTCAGTTTCCTTCATCATGAATTCAAAAGGTTTACCAGTGCAGGACCACAGTAGCCTGTTATTTAAAGTTTCATGATCTGTAAGCAATAGAATTACCAGCATGTACTTGCCAAATACCTTCACAATGACAGTTTACAAGCATCAGGTCAAGTAATCAAAATGTTATAGTGGATATTTGCTACAAATGTAAATATATCAAGTATCTTTAATTGTGTTGTTTGCAATTAACGTAACCCAATGCCACCTTATCTGAAGATTATTGTCTGAACGTTTTGAGTAAAGCTATAATAATATTTATTTTTGTTTTATGTGATGAACAAGTCTTAAAACTAAATCTGGTGAATTAAGAGTTGTATTTCTGGGAAGCTAACTACCACTACTTGACTGCTGTTGTAAAACTTTATTAGGCAATACATCTGACCTCAAATTGGAGATTTGTGTTGGAACCAGTTTAGGAAATCATTACAGCTCTGTTGTTAATTTTATATTTGTCTAATAAAACACAGCAGGAACTACACACCATGCGCTAAAGCAACTGATGGTAGCTGCTAGTCCTGTTTTTAACTACTGTTTTCTATCCCATACAGGCACAGGATAGGAGAAAATTAAATAGAACAAATATGCTTGCTAACAAATTGCGGTTTGATTGTGACTGCTTCTGGGGAGGAGGTTAATATTGTTATTACCGAATATATGTTTGTGCATATATTTGAAAAGAATAATATGCATCAACATGACGTTAAAGATGCAGATGGGGTGGGTATTTTGGGTTGCTTTCCAGACTATACTGAGAGCATCATTCAGTTCCTAGTGGTGTTACCTGGCCAGATTTTATTTTCGGGAATGAGCATGTTAAAAATGGGGTAAAGGAAGATTGGCTAACATGAATGTAGCCGCAGAAGTGGCAGAATCTGAAGTGAGAGGAAAACTTGAAGGCTGAATATCACCAAATTATGCCAGGGAAGCCTCATGCCAAAACACAGAATGAACTGGTATGTCGTGTTGCAGATCTACTAATGTAAGTTTCTTAGTTATAGCACATGGAGAGAGGACTACTATAAATAAAGAATAAGAAATATAGCATCAGTATTTAAAAATATAGGAGAGGAGTAGAAGGGTTGAAGAAACCACAGGTTTTTGAGTCAGACCTCGGTAGTAAACCAGTTTTAAAAAAATTGTAAAGAAAGCATGGTTGAAGGCATTGAATTAAGTGCAAACTAGGCAAGCGTGAGTTTATCCATGGTAGAGAGAGGATCTGCAGCCATCTGATGTCTGGAGTGGAAAGAGTAACACCATGCAGGGCCTATTAGGCCCTGTGCTGCACACATATAAAAGTTCTGCCCCATCCCTGCTTGGGGTGGATGTTTCTGCTCTGGGCTTCCAGCTCAAACTTGACTTGACCTTGGGAAGCTTCAATCTGCTCCCTGCTGGGATGGGTCTGTCCCAAGGAAGGGGTTCTTACACAGAATTTTGTAACATCCATCCAATCCACCTTGGCATTTTCTCTTGAATTGTCAGTATTGACCACATTTGCCCTTTTCTCTAGAATGGTTTCCACTCCCACTCAAGTTAGAGCAGTGAACCACAATTTGTCTCTTTTATTGGTGTTAAATACAAAAAAGAAGTACTATACATTAGTGACCTCTGGTTGTGGCTTATTCATATCTATATCACTTCTTGTCCAGGTTATCATCACTGTCATTTTAATAGCCATTTGTCCTTTGTGGCAGGATTGCTGTTTGGCTGCCATATTGATCACAAGAAAGAACATCTACACTCTCATATTCACAGTTTGCTGCCTGCTTTCTTTGCATTTCCACTTCGTGTGTGCTCAGCACTTCTAAATACCAAGGCTGTCTTCATTCATTAGCTCGTTCCTTCAGTCAGTCATTCCTGCAGACCTAGAGGTGTAACTTGAGGTGCCAAGCACTAGCCATGCTGGATACAGTCTTCCTAGAACCTCAGTCCTTTTGAAATGGCTAATTTTTTCCCAAGTGAACGAATGCCCAAACTTGGCAGTAGAAGAAGTGTGGACTCTGTTCTCACTTTAGCCCTTCTGGGGTCAGTAGGCAATATTAACAGGGCTTGTTTAATTTATGTTACTTACTAGAAGGCTTTCTTGTCCTTGCTGCTATTTAGAAAATTGAGACACACAGACTAAATTAAGGGTGTTGAAAAGAATGCTCCATAAAATTTTCAACTATTTTTGAGATTTTTTACTCATTTCTTTTTCATTTGTTCAGATTTAATTCTATTTTTTAAAAAGCTTGGTCCTTACACAAAGAAAAAAAGAAAGGGAGGAGGGAGAAGTGTACATTGACATACTAAGTGAAAAACCTCAAGAAAAATTACAGTAAATTAAAATTTATTTCCCAAGGGACAGAACATATTTCAGTGGGATGAAGCAAGAAACTAAGAGACTTTCTATGAACAGCCATTTTTATTTAAAGAATAAGCTTTCAGGCAAATATAATTCTGCAGCCTCCTGAGGATAGCCTTTTCTCTTGTTAGGAATAATACCAATTAAAAAGTGCACAATTAAAAGCACTGAAAGTTTGTCAGTGAACATTTTCCGTGGAGCTGTGCTTTCTATCATGCTGTTGCTTGCTTAACATGCTTTGTGGTGCTGGTTTAGCATCTGTGCTGCCAGTCTGCAGACAGTAATTAGTTAACGCTGCCAAACATAAATGAATTGTGTCTGCTAAACTAAAGCACTTGCTAACAAATCAAACCTTTTGGGGGTATTTTACAATTTTCAAAGTATTTGATTTGACATTTTAGTTTCTTCTCACATGCTGCTTTCTCCCTGAGTAGCTCTTTTGGAGGAGGTGAAGGGTTTTTTTTTGTTTAAGTCCAGATCATATGTAGGATCTCACACAGCACACCTGAGAAGACAGTGCTGCAGTGTGTGTGTGGAAATGAGCAGGCAAGTGAAGAACTTAGAACAACTGTGCTGCCAAAGAAGATGTAGACTGAAATGATACCCTAAGGAAAGGGTTTGCAGGGAGAAGTCATCATGGACTGAGTAGAAATTGGTGGGGTTTTGCCAGCCATTGCAATTTCACCCTCAGCTTCTACTAATTCAACTTTTTGTGTAGGTCCTAACTCTCTGTCTTCAGCTTAGCTGTGTTCGGCATGGCTTGGCTGCCACCTTGTCCCCTTAGCCTCTTCTCCTGCTCCACAGGTTGTAATTACTTTTGACCTTTCACATTTTTTTTGTCAATAACAACAATATCGATATTAGATGAGTACTTCTTAATCCACCTTAAACTCCATGTCTATTGTATTTCTTCACCCTAATAAAGGGTGCTTTGCTTGAAAATGTATCTCCCTTTTAAACTCTATGATTTGTTTTCATAAAGGATCTCTTCCTTAAAGTTTGGTTTCTCTCACTACCATGCTTATCAGGCATAAACTCCCTGATAATAGCATGGATGTTAAAAACTATCCTACTGTTTAAAGGACTTGGAACCTAAAACATCTACAAAATCACATTTTATCGACAAAACCCCCCAAACTATCTTATTTCACTGAGGAGAAAAAGGCACCTTGAATCTTTATTTTTCCAATGGAACAAGCTAAGAAACTGTCCAGAGATGTCTCCGAGTTGTTAATGGTGGGCAATGGCACATAGGAGCTCATGTTCTTTGTTGTATGAAACCAGAACCCTTTTGAAATACTCATAAAAATAAGGACCTCATGGTTTACTTCACAGTTCTATTATTTATCTTTAAATGTACCTGGGTATTTTTTTCCTAGCATGAAGAAATATGACTGTGTGTTGTACTCTCAGGTAGTTTAATTTGGGGTACAGGTAATTATAGGAAATTTACCTCAGTATTTAATTCTTATGTTTAAAGTTCCTTCAATTTTTAAAAGCAAAGCTACTTTGTCTGATTTATGATGGCAGAGTAGAGTTGTGGGGGTGGGAAAAAAAAAACAGTTTTGTTCATTTTAACCATATGGTTCTCGAGTCCTTGAAAACTTCAGTTGTGTTAAACTTTGAAGGTGCCGTCATTTTTCATCGATCTCCTTGAAAATCCATTTCTTGCATAGAGACACACAAAAAAAGATGATTTCACAAAGTTATATGTTCAGAAAGTTGAATGAAAATACTCCATAGCTAATCTTGACAGTTCCAACCTGGAGAAAAACCAGCACCCCAGAACAATGCACAGTGAGTGTGTCTGTAATAGGATCCAGAAATCAATACACATGACCAGATTTTCCAATCCACCACGCTTATTTTTCAAACCCACCAGAGGTCTGGATGGGAGCATTTCCTATGTCAAGGAGACTGTGATGGAAGCTGTTGAAGATGGAATAGCTGTCTTGCATGCCAGTTGTCTTATCTCCTCACAGGGGAATGAGGGAAGGCATCAGGAGAGGAAAATCTCTTGTACCTTGTTTAATTGGAGATGGGCCCCCCGGGAAGGCGTAGCAATGGAGAAGCAGTCCCTCTGTTAGGAAGAGTCACTGAAAGCTTGAGTTCCTCAGAAAGCTTTGTGTGGCACTTGCTAGCATTCTTCCATGCTGGAATAACCCACATGGATTTTTGCTCCCACATTGTTTTTTAAAGCCGACACATTTTGGCGGTAGACTCTGCTGACTTTTCTGAACATCCAGCAGCCCAAGTGGAAGACCAGCAAGATGGCTATTGTGCATGCACTGACATAGCATTGTGTACATTTGGGAAACATTGGGTTTGCCAGACTCATGTAGGTCAAGTACTCGCATGGACTGGGACAAACCTTTCAGACTGGCCAAAGCAAGTCTGAAGTGACCCTGTGGTGCTCACACACTGCCTACATCTCGGGAAATGGACTGTTGAAGCTGGAGCTTTTATGAAAGAGATGAAATTTTACAGAAGGACAAAGAGTTTGGAAAAAACATTCTTGCAGAATTTAGCTCTACTCTTTTCATTTGCTTGTCTAGACAGCCAGTGTGCTTTGCTTTGGACTGCGCAGTTTTGATGGATTTTAATCCCCAAGCTATTTTTGATTCCTGGTCACATTTATGACATATACAGCCTTAGCTTTTTTTTCTCCTTCAAGATGCACGCATCCATAGACTTGAATGGGTGTAGGAAAGATAAATGGCTAAGGGAAAAGGAAATTAGCCTGAATGTTCTTAGAGCAGGAGCAAGGAGACTATATAAAGGCAGACTGTGTGACAGAGATAAAAACTAAATGAAAATTAAGGCTCAAGAGGAGGCCTGGATGATAGGGGGGAAAGGAAGTCCAAATATTTTCAGATAATACCCAAAAGATGAAATGTAAAAAATGCTCCATTAAATCCCATTTCCCCCTTACTTTGATATTTTAATTTCCCATTTCACTTTCTTTCATAATTTCCTTCTACCATTCTAGTGCTACTCACTCTAGTGCAAACCTGCTGTTGCAAATCATTTTCCCAAGGCCCATCCTCTAGCCCAGTAGTAGTCGGTGTCTGTGCAGATAAATATTGATACATATCAGAATACAGAGCTGACAGAAGGGTTCACTTCACTTTCTGAGATTGTAGCTTGGAAGTTCAGATGTGGGCAGTCAAAACAGTGAGAGGTATGTGCCCTTCAGAAATAAAATGGCAAAACTGGGATGTGCAAAATGCAGGCATGCTTTACATCATCGTGGGATACTTAAGTATCTCTAGAAACAGCTTCAGTTGTTTAATTATTTTCGTTTTGTTGCAAGTTTCTTATGCGCAATAATAATTTGTCCACTCAGATTTATGTTATTGCAGGCTTCAGTCCAGCAAAGCACTTAAGCACTCGATTAACTTTAAGCACATAAGTAGTCCCATTGCTGGATTGGGGCCGTAATAAAGGAAAAGAATGTTTCAGGAGAAATGGTGGTTTTTGGGGGGCGAGTGGGTGTGTTTTTTGTTTTGTTTAAAGTGTCAACAGCATAGTTTATTTAACTGCCTTTTAGACGCTAATCTTATTAGCAAAATTGGCAGGATTAAGAGGCTATTAGACAAAATCTGTGTGTTTTCACATCAGTTAAAATCTGTACTGTATTCCCTTGGAATACAACAACTCCGTTGTGCAATAACTGGATTTTATTGTAACCAAGTCACTTAAGATTGCATTAAAATACATTTATTAAATCACTTGGCTACTCTAGTCTGTTGGGTTAGAAGTTGAAAATGCAGAGAGGCTTTTCTGACTTTGGAAGGGTATTTTGTAGGATTTCTTGCAGTTTTTCTTCATCAATCAAGCTACATTTGTTTACCAAGCAACATGTAGTCAATGTTAATTTTATGGACATTCTGCTGGGTCCAGAACGAAGCCATCTGTCCCCAAAGGTGGCTGGGGTGAGCAGTCTGTCCATCACATTGGTGTGCTCCAGACGGTGAGGACAATGGATGCCGTCAAAGTTTGGCTGCTTTGTTTTCTTATTGCAGGCAGAAAACCTACCACAGCAGTTCTGTCCCTCTACTTCCTGCATCTTATCACTTTCAGATACACATTTTTGCCATGAAAAAGCTAGTAATCAATAAGACTCATTGTATTTGTATGTGGAAACCTTAGTACTCTTAATGAAAAAAAAAAACAAACAAACAACTTTGTTAAAACCAAGAAATAAAATCTGGCAGCAAAACAGAGCTTTAAAAATACAAATAATAAAATCTGCTCTGTCTCTTTAAAAAATAAACAAAAGCAAATGTCACCAAGGAAAAAACAGTGTCTCTAACTATGTCATTTATTTATTTCATATAAGGTTTCTGGTATTAATAGAATAAATAACCTGTTTGTTCAGAATTCACTTGTTTTAATATTTCTGGCAGTGTTTTCCTTTTCATGTTTTTTAAAATTAAAATACAAAGCTTTATATATAGGTGCTGCTATGTTTGTATTACAGATTCATTTACTCTGACAGCTGATATATTCATAATTGTGGTAGAATAGTGGCTTCAGTGCTCGGCCCTGCTGCTTTGATAGTAAGTAAGGTAACTTTTAACATTTATTGATGGTCTGGGGGATGGTTTGATGGAAAAAGTAGAATTGTTGCAAAGTAATTCCTCAGGTTCTTCTGAAGTTTATTATTGACTGCTTTGATCTTTGTTCTGCAGATGTAGAAATAACATAGCCTACAATCTGTAGGTGTTCTCCGCGCTTTTTCCAACTAATTGTTTTGTGCATCTAACAAGATGCAAATTTACCCAGATCTGTCTACAAAGAGGCTTCTCTCCTGCCTGCTCTTTTTTGTAGAGAATCAAGCAACGCTATTTTTACCTACTTCTAAAAATTGATCCTGAGTGTGTCTTTTGACGTGCCTGCTTTCCCTCACCACTCTCAGGCATCATCAGCTACCTGCCTGTGTTGCAGGCAGGAATGTGGGACTGAACCAGGAAGGAGAACAGCTCAAGATGGAAAAGAGCTTTCCAAAGTGAGGAACTCCACCGGCTGTAGGCAGATACTGAGTGTTACGTACTGGTTTATCCGTTTCTTATGCAGTGATTTACAGGCTGCTGGGCTCAGCCTCAGGATTGCACAGACCTGCTCACTCTATGTTTTAAACCAGACAAATCCAGACATCAGTAGCAGAGTATCTGCAGTGGCCTGGAAGCTGGGCAAATATATAGGTGGTCAACTTGAGGTGAGTTCTGCAATACGATAACTCTTATCTGAGCTACTTAATTTTAAAAAGTGCCAATATCCCCATACTAGAAAGTGCAATTGGTGAGTGTTGAAAGCTAAGGACATCGGATGCTTCTTCCTTACACATGGACTTAAGAGGTGAATAGCTTCTCAAGTATCCTTTTACCTTTTTATAAGCTGCTCCTCATGCCCTAATACATTTATACAACTCTTATTTGTGAGTGGAATGTTTCTGAATCCTCAGGAGAATCAGAACATCTCATCACTTTTACATCCAAATTTAATTTAATTGCATTTCTCAGGTTTTTTTAATGTTGGATCCTTTTCAGCAACCCTCTCACTTAGCAAAGCTAAATTTCCACTTGAATTTGATGCGAAAAATGCTTGAATAAGGAGTACCGTGAAGACTCAGTTCTCATCCTTCTAAGTCATTAATAGTTATTAACTTGATTCCAAAAGTGCTGAGCACCTAAAGCTCTTAGGAGAGATTAGCACTGGAACTGCTGATACTAAATTCCTCCTCTGGAGAGTACACAATACCTCAAAGTCATTGAGAGGGGCTGGGTATAAGAAAGCCACTTACACTCTACACTCCCCATCCAAACTTCTCAGTGGCATGAGGAAGAAAGATATAAGGACTGTCAGCAGAACAGGTGTGATTTCCTGCATACTGGGAAATCTGCAAAGGGGCTGTCACTCAGGCAGGGTTACTCTGATATCGCTGATGGCATTGCATGCTTCCCTGCACACCGTTCGGAGCTTGGTCACTCCTCATCCTGCATTCATGGTAGATCACAGCAGAGCACGATTCTTAGGGGTTAGGTTGCATCTGCTCCTTTAAAAATAGGAAATATAAAACCCTAATGTGACACTGAAAAGAAATATTCCAGAATACAGGAAGTTTTCAAATGTGTAGCATTTGATACTGATGCATTCTCCATTAAATATAATTTTTAAAACTACTGGGTTTGGATGTGTAATAGTGGTTATTGCTGCTTATAGCCTGTAGCCTGCAAAATGTTCATAACTCTTTTCTAGAAGGTTGATGATATGACAAGACTGGTAGTACTGCTGGCATCCTGACCTTGGTGAAATAAATGAACAAAACTCGGACTGGTTTCATTTAGATCACAAAATTCACTTTGAACTCAGCAGTGGAAGAAATGTAGTGCATATCATGGACTAGCTAAAATAGAAAAGCAAGAAAAGCTAACCTATTTTGGTTTATTAAACTTCAAATTCCATGCTTAATTTCCCTGCCCTTTTGTTGCTTGCTGTCAGTTACACATTTTGTTAGTAATAAATTGGACCCATAAATAACTACACCCCAAATTAATTTTTAAAAATTATTTTAATATAACTTCCATCAGAACTTAAATTTTCAGAAGCTTGTTAAAATGTAGAATATGCTCACCTCAATAAGCATGAACGTATGTATTCATACGTATGTCTGCATATATATTCATGAAAGTATATAATGAATCTAGATATTAGATTTTTTCTTAGAAAATAATGTCACAACATATTCAAGATGCAGTAATGTATTACTTTTTTGATTGCTTTAAAAAGCCTTGAGTTCTTGTAGAATATGGTTTAGTGGGTCAAACATCCCCTTTCCTCTCATTTATCAGCCTTTTGATCTTGTGTCAGTTCTAAATGTTGGCATGCTTAGGCCATAACAGTGTGCTGCAAGATCACAAAAAGGCACAGTTATATCTTTAAAAACTTATGGGCATCCTGGTGCTACATCCCAGCGTAGCATAGCAGATGTGGTATTGAGTTCCCCCAAGTCTTCACTACCCCTTTGTCTATTATTTTTTTTATAGTTTTGTTCTGCATTCCTTCCACTCAACCTCAAGTAGATGGAAGCCTGTTAGTTTATTACTTACATATGTCTGCACCCTTTTACCTCAGCAGGGAAAGACAAAATATCGAGGAGGACTGTAGGTTTGGGATGGTCAGCTAATCCTTCCCCACCTTGAACTAATTGCCAGGCTGATGTGTTATTGTGCTGAGCTCTGTTCTTCAGTGCATTGCCAGTGGGGTTTCAATTTGTAGAAGCATAAACAGATACTAAAGTAAAAAGAATGGTGCAGTGATTTGTTAGCAGAGTTCAGATCAAATTATCACAGCGGTCCCCTGCTGACAGTCCTAACAATTACCTCCTTTTTCTTGGTCTTTCAAATGTTTTCTGTTTCACTTATGTCTTGGTAAATAGTGTGTTTCTCACTGCGCTTTATTTATTTACCTACAAAAGGGAAAGAAATTGAAACTTCAGCTTTCATTCAAATGTCTGAATGTCTATATATTTTGTCCTAACTTAGATACCTTAATAAGGTTTTGTTTTCTTTTGTTTTGTTGTTTTTGTTTTTTTTTTTTAAGTATAGGCAAGGTAATTAAAAAGGGCTTCAGCTTTCTAGCACGTATCTGCTTTTATAACATTTTCTACCTCTTTTGTAGTTTCGATCATGGCAGTACAGATCTTATTGAAATTTAAAAACTTTTGAGAAGAGCAACTACTAAATAGGAAATGAATAGAATGCTGCATACATTAAGCAATATTAAGAGTTTAAAGCATTTGAATCCTATTTTGAAGTCAAATTGGATGTGTGTCAGTAGATATTATTCCTTTTTTATGGAATATAGTCAGTTGATGTTCTGTAGAAGTTGTCTAGAATTAACTTTAACATTTGTTTCCACTCTTTTTTCCCCTGTTTCTATTTTCAACTCTTGACTTTCACTTTTGCATAGTTACATTTGCCTGCTTCTTACAATTCTAGTGGGACTGATTTATCATCATTTGCTAACATATCTGTCTCAAAATCTGAGCTTTGATCAGGTTGTATTTTATAACTTACATCTGTTCTATGTTTAACCTTTTGTAATGCTGTTTCTCAAAAATATTATCTAGTTTAACAAAAGAATCATGTTAGTCTAAGCATTCTGTTAAACCTAAAGGAAGAAAAATCCTACATACCTGTCTATTCTGTTGTATTTTTGTTACTGTTTCATAGTCTCTTTTTCATTAAATCCATAAATCTGTCACACCCTGACTTTTTCCTGTGATTGCTGCTGGACTATAAACTCCATCTTCCTGTTTCTTCTCTACCTTTTTTTTTTTTTTCCCCCACAATTCCAGCTTGTGCTTCGCAGCAGCATCACTACTCTGGCCCGTTTGCTGCTGCAGGATCTTGCTCTGGCTTTTAAAAAAACGTAAAAGTGGTGATTAAAAGTGCTCCCACAGTGGGCTGCTGGGGACAGCAGAAAGCTTCTTGGTTTTGAACACAATGACTAAAACTAAAAATTCTGGGTGAGACTAAGTCGCAAGTGAGACTAAGTGAGGCAATAATCGTCCCACAAAGATGAGTCGTTGCAATGAGATGGATGGGTAGTAGGTTTGGTGAAGCACAGAGTCACATCTGCATGTTCTGTTGCTACCTAATCTGCCTTCAAGAAAGGAGATTTCATTTAAAGGACTTACCTTCAGACTGGCTCTGTCAGACTTGGTAACACTGGGACAAGAGTGAGACTTGTGAACAAGCCTTTAGAAAGTTTTCATCTGTTCCCCAGCTTCTAAATAAATTAACCTTTCCCAACACTGAGCAGGCTACTAATACTGATGAAATAATGAAATGTTTTTGCTTGGAATTTTTTTCCCACCCTTGGAAGTGAGGGGTAAAGTCAACCCTACTCTGCTTTGCTTTTGAGGGAAGTGCAGCCATTGTGTGAGGGCCATCAGCAAGGTAACACTGCCCACGGGCCTGGGGGAGAAACGCTGTTGATGCCAGAGTGCCCTGGGACTACTTCTGTGCACTGATGTGGCCACACCAGTTGCCTGAAAATAGCCTCAGCTGTTCTCCAGGAGCTAAGAAGCTTTTGAAGTCTTTTTGGCTAAGTCCGCAGCCACAGATAGTAAATGCATAAACTGCTTGATCTTGACTGTATTGGTGTCTGGATAAATCTGGCCTGGGGACCCAGTCGTAGAAGAAATACTCACGAAAATCTAGGTAATTCCAACTCACGTGTCTTTCCAAAGCAGTAGACAATTTTAATACAAATGGAGGTTTTATTGGCATAGGGGCTGAACTCAGTCTTGGCATAAATGGATTCAGAGGAGCTATACTTGCTTGTAGCAGAGCAAATTTTGGCTTCAGGAGTGAAGATATAAAGCACTGAGAAGCTATAAATTTTGAGCCAGCAAGGACATTACAAAAGGCAGAAGGATAACTGGTATGACATCACTTCCTTCTAAAAGATTATGAGCTATGGAAAAAGATTAGTGTCTTTGCTGCAAATAGCTTAGAAAACTTGGGCAAGTATGTTGAACGTATTGGATGGATCAGTGACAGCAAATACACCTGTATAGTGATTAATTAGAAACAACAAACCAAAGCATGGCCTCACAGGTAGAAAGTAACATAGAGCATAACCAGTGTATTTGGAGTACGTTTGGATGAAAGGAAAAAAAAGCAGGATGACAGTCAATAACAGTGTTGTGAATGAAGGAGCAGTTAATGAATGAAAGGTAATGGTAGAGCTGGAATTGAACAATAACACTTACTGCTCTTTGTCACTTGAGCCACTTCTCAAGAAAGGTATGCAGCACTGTCCCTGCTTGTAAGTAGGGAAATGAAGTGGCAAACCCAGGAACTGAAATTATTTTTTCTGGAACCCTTCCAGTATTGTAAATACGAGACTAAAGAGATGGCAGTTGACTATTTTTCTGTACAAAGATTCCCCTGGTAAAAGTCTACATAGAAAATATTAATCCTATTTCACTGCGGTTTTTTATCCTGGAAACTTGCAAGATTCTGTTCTGCATGATTTAATCTCAGAAATTATTCACTGTTGCCAAAATGTTAAAATTTGTATGGGGAAATTCTTTTGTGGAGTTCTTGTTTGCTCCTATATTGTTCTTTCTAAGATGTAAATATTGAGATAATTTATACCAGACATTTATACTGTTTTCTATTCTCAAATTGTTATTTCAAGGTGTTGAACATTTTACCTTATCTCTAGTAAGTTGCCTGGGCTAATTTGTTTTTTGTTCTGGATGTGCACCAGTCATAGGCAGACCAGAACCGCATGTTCTTCTACAACAACCACAGCTGACTTGTGGTTTTCATGTTGATTTTTAATTTGGTAGCATACCTGCCTATACAACTCCTTTGATGAAGGCAGTAGAGAAGAACTGGTTAATGGAATATAATTTTTGCTCAAAGGAGCTCACAAAATGTTCATCTTGAAAAAAGCAGGAGCCTATTTAAGATAAAAAACATAAGCAAGTGTAAGGCACTTCTTAAGTCTTTGACAAAGGTCTCAGGTGTGGGGGGGTTAAAGCGATATCTTGTTCCTCTAAATATTTCAACAGACAGACAGACTTTTGATTGCATTATCTATTAAAAAAATTGCTTTGAACCTTCCGCCAATGCAGGCCACTTGTGCTT
Organism: Myiozetetes cayanensis; assembly: GCF_022539395.1. Lineage (NCBI taxonomy): Eukaryota > Metazoa > Chordata > Aves > Passeriformes > Tyrannidae > Myiozetetes > Myiozetetes cayanensis. The sequence continues at coordinate 6,023,396 of NW_026087270.1, forward strand.
TCTCAAACCAACAAAGGTTCGGTCAACAGATAAGAATTTCTGACCGTGGAAGGGCAGCTGCTTTCCTTTCATCTTTTTCCTGGAGTGTATATGAAATGTTTGCTTAGCCTGGCCCTGCTATCACGAGGACTTTTTTTTTTTCCTTAATCCTTCCTCTAATTTGAATCCTACACCCAGTGTGCAAATAAGACATGAAGAAAATTTAGATTTTGGCAGTGCAGGGTAATCCTGCTGGATGCTGAGTACTTCAGCCCCAGTTCAGCACAATACCTAGCCTTATCTGACTATACATATTCTTATCTGTAAGCCTAAACTTAAGCATATGATTAAATGCTCTGATTGATTAGGACTAATGATCCTCGATGAAGTACTAAGCCCTGTGAGAGAAGTTTGTTTTACAGGCAATTTTGCTGTTGTTTTTCTTCTATTGTTACTTCCCACCAGAGGAGGTAATTAACGAAGTGTTTGTTTTAAGAACACCAGAGCAATTTCTGTAATTTTTTTTTTTTATCTGTTTCTTCAAAATTCACTTGTGACCAGCCTTGTGTTTATTACTCTTTTATTACATATTTTTCTTCAAAAGCAAACATGATCTCTAGAAATTGTGCCAGTGATATCCAGGTATGTCTCTTCCTTCTCAAGAAGCCTAATCTATGTGCAATGTTAATGAGAAAAATATTAAGACAAAATGCGTAAAATTGCTTTCCAGAAAGGTTCAATCTATATGTAAATGTAGGGCTGAATACAAGAGAACTGACTAACAGTATCCTGAAGGAAAGATGGTATTCACGTAGCCTGGATCATTATAAATGTATGCTTTCAGATGCTGCCTACTTTAACATTATATGACTTCCTAATGAGAAAAAAATTTGTGTTTTATTTTACTTCCTTCTTGCTGTCTCTCAGCCTCTCCCTCTTTCTCTCTGTCTTTTCATTTGAGCCAGCTAAGCCTGGGGGAGTGAGTAGTATCGTGAAAACGGGAAGTTTGAGTTGTTGATTTTTGTGTGACACCTGGAAAGGATGAATGTAAGGCAGTAACAGGTCACCTAATGATCTGTGAGATTTTGACTTCCATAGATGTTTAATAAGGATCTCTTGTCTGCATGCCATATCACTTGAAACAGTGTGGAAATCAAAGCTCAAAGAGTATGTCTGAACAGGGAAAAAGCTGTCTTTCCTGCGATGTTGCCGTAGCAAGCGAGTTTCCTGAGGCAGACTCTGAGCAGGAGACTATCAAGTTCTTCTATCTGTGTCTTGCAATAAGACAGTGCCCTGGCTGATACTGCGAGCACTGATTCCTGAATACCCAGTTTGATAGCATCAGACTGGGAGGCAGTAATGAAGGATAGCAACTTCTCACATTTTATCCATGAGGAGAGGGAATTCTTCTGGATGGATTTGTTATGAGCAAAGTGTCTCACTGTCCTGCCTATGTCATCCTAACCACCACAGTAAAGCTTTTGTGGGACTTTACAAAGAAAGGAATGGAGAGAGTTTGGAGACATGTGAAGGACAAGGCAGCAATCGAACCTTACATTTTCTGAGGGCTGAGAGGATCTATTTACCCTAGCAGGATTCCATTAAGTTTTCTTAGCATTAAACTGCAAGTATTTTAAGCTACTGCCCTCTGGAAGAGAAGCCATGTGCTTTCATGACACTCAAACTTTGATCCTAAGTTGCTGTAAAGCTCCAGTTCAGCAATATGCTTGTGTGTGCTTGATTTTAAATACATGAATACTTACAGTGACAGAATGGTCAAGAGCAGCATGAAGTCTACTTTGCTTCACAGTTAAGCCAGTATGTAACTTATGAGTATGTTGTATTATCAGTCTAGGGCACCTATTTCTATACAACCCTGCCTTGGAAATGCATTCCCTAGAGTTGGTGGGATTTAAGTGCATACTTAATTTAGGAAGAGCAGGGGAAGACCACATATGCTTGATTTATATGCGGTTTATCTTCTGGTGGCCTAAATAACTTCTCACATCCTGATTCAAATTCTTAGGCTGTTTTAATGTTTTTTTTCCTCCCAAGACTTTTCTGGAAATGCTCTGTTGTTTCTTTCATAAAACCATTTTGCTGTGCCTTTCAGATTTTTTTTTTTTTTTTATCATCTATGCAATTAGTAAATAATGGCTGAAGGTCTTCTTTCCTCGTCTGTTATTGATTGATTAATTTTTGTGTGCCTTATGTAGAAACATAAATCTGTTTCTAGAAGTTTTGGCCTCAGTGCCTTGCATATGAAAGTCTATGTGTGGTTATTTCCCAGATTCATGTAAATAATGAAATCTGAGCTAGTTGTTTCAGTATTGAAAATTTGTATTATTCGAAGACAAAATCACTAGCTGGGAGTTCAGAGGGAATGAAGGATATCCTGTGCTGAGAACCATGTTTGCTGCTGACTCTTGACATCTGAGAATTACCACCTCTGTGATAAGTGGGCCTGGATTTTTTCACAGGCGTAAATTTTGAATAATAGTCTTGATCTGGTGCCAGTGGAACCAACAAGAATGTGGTAATTTACTTCAGACTATGCAGAATCACAAGGAATTGAAAAGTGTAAATTAGGAAACCCAAATGTTTTAGAATGAAGTCTCCTTGAAACAAAAGTATTTCCCTGTTTTTTTGTTGTTTGGTTTCTGGGTTTTGGGTTTTTTTAATGATGCCTTGGTAGCACTAAACTTTCTCTCTAAGGAAGATAAAAGGTCTACCATGGCTTTCTTTGCTTATTTTCCATAACACTGCATTTTTCATATGAAAACAAACGTTTTGTGTTAGATTTATCTGTTGTCAAGGCTATTGTTGACGATACAGCATGGCTGCTATCTGCCACGTATCTGCTGGGTTTGTGTCTACAGCAACTGTAAGCCCTTGTAGCCTGATTTCCTGTATTACACAGGTCACAGAATTTGATGAGGGTCACAGGAGGGACCCCATAGTAGCTCCATGTAGACAGAAGCAAAATACCAAGGGGAAAAATTATCATCAAGAGTATTAGTCAACAGCATGTTGAGATCATGCTGTAGTTTCGATTATTTAATGCATGGTTGTACCAGTAGGTCTGTAGTTGAAAAACCTCTAGGAAAAGGACTGGGTGGGATTTTGTCTCTCAAGGGTTTGTAGCTGTCTTTATAAATCCCCACACATGCAGTGGGATGTGGTCCATTTAATCACTATGGGAAAACGTGAAGTGCTGCCAGTATTCCATATAGACTTGTTGCATTTACTCACCAAGTCATGCATGCATTCCCCAAGTGTTGCTGTTTGAAATAAGTTTAATTTCTGTGATCACAAGACAGCATTTTGTTACTTTTGCAAGATTTCAGTTGCTAAGATGCATTTTGATTATGCTGATCAAAGAGTCATTGAGCATTGGAAGTTCATATTGGCTGTGATTCTGCCTGACGTATTTTGCACTATGTCATGTCTAACTCTTTGCGATGATTAAACATTCATTTGCACCGACTGGGGTGCCTGACAGTCTTACATCATAAAGCACTTTATTCAGTGCAAATTAGGATTCAGTACGCTCCTCTGTGGGGGATTTTCCCACTAATGACATATGTAAATAGCACTCATTCATTCTAATATTAAGGGGAAAGGTACAGAAGCATGCAGATCTCCTAATGAATCTGTGTTATACCTCAGATGAAAGGAAAACAAAGTGGTTTTCAGATGTTAATTTTGTTATCTGCACACACTGTGTTCCCCTCTAGTCCCTCAAAGTTGAGATACACAGAATCAGATTTATAGAGCCTTTATGTTCACAAAGGCGGTTTGTTATAGAGGTACCCATGCATGCACACTTTCCGTGACAATATGGAATCCCTTCCTTCAATGAAGAAAAGGAAGAAATACAGCCATATTATTCAAATGTGAACCCTAATATATTGGGCCCTTCTTTGTGTGCATGTAAAACTTTTTTCCCTGCTCTTGCTCCTGTGGCAGCATAACACACAGATAACAAAGCCAGATGACTTCTGTCAGCGTGAAATATTTGTATTTTTATTGGCAATATGCTCATGTGGAATGTAAAAGGTATATTGTTCCTTGAGTCGATAGCCCTTGTTATCCACCGTGCCTTGGATGCATTTAATAATGTTCATTTGCTTGGTTTTAGGACAGCCACAGAAGAAATATTTGAGTCTTAACATTTTGTGAGTGAATTTTGGTCATTTTCTTTGCCTTTCATTCCTGAAGGTCTTCCTTTAGGTTTGTTTTCCTGTGGGCTTCCACAGAGGCACAGGTCCACATGGTGGGCTTGTCCCAGCTCTCTGCTGGGACAGGTAGCCCCAACATTTTTTTTTTCTTTCTTTTTTAAGCAGTGTTTGAATTAAAAAAACAAAGCCAACCAAAAACAAATGAGCAATTCAGTGCTGTTTAACCTCCATAGGCAGAGTAGTTTACTCCTCTATTTTTCTGTGAGGAATAAGTGGTGTTCCTTCAAATCTGCGTTGAGCTGAACTCAATGCAGACATCGTCTGTAAATGGGTCAGGCAGTCATTGAAGTGAGCAGTTGGCTACATTTGTGCTAACTCTAGTCTTTTTGGTTTTTGCCAGAGGAAAAAGAATTCTAATTTCTATCAGTCTAAATTGTGCTGGGCAGCATTATCAGCTGGAAAGACCCCTCTGATTTGACAGGCCCCACTGTATGATGATTAATTACTACTCAGCTTCATTGGACTTTTCTAATTTCCTTTTGCCACTAGCTGTAGGCAACAAGCGATAAGTACTGCTCTTATTATTTTGTGCAAAGGAAAATGTCTATTACTGCTCTGTCCTACAAGTAATCAGAATAAAAAGACAGCTGATCGGAAAACCTGTGAGGATCATTCTGTCTTTATTTATCCTACCCTTGCTTTATTCCTGTGCTGCTTCTACACAGAAGTTGTTTTACACAGTTGCCTGTCAAAATAAGAAGATAAAATCATAAGCTCTATCAAAGTGGTTGACATTTTGAAATTTGTATAATGATTTCATGGGAATTAATCCTCAATCTCCAAATAAATCCTCACGAAAATGCTAACTTAACTAGGAATCTTATACCACAGAGTGTAAAACAATTCTTAATCTTCCTTTTCTATTTTAATAGAAATGTATTATATTAGAAGGCTGCCTTGTTGAGAAAAATGATAGCATTATTGCCAAATGCAAGAAGAGTAAGAACTTTACATAACACATTATGAAGATTTTACTGAGACACTGAATACTCTAAAGTATACCAAGAAGAAGATACACTGCTAAGAACTTGTCAAGGACTTCATTGTTAGAGATAAAAATCAATGCTTGCAACTTTTATATCTTTGTTCTAAAGAATCTTCTCAAGTCATTAGGCAAATTCCAGTGAATTAATTCCAGAAAAGCCACCTGAGTTGCTTCTGTATTCTACATGTTTAAGAGATGCCATAGAATTTACTTTCAGAGTGAAGATATTAAATGCAAACTGGCTAACAGCAAAGCTTGTCTGCACAGCATGTGGGAATGCTGTGCCAGGATAGAAGTGTGTATAATTGCAGTAAAGTTATATGCTGTCTGGACAAATTACCTAAAAATGTGACTTCTTACCTGTAGGTTTAGCTGTAGCTTCAGTTTTAAAGTTGACTAGGTCACATCTGACAGGGGTGGATGTCCTTAACTGCAGCAGATCTATTTCAGAATGTTTTCACACTTAGGGATTTAGAAATAAATTGAACTTACAAACCTAAAAGGTGTGCAGTTAGAACCTCGGGTGTTTGTGTGATTTTGATCAGATTTGCACAGCTACCACAAGAGTGAGGGAGTCAGAGAATATGTGTGAATCTGCAGTTGTTTTGGTTTTTGGTTCTGTTTTTAAACTGAAATGCAAGATGTTAGCAAGATTTGGAAAAAAAAAAATGGAAACAAGTTGGTTTAAGGCACGAAATAGTGGGGGAGAATCTCATCCTGAACTATCTCCCATCAGGAGCACACAGCACTTATCATCCCATCCTGTCTGAGGATGTAAATTCCAGGCCTACTGCAGTCTTCGTAAATATGGATGGCCTTTGTGTGGAAGATGTATACAGCTAGCAAGGGGCAGAGAAGGGATATTTGCATACAACTTTCACATCTGCTGAACCCCAGAGTCTGATTAGTATCTGCATTCCTTTCCCCAAATAAACAGAGAACCAAATGGCTTGCAGATCTCCTGAAACTCCTCTTCCCCTGTCCAAAGCCTTCTCTAGCCTCTTCCTTAGGCCTCTGCAGGGTGACACTTAGTGACTGGTGAAGAGACCAGAGGTGCCACATCCATGGTCACTGCAGGGGCAGGAACTGAGCTTCTCTGGACAGAAGAGCTGGGAAAGGATTTCAAGGTGGCTGATCCAGTGTGAAGATTCCAGACGACTGACAGGGAGCCAGTTTGGCTAGCACATGCTCAGCATACCCATGATTCAGGACATTGTACAGAATTATTTTTTTCCCAGATGTAATTACTTTCTTTTTTGCTTTGCAGCCAACAAAAGTCAATGCACTGGCAATGTATGGGCAGCATAGATGGCAGTGCTATTTTACTTGACACAACCACAGCATTGTTATTTACTGTAAAGTGCTTGTGGTACTGTTATCAGGCTGGTAGTGCTACTGTAATAGTTAGGGACTTCATGCAGATAGTGTAAAATAGACTGGATTATATTCTTTCCTCCCACTTTATCCCTTTCAGAATCTGGTCATTATTCTCTTAGTTTAGAGTAGCTCAGTCTCAAGGGGAGGGAACAAGAAGCTGAGTGTTTCACTTGAGAAAAATATTGTAGTTCAGGCCCCTGTGTTACAGTGAAAAATACCTTGTATGAATGCTGAAATTATATAGTCTTATTGGTAGCAAATCAGAGGTTAATAAGTATCTCAACAGGTATTGTAAAGCACTCTTTAGTTGCTAATGTTTCTAGTGGAAATACTTTATTCTGTACTGGGCTGCAGTACAATGTACAGCATACTCATTGAGACACAGAATTGTAGTATCCTGTTCCATCACTATAATCTGAATAGGACAGCACATTCAGAGTTTGTTCAATCACTTAAACAGGTAATAACTACTTTTTAGTGATCTGGATGAGGAGATACATATATACATTAAAGAGCTTATCTTGAGGTGATCAATAACTATTTAGCAAACCAGCTTCTTTTAGCAAATAAGATGGAACATTCATCCACTGCTGACAGACACAATTTTTCTCCTGCATTTGTGGATGACTCACTGTGCAGTTTTGTCTTGCAGTCTATATCTTTATATACTTAAACAAGGTTGGGTGGGTTCCAGAGAAGTGTCAAGAAGCAACAACAAGCACAGCGATAACAGGGCAGGCAAAATTTCTGCATCCCTTTGACAAAAGGGTCTGCCCTAAGTACTAACAGTTCCCACAGAGGGTGGGAAGGAAGTGGAAAGCTGTCTCTCCTGCCTACCATGGGTGTGCATCTGCAGAAAAGGAGATGTGCTGCTCTAACAGCTAAGGGAGCTCCAGGGAGCTTATGGCTCCCCAAGGCATAGGGACTTGTTTTTCACCAACTGCAGCATTGGTCTTGGTACCATCAGTATCTGCTTCTACTGCTGTTGAAACATCCTCTTGAGGTTCAAGGAGTTCATAATGTTAAAGGACAGACAGCACATAAGTCCATGTCAGAAATAAGCAAAAGAAGGTAGGCTCTATTCCTGGTGATACCTTCCGGGCTGCTTTGCAGTTCTAACAATTAATATTTTAATAGATTTAAAATTATTCTCCTTTACTACGTATAAAAGTAGGATCTTCCAACTCTTTCTAGGATACTGCTTCTACTTTTCTACATAGCTATTTGCCACAAATCTTATTTTCATACTGATCACTATTTATTGTTGCTGGAAAATAGTATATGTTGTAGTGTTTGCCTTATCGATGCAAAGGGATAAAAGGCATCCTCAAATTAGCTGTTCTTTAGGGACAGAAATTAAAACCACATCTGTGTAGATGCTAGAGAAAAAAGGAATTCCCAATATTATTATTTATTTGAAGTGAATGATTTTTGAAATACATAGTGATTTTGTAAAACCTATGCAATATTTTTTGTCATATGCATGCCAGATAATTATAGTATAGAGTTTATTCATTTAATTTGGACTACTTTAGGATGTGAAATATATAATGGTGCAACTGCTTTGTTCTTTTTCTAATAAAAGGTAGGAGCTTTTGAGTGTTATTAGACTGAGATAAGCTAGGCTTCTCTATAGCACAATTTTGTATGTCTCAACTAGCAAAAGCCTTTGAAGTCCTATGAATCTTTCTGCTTGTTAATTCTTCCATTTGTTTGATTTTTGGTACAAAGAAAATGAAAGAATATGATGAGATTATGGCATTTTAAGTCAATATTTATTAAAAAATCAATCTCGATGAAAATCTGCCCATCCCTCTAATTAGATGAGGCAACTTGAGGTTGATTTTTAATTGCAAAAGTAATTACACGGAGCAGATAGCCAGTGACATTTGATTATCTAGGTGATTGATTAAAAAGCCTAGCTCACAGAGCAGATTGTCAGCCAGGGGAATCGAGACAAAAGAGCAAATTAAAAAAGTTGTCCTGTTAGTAATCACAAAATTCAAGGATGAAATTACAAAGCTAAACACCTCCAATCCACGTCATCTTCATCACTCAACTGTCTGCAGCATGCCTGAGCTCGAAAAAGGATGATAAAGAAATGGATTACTTTTAAAAGGATGAAGTATCAGGAAATATAAAAATAAAAGAGCAAAGCGCTGCTGAGAATAGGGATTTCAACCACACAAGCAAAGAAATAGAAATGTCTCTAAATTGTGACAGAGTTCATTTTCCCTGTGCTCTTATGAAAGCTCATTAAAACCAAGCAGGTTTAGTCATATTACATATGATGGGTAGCAAAATATGTTTTTAGTGACAAATCTTAATGATTATTTAAGAATCTAGTCTGGGTGATCCCTTCCTCCTCCAATATGTGTATTTTACATATTTTTTTAACTGATTGCAGGCTGTAACTGGAATAGGTATCACTGGTGCCTTTCATAAAGAATGTTATAAAATGTTCATGAAATTCATATATAAGGTAATGTGAATAAAGTGAGAAACAGAATGAAAATTATCTTTGTTTATAATATCCTATTTGATTTTTAGTTTTATGATGCTTCCCCCTTGGCTGTGCTATTCTTCTAAGTTTGTCCAATGCGTTGATGAGCTACTAGTCTAGTGTGTGGCATCCCTCATGTAGCAGGGAGGGTGGAACTAAATGATCCTTAAGGCCCCTTCCAATCCAAGCCTTTCTATGATTCTATGACTCTAAGACATTTTGAAAGAGATCCTCACAACGGGCTTTGATATATGTATAATGGTGAACAGTGTGCTTCCATTGACTGTGGAGGCTTTGGATCAAGTTCAATGTGTGTCTTTTTTTTTCTTTTTTTTTAACCTTGAAAAATTACTGATGTGTTTTATCTGAGTTATCAGACTGTTTTGGCCAAATAGGCTTTGACAGAATCATTCCAGTCAGCTCAAAATGGTATTTAAGCCTGAAACTTATTCATGAAAAAAACCCTGTGTTTTCTAAATCATCACATGACTTCTTGGTATCACTTTCCTGTCATTTAAACAGGGGTCTGTCATTTTCTATACCACGGCTACCTGAAAAGTGTTGCAATAGCAAGGGCTGAGGTTGAAAAGCAATTACTCTTTAATTGGAACCAGAAATATATGCATAGAATCTTATAATTTATTTAATTAGAACAAAACAACCAAGAAAAGAGGAGAAAGTGAAATTTTCTATGTATCCCATCCACAATCAATTAATGTACAGCCCATTGGCCTTCAGAACCCTTGAGAACTCAAGTCCAGCTACTGTCAATTGGTGGCAAGTGGTGGATTTACCACTGTGGGCATCAACATCCCCAAAACAAAGCCCCTACAAATAAACAAAAACCCAAACAACAACAAGAAAACTAAAATAATCGCAGGAAAGTCAAATTATTAAACAAGGTTGAGTGTCTTGACGCATGTAATCACTCAAGAGGGCAATTTGAACAGGGTAGTGCCATAGAAAACTAGTCTCCATTTTCAGTGCAACAAAAGGTGTGAGGATGGTTTGTAAACATGGCCACAATAGTCTTCATTTCTCTTTCAGCATTTTGAGGGATGAGGTTAAATCAACAGAAATATCTTCTACAAGAGTGAATGGCTTTTTTGCTTAACAACGAAAATATAAAAAAATTGTGGTAATTTCAACACTTTCTGCAGACAATCTCCTCTGCCTGGTTCTGAGACTCAGAACAAAGTCACTGAATAAACTCAGTCTTGACTGTTAAGACTCTGTTAAGACTAATACTAACACCTCTATTTATGATGTGCACAGTTTATGTATCATAGAACAAATGTCTTTGTTCTCAAGCTAAATATTCTTTCTTTAATCTATTTACAATTATCTCACTTTCTCACATGGAAGCCAGATCACAAAAGTGGAGTCTTGCACTGTATGGATACAGAACCCTCATCCCAATTTTCCAAAATAGCTGCTCTGCATGATCTAATGAGAATGGTTTTTCTGATCAGTTTTCAGTCCTCCTTAGCCTGAGTACTTCTATTTTTGCCTTTGCCCACATTAAACAAGAAATTCAGATGTTGGTAATTAACTGGAGTTCCCCTGCTGCCACACCAAATTCAGTTCCAAAAAGCCCTGTATATTGCTACTTCTGCATTTGTTAACAATGTCCAGACAACAGGTCTGCAATTAGATTCCCATCTGTTAGGCTGAGCATTTAGCATAGCCAATGGATGCAAATGAACTTGGGTCCCTCAGTGGAGTGGATCCCTAACTAGCAGTATTATATTTGAAAAGAAATTTAGCAGTAAATGATAGGGAAGGAAGATGAGACTTTCAATAATACAGTATCTCTGAAATGTTTAAATGAAAAAATTAAATACTTTTGCCACATATGATGGTTGCTCTAACAAATCTGAATATATATTTGAATTTTCCACTGTTTTCCTTAATGCCTTGAATGCTGCATTAGATTGAGGGGGAAAGTGCTAACTTGAAATGTTTGTTCTAGTGCTAACTACATATACTAATGGTGCATGATTATATAAATGCTAGGATTCTACATCAATTATTTTTTGAGACTCTTAAAGGAATGCTTCAAAAAGTTAAATATTTTTACAGGATAAAATGGAAAAGGCAGAGGGATGCATTTTTAGAAATTCTTGTGTTTAATCTCAAACTGCAATTTTGTATCAGTTCTAACGGCGTTATAATAAGGGATAATCCTACCAAGTCCATAGGCTGTGTGTTGGAGGATTAGCTAAAGCTTGCATATTTAAATGTTTCATTTTCTACTGGAATGTCTGTAAAATAGACAGTAAAGCCCACTTAAACTAATACCTGTTGAAGAGCTAAAACTGTAAGGAAAAACCTTTGTGCAAACTCAGATTTTCTTGGAGTATTCATTGTATTACTCTTTTGCCTTTTCAGAATTTGTAGATAAAAAAATATTATATATAGTACATGAATATACAGTTTAAAAGTCTCTTCTTCTTATGTACTAAAAGTATAATAATTATAGTGTGAAATGAATTTGTATGTTTATCTTTATTTCTATAAATAATATTTATAGCTTGGAACAAAAAAAATTCTAAGTTAATAGTATGAGACACCTTTGTAAAGTCATACTTTCAATTATTGTCATATCTTAGTAAAAGGCAGGAGAATGGGTTTTGGTGGAGTTTATTAGAAATGGAATTCAAATTTACACAGATTAGTTTTTATTATGGCTTCTTTTTTCTCTTTGAGTAGTGAGAATTAGCATTTCAAATGGTGGTGGGAGTTTTTTAAGTGAGAGTTTTTTCATAGTCACAAATGGGATCTGGACTGCACTCCATATTTCTTATCAGAGCAAACACTACGTTGACAGAGAGAATCCCAAAGGTACCGAAACAATTGTTAATATTACAATTTAAGTAAAAAAAAGGTTTCTAGGGTGACCATCAACATAATGTTTCTGGGTTTGGGATTTTGTTGTTCTTCCTACTCAAGAGCACAGAGCACCAACCTAGCAGAGTGAAAATGGGCCTGTTCAAATTTCATCTTCTCTGTGCAGAGCAATGCACTGGCCACCAGCTGCACCAGTAAAGCACATTCTTCTTTCATAGGGTAACTTGGGTTTCCCAGTATGATTGCTACAAGCAATCAGAATTTGTTCACAGTTAGAGCATTCCATTACCAGGAGAGTCTGCTGAGTCTCCTTTATGTCTAAAGGTTCTGAAAATAGCGCTGTTGTGGTGAGGAGATTGAGCTTTGATCGTTGCTGGTGGATTGGAGGACAGTGTCGGCAGGGCTGTGCTGCTGTCCCTGTGTGAGCAGAGCACTGTATTGCTTGTATGCTTGGGGCAAGATGGAAACGTGCCTCTTGGAAGGATATGCCCTGCACTGCAGAACCAAGTATGACTTTTGCATTGAATAGCAGTGAATGGACTTAGAGATTTTTTTTTTTTTTTTTCTGGGGGGTGCCCTTTGAGAAAAATTGCATCCATTTGTTTCAACCTATCTGGCAGCGTGGGATTGCTCAGGATGCGATGTGTGCTGCTTGTCACTGTGACAAAAGTGCAGATCTTTGCCTCTGTGGGATTCGACTTTTCAGGGTCTGACAGAAGATGTGTGGGATCAGAATTCCCTGCCAGGCAAGCTGTTGGTTCAAGTGTACTACAGACAGGGTGGGAGCTTGTGATTGTCTGGTCCATCGCCTGCTAATCTTCCAGATTAGTCTATGCTTTCTCCCCTGGGGGCTAGAAGGCCATCAGCAGAAAGCAAGAGCAATCCGTTGCTCTTTCACTGACAATAAACAGATAGTGACAGCAGCTAGAAACCTTGTGGCAGTGCTATAGAGATCTGGGAGTGTATGTGGGCATGATGTTTTAGTCAGTCACATTTCTCTTGCTCTTCTTAAATAGAAAATTATTCATATACACAGGTGATGGAGAAACTGTGTATGGGAAGGCAGGACTACAGGGCTGCATAGGTGCATGGAAAGGTTCTAGCAGGAAAATTTTGGTCTGTTCCTTCTGTACTTGGCTTATGCCTATTGTATTATGCCATTAGTATCTCTGCCTAGCAGTAAGCTGGGGACATCCTCCGGTTCTCGTGCCTTAAGGAAGCATTGGTTTAGGTGTAGACACATGTAATGAGGCATAGCTTGAATGGCTCAGGGAAGTACCAGGTGCTTACATGCTCAGACAGCTGGTAGTGAAGAGGTGCAGGCATGGGGAGATGCTACTGTCAGATGGTGCAAAGGACCAGGGGTAGGAGGGAAGCCTTTGTCCAGTTCTGGTGGTGGCTGTAGGCCATGAAAGGCAGCAAGTTTCTCCACCAGCCCACTTGCTGCCCCGTTAGCCAGAGATGTGGGGTGTGGGCACAGCTGGGAACACAGTCACCTCTCGGCTTGGAATGGAAGCCTTGTCACAGTTAAATTTATTTATGCTTTCAGATGATATGCCACTATTTTTGCCTTCTAAATCAGAAACTGGCAGCCCCACACCATGCTAAACATTGTACTTTTCTCAAGTTCTCTTTATGTGCATTGCTTTTCTTGTTCTAAGATTGGTCTTATTTGGAGAAGCCTCTTCTACTGAGAGTTCACCAGGGGTTTATGACTGGGACTCAGGTTCTCAGTGAGTGGTTCTTTCTGTGACATGGATACTTCTGGGAGCTGGAACACGTGCAGTTTTGCCTTAGATCCTGCACAGTGTAAAGGCTCACCATCTCCTAATGTCTGTGGACCTCCCAGGACAGTGAACTCATGGGGACTGATGCAGTACAAGTGGAAATTAGCTACATAATCTGCATGTGCTCTCCAGAAGTAGTGTTTTCTTACCACACATGACCACTAGTTTCACATTCTTGATTTCTTATTTTTGAATTCTTCTTCCACAGATTCTTCTTTGATATCTGTGTGTTGTTTAATGATTTTTTTTTATTGATACCCAGGCTTTTCTGCCTTAACAATAAGCACCTCAAGTTTTCCAGTGCAATGCCTGCCAACTACCTTCTTTCTTATTTCACTTGCACTGCTATTACCTGGAGGTAGGTCTAATAACAGGAGCACACCATCAATGTCCTGCATTCAAGTAAGGAAATTAACCTAATAATTGTCTCTTAAATGCATTCTTTCATTACACAACTCGTGGGGATGAGGGGCAGAGGTCATTTAACTCGCACAGTGAGTTAAATTTGCATCAGCACAGAAAACCATTATCTCAGTAGGTTATAGCTAATCCTACTGATAGCATTTTAACCAGCCTAATTTTTCTAATAAAGAAAAATATTGATGAGGTAACAAAAATTGGTCAACAGAACTTACTTAATGAATACCAACTAATCATCATGGCTAGAGTTTCTTGGAAGAAGTGCAGACAATTTTTGCTCTATTCCCTCTGGAAATACACCTGCTGGCCCTTTGGAATCTGTTCCTTACATTTACTCTTTTGCTTGGTTTTTTTCTTTTAGTATTAATTTGTTATGGCATATCTTCCTCCTTGCTTTCTGCCATAAAGGTTATGGCCATAATGATGTCAAAAGAGTAACTGAAGCCTATTTAGACATGACTGAGTACTATTTGGGTGGGCAGCTCAAGGGCTGGTAGCAGCCCAGCTATTTTGGTATGAGATTTTGGTATGAGATCTAGGAAGCACTAGAGTGTTCAGCTGTGATGAGTTCCATGTGCTGCAGCTTACCATGGACTGCACTTGGGCTAGCAAGTGTGAAGCTGGCTCTGGTGTAGCCAAACACACTTCAGTTACCCCTTGGACTGCTGTGTAAACACACTTTCCATGAGCTGAGATGCTTTGCTGCTGCTCTGTTTCCCATGTGCAGCCTGGTCCTTCACAGATTTATCCTAATGGAGTTGACTTTTCTGTATTGGAAGGCTGGTTCTCTGCTTCCTGGGGAAAGGGCTTTAGATGTCATCACAGTTGTCCTCACAGCTTCACCTTGTCTATCTGTCCTCTGGAAAGCATACTCTGAGCCCCTCCAATAATATGTTTTTTCTTTGTTTTCCTCTCTGAGCATGAAATACTGATGTTTTTGAGAACATTTCCTGTTGTGGAGGCAGGAGCAGAGATATGGGATACATTAGTTATACCTCCAAATAGCTTGATATCAAAACTTCTGTTCAGATTGGGCTGTGCACTGACACACCAAATCTTTCCAGTATCAAACACAGCTCTGTGGGCAATTCAGGCTGCATTGGATCAACACTGGGTTTATTTGTTAGGAGATTGTCTTCCAGCACCCGTTCTTTGTTTTAAAAAGGCTGTTGGATTTTTTCAGTCTTTGGGAAGTCAGTATTTTTCTCTACAGAGGAAGGTTTCTTCAGGACAAACTGTGTGTTTATTCTGACAGTCTCCATTTGTGCCGAGGTGCACACCATGTAGAGAGGAGAAGGCTGATGGCAGCATGTGACTCTCTCCATTTACTGTGGCCCCACTTGAGACTGCCCAGGGAGCTTGAGAGACCAGATAAATGCTGCTACATTTTTGTTGTCTGTATTAAGCTGTGATCCTTGCCCTGCACTGCTACAGCCTTCCCACACTGTGGTGTGTTCTAGAACTGCAGCACATTATTGTGATAATCATTATCCTTATTGTCTATATGTGGTCCAAAATAATCTAATTGTTATAAAAGAGAGTTAGGATGGGAGAGTTAAACAAGACAGAGGTGGCATCAAGCAAGGAGTTTGTGTGTGACACTGGTGGTATGGGAACCATAAGAAGAATTCTGGTTCTTTGCCTCAGTGAAGAAGGGGTAAAAATAATTGTTTGTTTGTTGGTTGTTTTTTTTTTTTTATTTTCCTGGTTTATTATTTGCCCTTTGATAGACCATATCCTGTTGGCAAAGAGGACGAGAACCTCACTAGTTGCTTATTATTGCTAAGCTGCTATTGAAGCACACTGGAAATTCATTTACAATCTCTGTCACATAGGGAATCAATATTCAAGCAAGATGTCACCTCCAGAAGTAACCCACAGAACCAGCTCCCCTCAAATACTTTTCACATTAAGCATTGCCCCCTGACACCTACCCTTTCCCCAGCCCCACTCCACCCCTGCTCCGCTGGTCTGTGGTCAAAGTGTTAGGCAGCAGTTTTTATTAACTGTAATAACAATATTGCAGAGATGGCCAATTTAAACTGAAGTCCTAGCACAGCCCTGCATTTCACAGCTGATTCATATTGACGAGCACTGCTTACCCTGTGAACTGTGAGCTGCTGGAATGAGCAACTCGGCTGCGGTTTTCTTTCAAGTTCCAGGATCCAAAGGCAGCAGTAATTGTTTTTGAAATGTTTCTTTTAATTATTATTAAATAAGTTCATTGTATATGTTGAAACCTGGATCATTCCTGCTGTGATTTGCTTCTTTTTCATGGCCAGGCCTAAAGCGCAGGAACAGTGTGTGTGTTTTGGATTGCTTCTAAGCCATAATAAAAATATCCTTTCTGCAGGGAGAAGGTACCATCTCTGCCATTTCCTCAGAAATGTGTAGTCCATAATTAGTCAGGATTTCCAACTCAGAGTGCTAAATGGAAGAGACAGGGCGAACAAGAAACCAAACAAAATAACTCGATTTTTATTTAAGCTAACATAAAAGTGCAGAAATATGTTAGTCAGATATATCATGACAGATTCTAGCCCAACCTAATTCAGTTCTTCATGTGTATATTGGCATAGGGAATCAAAGACTGTTTGAAAAGATGTGCTTACAAAGTAAAGCACTTTACCAACTGTCAGGAACTGCTTTGAAAGGCATCTTTACCTCTAGATACTATTTACCTTGAGGATGTACACTGTATATGCTCTCTTCAGCTTAAAGGCCCCAGGCTTGAGTAGCAGCAGTTACTGTATCTTCCAAAAACCCCTTGTAAATTATCACATATGTGCCTTGCAGCACCAGGCTGTTTGCTCAGCAGGCAAACACAATGCAGCAGCATTATTAAATTTCCATGAAGTTTACCAAATTTGCAGGATCAGTAGGGTGGACCCAACAGGGAAGCTCTCCTACTGCCTTCAGCACCTTTAAAGCAGCTGATGGTGCTGCTGATACTTTGCATTCTGCTGTTACTCTACTGCTGTAGCCATCTACTTAATCTCCACAGCAAAGATTAGCTTATTCGATTAAGTCTGTTCCCTATAGACCATCCCTGTAGCTCCTTGGAAGGCATCAAGACTGTGTGTCTCCAACCTTTTACCAGCTAAAAAGATTCAATAAAGTAATCTTTTCCCCCTCCTTTTATATGATTGGAAAATAAATTGAAAATGAATTTCAGTTATTGCTTGTGTTTTAAATATGAGATAAAGGTCAGTCCCCTCTAGCTATCTCCATAGATGGAGATTAACATGAGCATGTTCCATTATAAAATCATATAGCAGTTTTGTAAATCTGTCAAGTCATCTACAAATATATAATTAGTCTGTTAGATTTTGAAATCAATAAACAATGACTTTTCAGTCCTGTGCCTAGAAAGCTTTGCTAGAGAGTGCTTTAGGCATAGGAGTCCAAATAGCAAAACATTTGCACTGTATACATTAAGCTGCTCTCTGGATGTTTAGATGTCGAAGGTTAATTGAAAATTAGGTGTATGTGTGCGCTTTTTTATTACATGTTTCTTAACTCTACTTAAGAAAAGAAAGGAATTTTAAACCTGGATTTTTTTGTTACAGCAGCATGTCAAACAGTGGATGTTCAAAGTGTAAACTTCCCACTTTTCTTTTCGTAGTTGGCTGCAGTGAGATGGTGGCTGTGAATGTTTGTAAGGCAACATTCATAGACATATTTATACAAGGCATGTGTTCACCGTTTGTCATCACTGTCACAGAACATGATTTCCCGGGTCAGAAAATTGACTTCAAAGCTTGACCCTGAAGATTTGACTTGCCTGTTTGCTTATTCCGGTTCAAGATGTGATGTCAAAAGCTGTCCTATTAGTGGCACCTTTTCACATTTAGTTTGCTCAGGTTGATAATAATGATACTGGAAGGACCGCATTTTGATGTTGAAAGAGATAGGGGAAGGAGCACTGCTAAAATTGATGGTGTTGACAGTAGGAGGTGAGATTGGGAAAAGATATATTAAATTGTGGATATTACTTTAAGTGGCAACATTCCCTTGTTAGAATGCTATGCATCAGCATGAAATTAAATTTGTTGGTGTATCTGTTCCTAAACTAAGTGCTGTATAGGCAGTGTTTATATACCAGTTGCAAGTATATACATATGTATGGTTTGAAGGTAGTTTTTTAAAGTGGGTTAATTGGAATACACTTGTTAGAATGGATTACATTATGTTTATTTTAATTATTTTGGTACTGAATTTTGATATGCAGAAATTCATTGTTTCTAAAGTCTATTTGCTTTAGAAATGGGCTCATATAATTTTATCTCCACCTCCCAAAATCAGAACTTCTATCAGTTATCTCCTGGTTATGTTAATGTGGCATTGTTACAAGTTGCTGAACATACATAAGGGTCTGTCAGAATCCAGGGATCTTGAAGAATAAAAAAAATTTAAAATTAACTATTGAAACACTTAACAAGAAGACAGACATTTGTGACAGGATAAATGTCAAATCAATAACTTACTGCTCATGATTGAGTATCCTGGGTTTTAACTAATGATTACCTGTTTATTGATCTACCTTATGGAACCAAAGTACAGAAATACTGTGATATTCTTTATTTAAAAAAAAAAAAAAAAAAAAAAAAAAAAAGAGGAAAGGGGATCTTATGCAATATAACATCCACATCAGTGACAGTTTCCATAGTGTGCTGAGAGCTTGACGTGGTTCAATCCAATAGTTTTTTGTTGCTACAGAAGTTAAAGTAGATGGGCTTCCCATTATAATACATCCTCACAGCAATTAACTTATATTAGGTCGTATCTCAATGTTTCCAAGGTCCTTAGCTGGCTTAGACCACAGTGGAATGTTAAGTAGCCAGTGTGTAATGTTGTCACAGAGGAGACTTGCAGCCATGAGTCTTGCTTAGGGTGCACAGCCTTGAACTCTTTTACTGGATATTAACAATAGATTTCATTTGTTGATTTAGAACACTATAAATAATTTCATTCCCTGTTTTTGCTTGGTTTTATAATTTTACAGTGACTAGTACTCACATTTACTTTGTCTGTTTTCTTTCATCTCAACATTCCAGTGGGTGCAAAACTCCTATTCCATTAAGATCCAGTATTTCTAGATTTGTCCGTTCCTTCCCCAAGAAGAATTGTGATCCCTTCCCACGGTCAGGCAAAAACTGCAGCTGCCTCTCTATGTAATTCTTGGCACTTGCTCAGGTGTGGGGCAGTCTGGCTAGAGGCCACTGGGGGTTGTTGCTGGGGAGTCTGCAAGCTTCTAAGGGTCACAAGTTTAATTTCAGACTTATTAATTAACTTATACTGATTTTTAGGCTTTTTTGTCTTTTTATTTATTGATATTCACAGTGTGGTGTTTTCGTTGTTGTTTTGGGGTTTTTTGTTTTTGTTGTTGTTGTTAGTTTCAAATAATTTGTTCCTGTGCAGTTTATACATAAAGAGCTTTATCTCTATGAGTAGCAGGGGTGTCTGTTCAATTGATCTAGCAGTAAAGAAGAATAGAGTTCCTGGGAAGAGGAACATGAGTGAGAAACTGGCTGCCAGTCAGGGTATAGGACAAATCTGGAGTAGTGCTCACCTGTAGAAGTAGTCAAATTCTGCCAGCCTTGCTTGGAAGTACATTCCAATCCCACAAATTAAAATACTTCGGTGCATGAACATGGATTTCACAACTTGACCTAGTAGACAAACATCATCAAACAGTTAGTGGGGTTTGATGGAGTTAAATTTGACTAATGGTCTCTTTTTTATTGAGGTGGCTGCTCAGCCCATGTAAAAATGATATACTAACATCTAAATCAAGATAATTACTCAGGAATATGTTACTTAAGGATACTGTTTCTTACTGCTTAGCTTGTCTGTACAAATTTATATATACAAAGTTCATTGAGAGGCCCAGAGTGCTTAAATACTGCATTTGTTGCCTAAAAGCTAAAGTGAGAGTAAATCACAGTCAAGTCTCTTGATTACATTCCTTTAAAAATAACCATTTGAGAAGTAGTAAATACCCAATCTTCATGTTGTTTATTCCACCCATCCCTTTTCAAATGTACAAAAAATTCTGACACCTTTTGAATGAAGATAGGGTTGGGCAGGGGAAAGGGAGGAGGGAAATATATGGAATTAAATCAGTAAAAAAATTTAATACGTGTGACACACACACTAAACTTGTAATTAGAAAATTTTGTCTTCAAGAAAAGTCACCTTGACTTTAAAAATTGAACAAGTCCTGAATGAGGTGCTAATTATGATGCATCTCTTTGACTAAACGGTTGAGTACATTTTTAAGCACTCTTCTTGCTTAAGTAGATCACATGAAGTTCTTTCCCCCCTTTTCTTTTTTTTCACTCACTCTAAACAGAGTTGGTTGGTCAAGTTGATCTCTTGTTTGAAATTCAATCAAGGGCATTAAAGTGTAAACCAGTTGGAAAAACAAATTGCTTAGGGAAATCATTTGCTTAAACAACAACAAACAAGCACTGGTAATCTTCTTACAGAAATTAATGAAGGGAAAACCCCCTCAGCTTGGGTGGATAATGATCCTTAGCTATCATGTAACAAGCCTAGAAGGTTTAGGGAGAAGGTGAAAATTAAGAAAGCTGGATTAAACTGAACTTCCAGAGGAACAAAAAGAAATTCAGGATAAAGATCAGTTCTCCCACTTTGAGAAGTAGTTCTAAACTGGAAGGAGCTTAATCCTTTATGCAAATCTGGTTTAAAGTTCAGTTTTCATCTTGGAATGTTTTTTATTTCTACTGTATGGCTAATAAATTAAATACTTAAGAATAATTCAGTGAACTATATTGTTAATAGTTACTTTACACAATGAAAGCTTTTCATCAGGTAGAGCTATAAAACTGATAAATGTAGAAAAAATTGTTACCTTTATCTTCTCATGATTGCCTTTAATGCTTATTCTTTTCTAATTAATCTCTTCAAATTATTTAACCACAAAATTGAGATCTCTTACATTAGGGTCTACCCCAGAGGATATTCATGAGGGACTTCCTGATAACTCAACAAAATTTAATTAGTTTTCTCAGTACTACATGTTTATTCTTTAATAATGATAGGAGCTACCTTCACTTCCACTAAGAAACTAAACTTCCATTTCAATCAGTCCTCATTGAAATAAAAAGCTGCTGACTTATATACTTACAATATTTAAATAGCTATTTCAGTAAAAGGTTTTAATTATCCTATGCTTGTTTAATGTTGGAAAAGATCATTGAACACTACAGTTAATTATCTCTTCCTCTACCAAAAAAAAAAAAGTTCAAATTTTTTTCTGTCTGTTCCCTTATCTTAAGGCTCAAGGTTTGTTTTAAGTCAGTGGAAGTGTTGAAAAGCAAAGTGATGGAAATACATGTTTTGTAACTGCTAGGACAGGTGGAACAATTCTGTCAGAATATCACATGAAAGCTTTATGAATTAAATGAAAAAGGGGTATTTTGGGGGTCTGTGCTCTGTCTCTAGGTAGACCCCGGGGGAAGGCAGTTAGCAGTCGTCACCCACCCTAAACTCCATCCTAATGCAGTGGAAGTTGTAGGTGGATGTTAATTTAGGCTCCAAGCCCACAACACAGGTACACTCAGATTTATGGGACTCTTTGCAGTGCATCAAGTTAACCACATACCAAGGCATGCCTTTGCAGGAGTAGAGCTTTGCTTTGTCTAGTCACACATAGCTCA
The DNA here is from genome assembly GCF_022539395.1 of Myiozetetes cayanensis. Taxonomy (NCBI): domain Eukaryota; kingdom Metazoa; phylum Chordata; class Aves; order Passeriformes; family Tyrannidae; genus Myiozetetes; species Myiozetetes cayanensis. The sequence continues at coordinate 6,045,223 of NW_026087270.1, forward strand.
CACGTTTTCAGAGGAATGGTGACATCAGGAGGTGTAAGAACATCAGGACGTCAACTGGACAGGTCTGAAATGTACTACACATGGTGTGAAGCCTGCTGAAAAATGTTATTTAATCTTGAGGGATGAGGGAGAGAGTGCAGGGGGTAATTGCCTTTAAAATCAGAGCAGTGATAATTACTTGAAAGTTTTGTACTGTGATATCACCTTGCCATTAAGGCTGATGTCCTCTTTTCGAGAATTTCTCCTGGCTTATTCTCAAATACATTTAAAGTGTTAAGTAATATGAAGTCAATGAAGCTCGTGATGCTTTAAAGTTCTTAGAGACTGATTGTTTTACATTTCAGTGTAGATTAGATCAGACTGTGCAGAAGTCACTTCATATGAAGTATCCTCGAGTGTGTAATCTTTTGATTTAATTTTGTAGCCTCAATCTAGAATTTAAGTGAGAAGACTGAAATAAGTCCTTCACATTTACTTCATTGAATCTCTTTTCATGTCTTGTCAATAATTCCTTAAATGAACAGATAGGAAACTATACACATTTTGAAAGCTTGAGTAGCTATGTCTAGTAATATTCTAGTCTGTGTAAAATATTCTAGTTAAAATCTATTTATTTCTGTTAGTTCTAAAAGAACTTTCAAGAACATTAGAAGGAATTTTTAAAATCATGCTTAAAATAATGATTATATGAGTGTTTATGGAGTCCAAACTTGCAAAAGCCAGCTCTCTTTAGTATGAAAAAAATATGCCTTCAACATAGCATTTTTCAGAAGCTGTTTCCCCTTCAACCGTACCAATATAGAAATAGAATTATAGTAAACCACGTTTCTATAAACATGGTATATTTACAGTCCTTATCTGGTCCATATATATACATCCTTCAGCATTTCCAAGACTGTAAGGCAGTTACTCTCAGAATATCCCTGCCCAGTAGGGTGATGCAGTCATCTTTGTTTGACAGTCAGGAAACGGGAGCACAGAGTCTCAAGTCCTGATACCCCTGAAAGATATTGAGGTGCCTAATAAATTTCTTACAAAAATTTAGAAGTATTACTTATTTTCATTAAGAGTTAGGAGCTTAACGTGAGTGTGATTTCTAACTACATCTGAGTATCTTGACCTAACTGATCAAGAGATTTTCATAGAATAGGGATTTAAATTGGGTTTCCCAAATATTAGACTTGATGTCTCAGTTACTGGGCCACTCTCTTCTGCAACCATGCTCTTGCAGATTAGCGCCCAAATGTTACTGCAGAGTGCGTGAAACCAAGATATGAAATATGTTATGGTTAGTGATGCAAGTGCCCCTTGTACCCATAAAATGCTGTACTTTGTATTTTCTGATTTGTTTCAGTGTCTAACAAAACTTAGACATGAACCAAGAGGCCTCTGGCCATCCTAATAAATATGAATACATCCTTCCAAGTAAAGGCTAGTCAAGTTCAGATTTACTGTCTGCTTTCCCTTGAAGCCCTAATAATTTTAAATGCAGTGTGTGATTGATGCAGTGTAGTCAGACAACTCTGAAAATAAGGAAGATAATAGTTCAAAGACTTTTGGACATAGAAGATTGGGTGAATATAGTAGCATCTGTTAAACATAGAAGTTTTCTAGCACATCTGCCTATGTTTTTTAAGTTTCAAGTAAAGTTAACAAGTTATTGTGATTCTCTAACATTTCTGCCAGCAGCTACATCCCAAGAGAAACTGTGTGAAGAGAAGAAAATATTTGGAGATTCTTTTAGAGAAGAGACCTAGTCTATGATGCTTTTAAGTTAGAGATAAGAAGGACTGCAAACAACCAAGGAGGTGAGCATCACTTAGATGCTGCCAGCTGTCTTTTCAACTTGTTCTTTGTCAGTTTAAAGTTCTACGTTAAAAATATATGTATATATAGGATCTAGGAACTGTTGATTAATATGGGCTTGTTTGGGTCTGTATTTATTTATGAAGGTTCAGAATTGCCTACCTGCTAAAGGACAGAGCTGCAGTGCATCTGTGGAGCTGGGGCTGTTCTGCAGCAGCCAAGGCTTACACATAAGTGGGAAATGTTGGCTCTTACAATGCAGTGAATGTTTTCATACTGATTTTATTGAATCTATGAAGCACAGGGAGGGCTTGGCTTTGAGAAACAATCCAAGTACTCCAGAGGCAGACCCCAGTGTCCAAAAGTAGGAGTGATAGCAAGAAATAATGTATGTTTTAATAAATATTTTCTGTGCTAGTGGCTCAAGTTTGGGAGGAGCTATAATCATCAAGGACAATTAACTAGGTTCTGCTTCAGATTGTGAAACTCTCACCAAAAGGCCTCTGGCTTTCTATAAGAAACCTCTACATAGTTTAGCAGAAACTCTTGGATGACCCCTGAAGGTGCCTGTAGTGTTCTAACTGTCAGTGTTTTTGCTGATTCCTGTCAATGCCATATTTTGCATGCTACACCACGTGGGAGCTTTTCTAAGTTCATTATTACTGCAGAACTGGCTGTTCTGGCAGAGAAAAAGATCGAGCTGGAAGGAATGTCCTAAATCTGATGTTGCATTGAGGTCAGATAGAGCTGTATTATGGACCACAGAGGAACAAAATTTAAACAAGAGGTCTTTCACCTCTGTTTTCTCACCACTGAGTAGCTTATTGCAGGACTGAGAAAACTCCATTGTAACAGTATCTTGCTATAGGCAAAACTCTTCTCAGGGACTTAAAGTTGTTCCTGGGCATTTGTGTAATCTAGATATCTTTCTGTAAATCAGGACCAGTGGTGTGACCTTGGAGTAAAAAGGAAATAAACAGAAAAAATAAAGATTAATAGGTGTATGGTTTTGGTATAATTGTATGTGTAATATGCTTATAATAGGTGATTATTTCAGTTTTACAGATGAAGGAACTGAGGCGCAGAAAATGACACATATCGTGTGAGATAACATGAGTTAAAACAAAATTGCTCTATTCTGCTCTTGTAAGCTCTAAGAAAGTTACCCTATTCTTCTATTTTGCTCGTGATATTGCATATTTGATAACTCAAATATTTTTCTATCATGAATCTCATGTACCTTGGTTATCCAGTTAAATGTAGTTAAAAATCACCCATGGTCTGTGTATATTGCAAATCCATACTATGGGAGACAGTTTTGAAATATCTCATATGTCTGATTTTTATTTAAAATATAGTTGTCAGTTAATTCACTATCACATTTAATAACCCATGCTATGCATAACTATGATTGCAGACTGTAACCTCAATTTTTCACATTTATGGGCTTTCTTGTATATTAACCTAAGGAAAAGTAAAAATAGGGCAGTTACATGTAGAACTTCATAAATAATACTGCTTGAGGCTGCTGCCTGAGTCGTGAAAGAAACACTGTTTTTCTCCTATGACATGAAGCTTTAAGGACTTTCTGTCCTGATCAAGAAGGAATGCTTTAATAAGCATCCATGTTAGAGAGTTTGTGCTGTGTAAGCTTGGTACAGACCATATGGGCAAAAAGGCACATTGTGTGGCGACAACTGCCCTGCTTGTCATCCCCAATCATACTTGCTCTAATCCTTGTTTTAATTTACTCTGCTTGTACAGCACCAATCCTGCCAGTGCGGTCCTTAGGGTCCCTTCATTCCTGCCATTTATGACAAGGAATATGCAAAGGCACAATTATTCATCCACTAAGGTGACAGAGAAGGGCTCTGCTTGGGAATATGTTCCCAGACTTGCAGCATCATAATGTCAGTTGTTAAAGCACTTTGCAGTTGCAAACAATTCTTGAGAGACTTTTTTTTTTTTTTTTAATATAAATATTTTTGAACACAGAAGTGCTAAGTCTAAATGAATCCTTATTGATTAAGCAGTGCAATGCCAGAAAGTTTTTATAAATAACATTCTCCATATTTTGCCTTTTATTCAAATGAGATGCTTTTTGTGTTTCCCCTTCCACTTAATTATTGCCCTCTTATAATTTGTTTAACTTCAGACAAAAGATAGTATGTTGAGCCACCCTTATTAAGTCTTACAGATTGTATATTGTTTATGTTCTGCTGTACACCACATTCCCAAATGGACAAAGAAAAAAAAAGCCAACAAAAAACTCTCAAGTGTAGCATTCAGCCTCTCAAGTCCATGATGTATTTCATTTGCTACGGTCAGAGCAATTTTAACAATGCCTTTCATTTTCTTATAGCCTAAAATGATTTTCTTTCTGTGAGGCCATTCTCCAAAACTTCTCTTCCCCTTTCAGGGTATCATTTGCAATTTAAAGCTAACCTGGTGAGTGTACTCACAATAGGCTTGCCCATAAAATGGTTCAAGGCCTGCCTGCATGCCTAATGAGGTTGATGTTGAGCTATTTAGCTCTTTGTCCTTCCATAATATCTACTTAATGCAGTTCAATGGGAGTGGATTGTTAGAAGCATTAAAGATTCTATTAAGTCTTTACTAAAGCCACTCTATTCTAGTCCAGCTGTATAGTGGCAAGAGCATTAAATTTGAGAATGTAGTGGGAACAAGGGGCCTGAAAAAGCACCTATAAAAAAAGGACAAATTTCCTAACGAAGTAAGACCACACTCAATTTAAGACCTGTTACTTTTGTATCTAGATGTAAAGAGTTTCTCAATGTGCATCTCAACAGTGTTCTGAATTAACTCTAGTTTCCCTTAATGGATGAACAAGGTACAGTTTAAATCTTCATTTATGTTCAAAGCACGTGAGTAGACTTTTGCTTTGTCACACTTTTGAAAACAAATAACATTATGACTTTAATTACAACGAAACTACTCAACTCTTGCAAAGGCCTCCTTTCAGATAACATTTAATTGCAATATATTTTCCCATTTGCTAAATGCTGTAATGAGATTGATTTGCATGAGGAATTCAGAAATCTCTGCACTTTGCAGGGAAGATAAACAATGCTTCTGACAAAAAAATATTCATTCAATGCATTGTTTTGCTTAAGGGTTTGTTTTTTTTATCAGGCCTGTATGGTGCTAGCCACCAGCACTGAGACGAGGGAAGGGAAAAAAAAAAAGGGGTAGAATGGCCAGGATTTCACACAGTTGGCATTGACTTGGCTTGAAGAGGCAAGCACTAAGCTGTCTTTTCAACCATAGTAAAAACCCTCCATCTGGCCACCCTGAAACTCTGTTAGCTTGTTCAACTCGCTGTCGGCTGATTGGGCTTTGTGAAGCAGAAGTAACAACATCAATAGTATAAACCCTTGCCACTTGAGAGTATTACATTTCATTTCATGCTTGACTTAATCAAAACTGGGGAAATGAAATTTACACCTTTTTGATGTTCTTTTCCCTGCTGTTTAAGGAGAAGAATCTTAACCCATTTGATCTTCACATGCACCCAATAAATGACCAAATATGCCAAGCTGCCAAAAGCAGACGGCTGCCAGTTGCCAGTTTATGTCAGGTCACTGTGAGAGAGCTTAATGCAGAAGATCTTGAGTTTCATACCAAATACTTTGGTTTGCAGCACGGTATTTTGGTTGCAGCGTCAACAATTTAGCTCCCCTCCCTATTAATATTAAACTATTATAAAGAAAGCAGAAATGTCATTTTTAGTGGAGGGAAATATGTTAGCAGGCGGCTGCTGTGTGACAGTCAGGAGAGAGTGATAGAGATGAAATGAAGCTGGGTTGAAATTGCTTCTTCAAACCCTTGACATTTGTTCCCTTCTTTCCTGGCTCTGATCTACATGATATACATAGTTGTTGTTGTTGTTTTTCCTGCTAATAACAAGACAGCGCAGTGCTGGATTAGAGATTGAGTGAGTGAAAAATGGGCCTGGTGATAAGGTTTTCCCCGTGCCTGGGGGGAGGCTCATTACACGGGAGATCAGATCGCTACAAAATACATACATGAATAAAACCAACAACTAACAAAGTTCTCTCTGCAACTTGCTGATGGAGGAAGCATTTGATTTAGCAAACGTGGGCCTGGGAAGAGGCTTTGCCACTCACTTCACTGCCGAGCTTCGATGCACCAGCTTGGACTCGGTGCCCAGTGCAGGGCTGGGGCGGGTTGGGGATCTGCTGTCACCACCTGTGTGGAGCTGGGTCTGCACCGAAAAACACACACACAAACACAGTGCAACAGGTCTCTGCCTTCCCCGCCGCAGCCCTGCTCTCTGCAGAGACCTTTCGCCTTTTGTCAAGGGCTCGCATTTATGACTTGATGAAAACATTTGTAATAGATCATCAAATACTGATACATTCTGAGGGACAATATCCCATTTGTTAAATATAAATTAACATTAACACAGATCCCCCGTCGCAGAAAGGCGAAGGGTTTTGACACCTTTTCAACAGGACAGGCCGGGCCCCAGCGAAGAAAGCCGAGGGCCTGTAAAGGAACTTGTCCCGAATGGTGATCCTCGGGCTCTTGTGTGACAAGGTACATAGTTTCTATTCAGGAACAGGCAGATTATCGGTTACTATAGTTTCCCTAATGCTCAAATGGAGCTGAGTCCTAAGCTGAACAGAATAGGTTAAAAGGTGCCGATGTTTGGGCCTGCGAAACCACATGTTGAGAGTCAGAGACCAAACAACACAAAGAGCACATCTCTCCGGTCTTTGATGTCTTCTCTGAAGGACGTGGAGTGAGAAAAATGCAGCCGTGCCCCCGCGCCCAGCGGCCGGACAATGCGGCAGTGTGGGAGCGCGGGGCGCCGCGGGTCTCCAGTGGGGAGCCAGGGCTCTCCTGGAGAAGGGCAGCGGAGATCGGCACAGCCCGTCCCACAGAATCCCTGTAACCACCACACATATTTTATTCCTCGTTTTTCCCCCTAAGGGCCACGCGCTGCGATCTCAAACACGCACAAACTTGGGGCCTTGAACCACTAAGTTTAACTAAACTTAATTTGCTGTTTTCTGCATTTGTTTCCTTTTAGCCTGTTCTTTAGCATTTCCTTTGTGTTCTGTGCTTTAAAATCTCTTTACAGCACTTCAGTTAGCAGCTTTTTATTTCCCTGTGTGCCTCAGTGTCTGCTCTGAATCCACTGTGGAGCTGGTGCAGTGGCTGCTCTGTGCTTCCTGCATGAATCACTGATTCTGCTCTTTTTTTCCATTTGTGAGTATACAGTGTTTTGAAACAATTCATATTCACCATAAAAATGTTCCATGTTGGATATCCCCTGATAGTATGAGCGATGCTTTTGCATTTTTCATAAGCAGGATTAAAATACCCGTTCCTTGTGCTCATGATGTAGGTCTCTTCTGTTCTGTTGAAACTCAGTTTAGTATTTTAATTTTTTATTAAAACTCTCATAAACAAGATAAATGCGCATTGGCACTAAAGGGAGACTGCCAGCTTTGATAGGTTATATTGCCACAATTTGCTGCTGCTCTTTAAATATTACAGCACTCAAGATCCAAATATTATGCAAAGCAAAATTAATCAGCACCTGCATCTTTTAAAATAATAGAATTCATGAATTCTAAAGTTTTAGCAGTGTTATTGTAATTCTGATTGTCGTCGGTTCTTTATACCATTATAGAAAAATATCTAATTGTAACAACTGTATTCCTATAGTGAACATATTACTTGAATTCAAACCCTAACAATGGCAATAGGATAACTGTCCTTGAATTTGAGCCTTTTGTGATACATCAATAGGCTTACAATGTGCTGAATTAGCAGGCATATTAATGGGCAGATGCAGCACCAGCCCATTCTTTTTACCCAAATCTTCTTATGCAAATACCCCATGAATCCAGTTCAAAGAGCTAGCTTTAAAATGAGCTTCTACACACATTCAGATGGGTCCTTTCACAACTGGCAATGGGACTTAGATAGAAAGTGACATGAGAAAAGTTTAGACACTTGTTTTTATAACTGAACATGATCTTGTTATCATAATCTGATACTGGTAACTGGCATGGTCTGGTTGTAGAATTTTAAGCCTTTAACAGAGGGAGATAATCTAGGCCTTTGTGCTACAATGTACTGAATCCTGCACTTGGTGAAAGCTATCAATGAGAATCGCAGTTCATGCTTTTTCAAACAAAACTTTTTCATGGTAAAAGCTTTTATCCTATGATAATTACTTAACTGATTGTAGCGGTGCCTTTAACGTTAGTGAGCTCATAACAAGGACACATAAAAAGATTGTGTTATTTTAGAATAAATAAATTATCAAATTAACATGTTTTGTTTGCTTGTTGAACAAAATGGTAATGAGGTCATTATTAAAAATGCTAATGCACAGCAGCATGGCTAGTAAAAGTTAATGTATTTTATGATCTTTCTTTTGTTTGCTCTGTTTCTTGTGCTTATTTCTCATCAGCAACATCTGTGTGAGAGTGGTTTTAATGATTTAGTTGTAAATTTAGGAAAACCTGCCAAAGGAAAAGAAGGATAATAGTTTTACTAGATCGATGATGTTGAAGCCCTTTCCTTTAGAGTGATTTTAACTTTGTCTGCCATTTCAATTAAAGCCTATGGTTTTCTAGGTGGTGGATTGGATTTTTTTTTAAGTGTCTGTTTTAAGAAGTCCAAAAGCTAGTGAGAAGGAATTTCATGTTGACATTTCCCATACATGCTGACCAGGCTTCATTAAAGCAATGCTTCCTACAGAATATTCCATAGGAAGCATAAAGACAACTGAGAATCGATTCTCAGCTGGAGCAAATCGGCATAACTAATTGACTTCTGTGGATCTGGTCAACACTGTTTCAGCCTTGGCCAGTGTGTGGAGTTGATAGATGTAGATAATTTAAACTATATGAGATTATTGTGAAAAATGAGGGGGAAAATAATCTGCTCTTTTATCATTGCATTTAGATAATCACAATGTATATTAGACTAGTCCTGCACAGCATTATCTATTGGTTTATTCTTTATAATTTTTTTCCTGAAATGAGTATTTGTACTGTATTCTGAAGCATTATTGAGGTGATCCTTATACCAAGAACCTTAGTGCAATAGATGAGCCTTAAGGCCAATGTATTTCTTATACAGTTATTTTTAGACCAATACAATGATTTCATATAGATTCATACTTGTAAAAGTATTATAAGTTATGCTTGAGAGCCCATATGGAGGAATGCTTTATTAAGATTTAATGGTAGCAGATGTGAGTTCCAATGAGTCTTCTTCTAGACACTTTGGATTTCAGCATTAATTAGCAGCATTATTTTGGGACATGAAATATTTGGTTAACACTTTGATTTTTAGTATTGTTTTCTATTTGCTGTAAACCTGCAACTAGAAACTTACATGCTGAAAGAATATGTCAAACTAATGTATTGGTACACAGAGGGCATAATTGTGAAAGTTGACCCTGTCTCAGAAATATATCCCATCACCACTGATCCTGTCGAGGCATTACTGCTTTACTCAACTTTTAAATGAACATATTGCTTATCTGAAAATGTAGTTAAATGTAAAGGAATGCATTAGGACAGTGACTGACAGTTGGAAATCTGCTTCAAAAACTATGGTTCTCTAAGTAGCTTCTTCTGGGAAACATCAGCCACTTCAAACATCCCCACTGTGCAGAAGAGGCTTTTCAGGGACTTTGTCAAATGAAAGTTCCTAGAGCAACAATAACTATACCTGTTATGCTTTTCTGAGACTGCAAAATATTTGTATAGATCTAGCTTTGTCACAGTTAGACTATGATACTTAAATTAACTGCTTAATTATCTTTAGATATATAATTTTTTTTTCCTTATGGATGCAGCTAAAGTGATCGAATGAAGTTATATTTTCTTTCCCTTTTTTTTATCACATGTTTAATCAAAGCATGGAAAAAGATGTGGAAGGAGAACCACAGAAAGGGTGAAGTGTCAAAGGTAATGGAGGAGAGAAGCATAAATGGGACAGAACAGTAAAATGCCTGGTAGAGCAAACTGCATGGTAGAGCAGCAGTAGGAGAGAAAGATGGGGAATCATCTAGAACATCAGTATCAGACTGTCAAGCTGTATGATACATAAAAGAAGAAAGGAAAGTTTGGTGTAAATTAATGGCAGATAACATCATCCAGGGAGTAGAACAAATGAAAAGAAACTTGGAAATTCGAAAGAACATGTAATAAGACAGGGAAAAGCAGATTGTACAAACAAAATTAATTTGACTGAGTTTCAGTTCCATTAATATGTCTGCTGGGCTTCAACAGAAGACAAAATGGGAGAAGACAAAAATGAAGCATGTTTGTTTTAGAATTTATTTATTTTATTTATTTATTTATTTAGTGATGAATAAGGTGGTTGTGAGCATGGTTTTATGTAGGAAAGTTGAAACTAATTTGCTGGCAGGGTTTCAGGATGGTGGAGGCTGTCTGCAATTTTAAGTCAAATTTTCAGAACATGTTTTAAAAAGATATTCACCATTTCTGTAAATCAGAACTGGATAAGATATTTGCAGCCAAATCATATTTTGATATTTTGCAAATGAAATGGAATGTTTTGACAGTTTGAAATAAAATCCTTTCATTTCTAAATGTCATTTTCCATAAAACTGAAATTAATCCATCTCAATGAAAAGGGTTTCAATGTCATTCCTTGCACTGCTGTTGCTGACTTTTACACATCTTAGTACTTTGAGAAACTGGGATAAGCATGTATTTTGGTGCTTTGAGGAACTGGATCCTACAGGGTTTGAGATAAGCCTTAGTTTGTCCTACAGACAAAGCTGAAATTCATCCCCAAGAGATTCAAATTCTTGATTTTGTCATTTTGACATCTGGCACTGAAAGAATAGTTTCATGCCTGCTTTTCTATTTCTTTTTGTTCACAGGAGGTTTAATTTATTTTTTTTTAAATGCTCATTTTTCAAATCTCCTTCCAGTGAACAGTTTGGCATGCTTTGGGCCCTCTGAGCAAAGCAGTGTTTTCTGACTACAGGTGTTCACCCAGCAGTAACGTTGCACTGCGCTGCATTCCAACCAGAACAAAAAAAATGAATTATACTCACAAAATATGCCAATGTTCCCAGTCTCGTGCCTTCATCAGGGATGAAATGTTAGTATACTCTGCTAAATCCAAGTCAATGATAAAAGAATCATGAGAAATGCGAATGGAATTGTTTTTCTGCCAAGTGGAGTGCAGCGAGGCTTTACTGTTTGATGAACAGCTGTAAATACTCTAGATTCCCCCATTGCATTTGTGCTGTGTAGACAGTAATGCTGGTGCTTTCTCTCTAACATCACCAGAGTTGTTATCATTACACTCAGTTTGCTGCAGTTTTATAGCTTCTCTCTGCTTTTCTTACCTTCCAGATATTAGATGTGCAATACCCTATAGCAAATACAACTACAGCCTAAGCAAATCTCACCCTTTCTCTGTAATTTCAGAGTAGAATTTTATAGCAAAGCCAGCATTCCTCACATTAAAATGCCATCTGGGGATTTCTGTATGCAGGGAACACCTTGGAACTGACTGGCCTCTTCCAAGTCATACAAGAAGTTTGTGGTGAGTTTGACAATGCAACCCAGATCATTTTATTCAGCATGTGTGATTCAGCTTCTGTCTTTCACTTATACCTGACAGGTGGGGAGAAAAAGAATTATTTACTTAGTAACAAATAACTTCTATTTTCTGAGATGTTTATCCTAGTAGCACTAGGGATTTACATGGGTGTGTTAAGCATGGGAGCAGATGAAAAGCTATCATGTAATAGTATGGTTCTTTTGCATGGGTATTGGTATAACTTCTGAGTCTGCATGTAAGCCCCATACTATTTGTGCCTGAGGGAAAGAGTAGTAGCAGAGCAGAAGTTCCTTGGATACACTAGCCATTTTCTCTTGGAAATACTTGCATTCTCAGAGAGCAGCTCAATCACTGACTTAAACATAAGGCAGGTATGCTTTCATGATGTCACTATGCCCATGGGGCTTTCTTTGTCAAATCTTCATGTTCTGGTTTAGTTTGGAAAAAAAGAAAAAGGCATTTGTAAGTGCTCAGACCCCTTGGAGATAAAAGCACTGGGACAGTAGGCTTGTGTTAGACCAACACAATGATCAGATGTGATCAACATAATGTGAGGTCTGGAGTATGAATGTCATTAAACTTTAAAATGGCTTGGTTTGGAATGGGCCTTAAAGATCACTTTCCATTAGAACAGGTTGCTCAGAGCCCCATCCAACCTGGCATCCTACTTATGCCTCCATAACAAGCCCAGAATGTCCTCAGCAGAATGAAATGAAGGAGGCAACACAGTTAGATCAGAAGATTTAGAGAAAGAATTGCTTCACTGCTTATGATAGCCCTAAAAATGCACAGCTGCTAGTATTTGGGTTGTTCTACATCTACAAGTGCAGAGTGACAGAGGAGAAGGGAGACTGGCTTCTTAATCCAAGATCTCTGAAAGAGGATGGAAAAAACAATATGAATGTATTACAATAATTCAAATCACTGTAAATACTCTGTTGAGTACTGAAAAACATGTAAAATTATTATTGCTCCTGAGGCAGCCTATAAATGTTATTATTGTATTGGCACATAAAATATTTTCTCCCTGGTTTGTAAAACCTTTGACAGATACAATAGACACCACTAGCCAACTCTTAATCTTGGTTTTAAGATTTAGATTTGTTCTAGATGTTAGAATTAACACTGGTTAGAATACATGATAGATTTCTATTCTACAAGAGAAATATCCCTTCTTCAGAAGAAATCCCCTTCTTAAATCATCTAGTCTGTGACATCCCCTTAATCCCTTTATTTTTCTTGAATTTAGCATAAATACTTCCCTTTTTTACACCTTCATCTGTTTGTTCTTCTTTTTTGCCTTGGTTCCTGTCAATGATGCATGGAGCTTTGTTTTCAGTCAGAAGGGCATTAGCTAAAGCAGTAGTTTCCCAGAGCTGGTGCCAGAGAAGTAGACTGAATGTCTTGAGAATGGTGAAAGACATAAATACACAGGGACACATATTGATCTGTATGCATGCAGGAGTGGAGACAGATGTGTGGGTAGATGTACACTCACACAAATAAATAATACAGCCAGTGAATGTACATACACAGCTACCAGAAAAGTCGTGGAATTCTGAAATGCTCTCACTAATAGTCTGGTTAATGAATACAAATGCAGTGCAAACTTGATCAAGCTTAATGCTTACAATGGTTTGTTTCCAGGCATCAACAGGGTGGTAAGGAGGAGAATTAACATGGGATTATCATATTTTACACATAGACATACTTGCCAATCCTTTTAAGAATAGTTTAAGGACAGATCTAGAGTCTAAGTATTTGGGAGTAAGAATCGCTAAATATAGACTGTCCAAACCACTTAGCTATAATTCTTTTGAGTTACTTGCTGTATGACACAACTGCGTGTTCAGTTGATTTCTGTATAATGAAATAAGCCATTTTAATTTTTAAATGTGAGGAGATAGCAGTCTATAAGCTATCTTAAATATTTAAGAACATTTCATTTGATTAACTAAACCATATTTGGCACTATGATAAGCTATCCACAACTTTAATACCATCAAAAATCTGTTCTGAAAGTGAATGGTAAAAGAGAGGCACATCTTCTTGAGTTTCAGGATTCAGCACATTTTAAGGCACATTCCACAGATGCTGGAGGTTTTATGCAGGTACAATCAAGTATCCATAAGATCACCTGGCTGCATTATGCAGTTGTCTGACAATGTGGGCTGTGGTTTCATCATTGTTAATATCCGATCTATGTGCTATCAAAGCACTCAGGGTGTAAATTTGATCTGGATAAAGGATACTTGGGTTAGCTTACAATATGCAGTTTGTGCTGGCTGTGGTAATACAAACACTATTTAATCTGGCATGAAGGCTGCTGACACATTTTTTTTTAATTAGATATAAAAATAAGATGTCAGAGTGAGGTTTTTCCATAATGTCTCTTTGCATCTTGTGACCACAGTACTTTTCATTTGGTACTAGTGATCTAAAATCATGTTATTAGCAATTGTGAAATGGATCCTCAGATAGAACTCCTGTTAAAAATGCATAACAAAAGCCCTGTTTAAATGTGCTTATATTGCTTTTGTTGGGCTGGGGAGAATAGTTGCTTTTGTTTTTTATTAATATTACCCAAATGACTTATTTGCACAGTTCATGGGAATACTTTTCAGTTATGTATTAGGGCAGCTTTGGGCATAGGAAAAATTACAGTTAGAACACACAGGGGAGTAGAAAACTCTTTAAAAGTTTTTAAAGTGTATCATGGATGAGGAGTTGTTTAGTGACTGTGTCTTGAAGGATTTTGCTGTGTCATTTCTCAGCTTTCTACCTCTTCGATGTGGTGGACAGCAAGAAGGGTGGTTAGGAAGGGGCTGAGCTACACTGGTCAGTGATGGACAGTCTAGCAAGGGACAACAACCACAAGAGGTGCCTTGGGAAGATTTGAAGTGCATGTTAGGACAAATGTTTCCCCAGCAGGGTATGGCAATACTGAAAGAGGTTGGCCAGAGACCCTTGGAACTTTTCAAGAGCTGGTTAGACAAAGTCATGGCTCATTTATTGTTCATGACAGTTCTGGGGGAGAGCAGAAACCTTAGAGTTCCCTCTTAGTAATATTTCTATGGTTGTGTTAGTCTGTGCCTACATTGCAGTGGTGTCAAAGTTATTTATCCAGGTGGGATTTTCACTGCAGGTGAGTTTTTCTTGTGGGTGATTTTTTCCAGTGGGATTTCAGTGATTTTGTACAAAGGCCATAACTTAGCTGTGAAATATACTCCATGGATGACAAAAAACCCATATATTGTGTAACAGTCACACTTCCCACAACATAGGGATCATACTAAGTGTTAAAAATCCTGTTTTCTTGTTGAAATCCACCATTAAAACCCATTGCGTATATATGCTTTAAATTCCTCTTTAATTATGGGCATCCTATGAGCCTTATTAAGCAAAACAAAATGAAACAGAGTACAACATAGTGGTTTCTACTCTTTCTGCAGCAGGACTAACCTGAAATTCTCTATTATTTCCCATGTTCATCCTCAGAGTTTAGCTTTAAAAGTCCTTATTGTTAATTTTAGAACATTTTGAAAGGTAATGAATACCCTACTGGGTCAGAGCAGATGTCCTTCTGGTGTGTCCTGCTATCTGACTCTAGCTGCCAGTGAGTGCTTATCAGTGTAGGAGCAGTGCGTCATCCTTTCCCTGGTATATCTTCCCAATAATCAGTGGTTCACTCCTCACTGAACTAGGTGTGATCTGAGAACGCATTTCACAGCAGCATTCAGCACTTTTCATGTTTAAACCCATTGAAATGTAGTATTAATTATGGTGGTGTATCTAATGGTGCTGTCATTATCCTCTGATGGATTTTTCCAAAGACTCAGCGACCAGATGTTCATTTGGTCAGTTTCCAAAAGAAATATGCTTCTCTATACATCTTTCGTTTGGCATTTAGTGACGTTTTCACAGCAATGTACTTGCAATTAAAAATCTTTTGGTTGTTTTTTTTTTTTGGGGGGAGGGTGGTTGGTGTTAACACAACAATGAGCTCAACTGTGTTTACAGTTGAACTGTTTGAAATTGCATCAGGCAATGACTCAGCCTTGGTCTCTCTTCAGCTGTTCTGAGTTCTCACCCAAATGTTTGTTAAATCAGTTTTGGTCACTTTTGATTTATGGAGGCATGATTAAATAAGGAGACTGGAGCAGCAGAAAGTATCTGCTGCTGTTGGGGAAGCATAAGTCCTGGAAGCTGGCGGATGTTGGCTCTGCAGCAGATCAACCTAGCTGTAGCAAAGGTCATCCTCTAATGGAAAGAAAAACAAAAATGAAACACTCCCATTCCACCATGAGGAGATACTGAGCTACCAGGGGGAGGGAGGGCTCCTGTAATATACTGCTGTGCCACCTGTGCTGTACAGATCTTTATGGTCCTTTACTCCTCTTTCCTCCCACAGACAAATTACAGAGTCTGATGGGCCTGTGACAAGTCTGAGCAGTAACAAAATGGGCTCCTGCTCAGCCTTTATCCCCAGTGGGATCCAGAACCCACCCTGCTTAGCAGTGGGTCCCTCCACTCTTAGTCTCCTCCTGCTTGTACCCTAACCCATAATGGGCAGCCTTCAGCCAGAGGGCTGTAAATGATGCTCTGTTCAATTCAGTCTGGAGAGCTCAAGAGAAGGTTTACTGTGCACAGAGGCACAAGAATGGGGAGACCTGCCCACCTCCAACCATGCTCTCCTGTTTGATGGCATTAGTGTGTCGCAAACATCATTAACCTCAGAATTTTCCTGATGGCTGCTGTCCAGCTGTGGCACTGGGGCCGGCTCTGCTGTTCCTACACTCTTCCTCTCCAGGAAGAGCTGTCTCTGGCTAGTTCTGTCATAGGTCCAAATTCTAAAACCTGGAAAACTAGAATTGTTTACCTGTGAAGTAGTCCTTCACCTTGTTGTGGGTTTACTGATATACAGTGTTACATCAATGACATTAAATTTCTGCCTTATCAAGGACATGTGTATTTTATAACTTTTTATTATGTGCATTTTCATTATCTTATGCCTTCATGATGCTCTGGAAGGGTGAGTGATTCTGTATCAGAGAAGTATACAAATCAACTTTCTCCTGTGTCTTCTGGGCCTGGGAAACAAGGACAAACAGAAGTCTGGTGCTTTGAAACTGGAAGTTACTACCAAGGCACTTCATCTGACCTCTTGCACAGCTCAGAAAAGGGTAGTTGGCACCAGACAAAGGAATCTTTTCAGGAAAACCCCAGTTCAAATGTCAGGAACAATTGATTTACAGTACTGAGGACCCGAACATCACACTTTTGTTGTCAAGGAGGCATATCATGTTTGCTACTTCTGGCCTTTGTTGTTCACTTAGCTTGCATTTTTTTTAACTACTGTTTTTAAATACAGGACTTCCCAGTGTTGTGTGGCTGAGGATTTGTGGGGGGGAGGGAGGGGTTGGTCAATCTTTGTAAAGAAATCTTTTATATTTCCTGAGTGAAGACTTAGTCTTGGCCAGGTGAACCTGTGTTGTGTGGGTCCAAGATTTCAACCAAATATTTTCATTTCCATTTTGTGAAAATTCTGTGGTCATACAAATGTCATTTATAGAGTAAATCTGATCTATGCTTTCCTGTTGCATGACCCCAGTATCATGCAACATCTGTTGCTCTTGTTCAAGACTGTAGGGCCTGTGTTCAGTTACAGAAAGAAATGCTTGGGCATCCTTAGGTGTGTGTGCACACAGTGAAACTTCTATGTGTAATGAAATGAGGAACATCCCATTTTTTCAGTTTATGTATGTGTTGCAGGGTATAGGTAAAAGGGATTCCTCACTTACTGTTGACTGAGATAACTGTTGCTGTTTGGTTTAGAGGGATAGAATACCAAATCACATTCCTTGTTCCCATTAAAAGGCTGCTGTTTCACAACTTCAGCCACAGGCTAGTACCAATCAGGCGCATTTCCATCACAGTTCTCATCTTTGCTTTCTGCTTCTTCCAAAATCCCAGTAATTAGTATGCAAAATTTCCCTGTCTTTGAAGCTAAAGACATACTCCTGAGTATTGTCATCAGTTAAAGCTTTGGTGTTCTCTTGAGCATCTTAAGAATAAAATCCCTGGCTAAATTCTTACCCTGTTCTCAAGGACCTAAAGAGCTAACTAAAGGAAGCATGTGAACTGTGAAGCACTTTTTTTTATATAATTTTTGCCAATACCACTGACTTCAATAAAGCTCGTGGCAGTTTTTAAGCAAGAACAAGCTGTACAATACAGGGGTGTATTGTCTGTCCACAAAAACTTCACTTCTTTAAATTAAAAACAACAAAAAAATGAAGCCTGTCCAGATGCACTGGTTATAAATGAGAGGCTAACTCAATGTCTGCTGTGGCCATTAATGAGCCCTTCCTACACTCCCTAATCATCGTGATTGCCTTTTTGAATGAAAATGTGACACAAACCTTGTGCAGATTCTTAGTGGTGCTCAAGTATTCCCTTTAGTTCTTTGGACTATAAGTGGTGATTTGCTTCTGGCACCTTTTCAAATGGCAGTTCTTTACATTTGCGGTCTTTCTTCAGCTGAATCTTCTACGTATACACTTAGTTTCTCAGAGCACCAGTTATCTTCAAGTTGTTAATATCCCAGCAGGTGTTAGTATCAGAAAAGCCATGCCAAGCCCTTGGTAAACATGCCATTTTGTTTGTCCAACATGGAGTCAAGATACTTCCCTCAAGAAAGAAATGGCCCAAGTGTAAAACAGCTACAAAGGTTCCTACTGCTATAGCCTTTTGAGAAAAGGATCAGTCTGTTTTTAACCAAAATATTCATTATCTCTACTTAATAAAATTTTATTGGTAAACACCCCAGTTTTTCATCATCCCAAAGTTAGTTGCTTAGTCTGTTTAAACTCAGACTGTGGTTTTATCATGTATCCAGTGAAGATACAGTATTATCCTGCAGCCCTTTGTACTGCGTGAGCACTATGGGCTTCCTGTTGATGTTTGCAGGCTCAGGAAAAAGCTGACGTATATAATGGCAGTGGAAAGGGAAATGATTGAATAAGCTTTAAGAACTAAACTACTCTTCCTCCTTCAAACAGATCCTTCTGGGCATGGCTAGAAAGACATGGAGTACAATGGTGAGGAAGTCTACTAAACTTAAACTTCTGGTGTTCTCATACTTGTTACTGGCTATGGACATGTTTAGTGGAACTCATTCATGCTTGTTAAAGAATGAGAATGTTAATTAGTAATTCACTACATTTTTAACAACTTGTTTCTAGTATTCTGAATTGGGTTGGGTTGAATTGGTTTAAGGGACAACATTGTGCAAATTTAATCCATATTGATTTTATGAAGATGGTCAGGCTAGACAGTTAATGTTTTTAAATTATAAATTTTTACTATATGCTTTCAGTGTTTTCAAATATGTGCTGGTCTCTTTTCTTTCATTTTAGATCTTCCTGAAGAAGGAGGTAACTGCTCTTGCAGATATGCATAACGATAAGTATTTGGCTTGGCTTTCCATCATAGTTCTTCTGCTTCTGTATCCCCATTTCCACAAGGTGCACGTCTGATCAGCCCATGAGGTGCTAACATGGAGAACTCTCATAGCTTATCTCATGTTTTGGAAAGGTCTATCTGTAAGAATGGGTTTTCTTATCAGCAGCGTTCCCATTTCAAAAGATCAACACATTTTGTAATGTAATGAACTATAAATATGTGGGCGAGAGGGTGTGTTGTGCATGGAAGCCCCAGTCAGGAACTGTGCTTTGTACATACCTGTCATCCTTCAAGAGATTGCAGTGTAAGTAAACCATGGGGAGAGAAAACAGGGAGCCATACAGAGGGAGCAGAGAAATGGTGTTAGAGAGACAGAAAATTAAGGGGAAAAAGCAACAACAAACCCAAAAACAAGAGAAGAGAAGAGAAGAGAACTAGGGAATGGAGAAACAGGGAAAAGGAAAATAAGATGCAAAAGGAAAGCAGTAGAAGGAACAACCTGTGCACCACAAATAGAGGAAAATAACACTGGACAGAAAATTGTGTCATCTGGAGATGTCTATGATACATCTAGAACATACCTTAAGCGTTTGTATTCTATGTGTTCTGTGTTTATTTGTATTATGTGTTCTGTGTAGATTTACAATCTGCTTCTCTGGATGCTTTAAAATGTTAAATGCATTTGATGCAGTTGGGTGAAATTGGGATTTTATTTTTACACATATTTATTTTTCTTTCCTAATGTTTCAATATATGCAGAAAAAGAATAGGATGTGGATTAGTTCAACAGGAACTCAGGACGACTTGTTTTATGTGAACAAAGGTGTTAGGTATTGTGAATTATAAAAACATTTCATTGTTAGACAAGAAGAGTTAAATGTATCACTTTTAGCAATCTTCCAAATTAAGCAGCCAAGCTTTGCTCTTCCCTCTGTCAATATGACATAATTTTGTTTATACTATTTTAGACTATTTTAGAGGTACATCTTCAGTTGGAACACGTTATTCACTGTGGCAAGAATTCATAAAATGTTCTTAGAAGTTTTAATTTTTGTCTTAGTAAGAGAAAGTCAAAACAAACCTTTCCAGGCATATAAACCATAGACTTTGGACATTGCTCCCAGTTTTGCATTTCTATGTGTTTTTAGTTTGTTTCATTTGGTTTTTTTGCTGAAAGTACAAAAGCATTAATCACATACTTTAATACATGGGGAAAACCTATGAGGAAGAAGACATACATCTGTAAGGAGGGTTGTCTACATTCTATGTTTATTCCAGTGATGAACTTCAGCCTTCTGTCACTCAGTATGTCAGTAGGTTCTATTTAAGATTAGTTTTGCAGTTTATTTTAAAAAGGCAGTTAACAATCACAGCCACTTGAGAATGGGATTATGTGGATTACATTCTCATTTTGTTTCTTCCTGATAGGATGTTTCTGGTCACTTTGTTCTGTTCTGCTAAACCCTGAGTGCTGCCCATTGGTGTTGGGATAGGGAGAGCCAAGGCACCACTTTTCAAAGGTAAGTTGCACAATTGAGGTTAAAGCATAAATTGCTCATGTAGCTGGAGCTTTAGGTGGCATCTTAATATCTTAAGGAAGCAGACAGGCCTGGCTCCACACATGTGAGTTGTAAAGGGCTCTGTCTGTGAGGATGATGCCGTGATGTTTGGTAATGGCAACCACTAAGGCAGTGAAGCCTTTTCTGAAAGTATCGCATTGCAGCGTGAAGCTTCCTGGCGTGATGTCAGGCAGCTCTCATGAACCCCGACTGCTCCACAGCAGCTATGGTTATTCTTAGAGACACTTCCCATTCCTTAGGAAAAGCTACTGTGTGAGGCTTAGTTGGCTTTTATCTTTAGAAGTGAGCATTTAAATGTTGGACTAATTTGTAGCTCTTTCGCAGCTCAGCTGCAGCTCTGCCAGCTGTGCTGGGATCAGTGACAAGCCTTTCTTCCCCCTCCAAAGCGCACTTGCAGACAGATCCAGGCCCTAGAAGCACATTGCCCCAGAGGCAACTCGACTTTTTCACAGGCATGTAGCTGCCTGAGGGAGTTTTCCAGAACAAGTAGCATATTAGGCATTCCCTAGCAAAGGAGGACCTCACATGCAAGTAGTAACCTTGCTGGCTTGAGTGTTGGATTCACATTGCTTGAGATGGAGAGGGGCTGGTGACCATGAAGTTAAGTATTTTCCCAACTGGGCCATAAAACTTAGAGACAGAGGCATGAGCTGCCCAACCAGGTGGCAGAAGGGGATGAGAGGAAAAACCTCTATTCCCTCGAGGATGTTGCTTCAGAATGGTAGAAGCAATACATATTTAGCTAAAGCCTCTTTCCTCTTGGTTGGATGGTCACCTGTGACCCCATGACAGCATTCTTGGCAGAATGTCTGAATTAGAGACCACCTCTCTTTTGTGGTTGGAACACAAGGGAAAAAAGTTCTTTTTTGGGTGGAGATCAGAGAATTAGTTAATTAAACTGAGGTAGGAACTAGTAATAACTACACTGGGAAGCATGGGCCTATGCATCGTGGCCAGTTGTTTGGCAGTATGGAGTGTTGTTCACACCTTTACAGAGAAACCTGTTGTATTTTTTCATTCTTGCTCCACCGATCTCTTCTGGTTTTGTTTGCCCTCCCAGATCTGGAAATTAGTTTGTCCATTCTTACAATCTAACAAGTAATAAATTCATTTAGTCAGAAGCTCAGCAGGCTCCTTTTTTAGGTCTCCACTGCCAGCCATGGTTAGGCTGGTTGCAGACTTCACCTATAGTGGAGAAGTGTGTGGTGGCAGCTGGGCAAGCCCTGGGGCAGCAATTCCAGGCACAAGCCTCCCTAGGTTGTGACACCTTGGCTGACAGGGGGCAGGAGAAGGCAGTGGGTCCATCCCTGGCCTGGCAGTGGGGTGAGGCACCACCCTGTCAGTTGTACATCATTGCAAAATAAATAAATCTTATTTTCATAGTCGCATGTTCATATGAGGCTCCCCGTCAGAGAGAAAAGAACTCACCCGTTTAGCTTGTACAGTAAACAAAGATATATTTAAGAGAATAATTTTTTTAAATTTTTTTGGGTTTTTTTTGTTTGTTTTTTTTTTTTTTAGTTCAGGAGATTCCTCCTTGTTTACACCACTCTTAAATTTAGTCCCTCTTCTGGGAACAAAATGCTTCTTTTCAATCCCATTCTTTTTTTAAGATCCAAGAAAGTGTGAAGGAGTGAAAAAACCAATTGTTGCCCACTGTTAACACGAGCTGCTGAAGTGACTGTATTAGCTCCCGATAACTGCCCAGATGCTCCAAGCACTGGGCTCTCACTGCCGGCTGGGCCATTCCCATAGCAAGCGTCAGTAACAGATAGTGTGAGAAAAAGAAACATGATCAGGGCTCTTCTTAAAGAGAGTAAAATATACACTCAGCAGGGATGAGAATATCCTAGAAACAAACAGCAGGGAGCTGAAATGAGGAAGAAACAGGGCAGGAAATGGAGCTACAATTCTGATTTCATCAGATTAGCGGAAGCCGAACAGGGGAAAAACCAAAGGATTTCTGTGAAAGTGGGAACGTGCTGTGTTGGATTCACCCTTGACCACTAAACCCAGTTTTCACACCAGATCTGTGTGAAAGAACAGAAGAGGCATGGAAATTATGTGTGAGATGTCAGCTCATCATGAAATAGTTGGGGATTATTTTATTTAATTTTTCTTTTCTAAACTTTCATCTTTTCAACTTCAGGTCAATTTTTTTTAACTAAGAAACTGATCTCTAGAACTGAACCTGACAAAAAAAAAGTGGTTTGCTAAACGGAATCAGTTTCATGAATAGCTTTGGTCATTCCTAGGCAATGTTTTTGAATAATTATTTTTTTTACTGAAGCATGATTCTGGTGGCTCTTAGTGATTCTTCTTGGGTTTTATTGATTATTGCAATTCAAGTGCAACAAAAGCAGAACTAACTGAATGAGCCTTTAAAAGCATATTACTCTTAATTAAATGGAAACTTTGAAGACATGGGTTAAACTGGGTGATATTCACCAAGGACAATAAATACATTATATCCACTTAGGGTTTTCAGCAAATTTTGGTTCTGTTGCTAACAAAATTAATTTTATTTTCAAAATGAGGAAAGGAGGTAGAAGTAATGTGAGTGTAAGGTCAGTGGGTGATCCTGTAGGAGCCTTGAACTGGAGTGGAATGGAGCAAATCGTGAGATGGAAAGGAAAGGGAGATTGCTTATTAGGGTGTCACCTGAGGTGATTAAAGTGTGAGGCCTTGTAGGAGCTGATTTTTCATTTCTCCAGAAAGCAGGGTTTGTAATCAAAAATAGGAAAAGGAATCAAAGTAACAGAGGACTCTCAGTCCTACTGTGTTACAGGTCTTAGGAACTTGCCAAAGTGAAGCTTCCTGAATAAAAGATGGAAATTGGTCCTTAGGATGTTTAATTAACGAGGAGATTGAGAATTATTTAAATATAATTCAAAGTGATTTAATGAAAACCAGTGTTTGAATACAAGGTTTAATTTCCCTGAAAATAAATCACAGCTAAGGATGAGAAACTTTATGTGTAAATCCAGTGATTTGGAGACCCCTGCCTGGAAGGGTACTCAGATGAACTGCGTCTGTCACAGCCCTCGGAGGGCTGGCCCTGATGGCTGGTGGGCTGGATGGGCATGCAGGATACATCCCTGCTGCATCTGCTGAGCTGTAAGAGACTGGAACAATGTTACAGGCTGTGTGACAGCAAGACTTCCAGTTTCCCTGAAAGAACAAGGGAACATGACCAATGCTATTGAATCGAGGAAGCATTTGGTTAAAGAATGGTTACTTAAAATCGATTACTTTTCTCCCCATTTTTATATTATTCTTTTAATTCTTTGACTTAGGGTACTTTTTTTAAATCTTTCCTCCAGCTTCTGTAAGAGATGGATAGAAAAATCACATAAAATATATAAAATAATTTTAGAATGCATTTTATTTGAATCTTGGATAAACTTAATGAAAATTTTCACATGAAATGTTTTGAAACATTTTTTTCCACAAGATTCATTTAAGCAAAATATTAAATATTTTAAAATAGAATATATGAGTGTTGTATTTTATAGACCTAAGGGACACAATTTTCACACAGGAGGCATTTTGTGGGTTGGTGATGGGTTCTGTGATGAGCTGAGGAGTCACCACTGAGCAAATGCTGGTGGCTGTTCCTTTGGCTGTCTTCAGTCTGCTGCTGTTACAAAATTCTGAACTCTTAGCACTTCTGTGAATACTTTAGGAAATGTATTTATTGTTTTAGAGTACAGATGAAGAAGGCAATTCTTTTTCCAACAGCTTCACTGAACAGAAGGGATTGAGTCACTTATAGATAGGGAACTCAGATAAATAAAGGCAAGGCTGTGTCCACATGCCACTGCAGGGTAGAAGACACCTGTACTGCCCTTTATTCTTTCAGAAAAAGCAGGATAAATTAACCAAGCAAGCAGTAGGCCCTGAGAACTGTGCTGTCAGTGCTCTCCAGATTCTGGTGCTGAGCAAGCTGGCTTGGATCCCCCTATGCAGCTCCGTGCTGTGTGGTGTGCATGCATTTCTGCAGCCATCAGTTACATCTAAGCTGGTGTTCCTACATCCACAGTAGCCTCCTGGCTTCCAGACTGCCATATTTTTCTCCTGTCTTGTTTTACCCAGTCTGCTCTGTTTAAGGAAGTAGGTGCCTGTTGTTTTTTTTAACCTTAAATAGCTCCTTTTATCCTGGAAATACTCGCATTTAAGTACAAGGAGGGAGGACTAGCAGAAACACAAGCAAACATTTTGTATGGTAATAAGAAGTATTTCAAAAGAAACCTGCAGTGTGCAATTCTTCATCATGCAGAGGCTGGGGTAGAACTTTCTACTTCTCATAAATGTGAAATTAGTTCACGTCTTTTCTTTCTTTTATGGTGTTGCCAATTATTCAGTGCACCATAAGCCCTGTGTCCTAAATTTCTTGATTCATGTCTAAACATTGCTTGTATTAGCTGTACCCTAATTAATCCTTTTGTACCACAAGTCTAATTTGCCCAGCACTCTTTTCATTGCCAGAAGTGGATGCACCAAATCTGCTGATGCCAAAGAGGTAATGTGTATTTAACAGGCATCAGCACTTGCTCTCCCTTTTATAATTGCTGATCCTACTGCACTTAATAATGCACTAGTAAGTTAAGGTTATACATGGCTCCAGCAGTGCTAACTACTGGGGTGTGTGGTTATTCTATAATAACCACATTTTAGGGTGTGTTTCAGTTTTACAGGGCAGTCATTTACTTCAAATTACTTTGTCATTTCTTAAAGCCATTGTGTAATTTCATTATTGAAGGAAAAGAAAAAAAATATAATTTGATTTTTAAAGATGCATTAAATAATACTAATTATAATGCTCAGCTTTTAGCACGTTTTTCATCCCCAGTGCTTTATAGCCATTTTGCTAATTAATTTTTACAACATACTTATGGTGAGGAACTAGCTGTACCTCTGCCTGAGAGTCAGGAACACTGAGACAGGGATGTTGAGTGGTTTGCCCAAGATTACTGTGATTTGCCCAGGAGATGGATTTAGAGCCAATACAAGTATTTGGTTGCTTTGAACTACCATGTCATGCACTCATAAATCTTTCTTTCCCCAAAACCATATAAATAGTTCATTAATTATTTTATCTTTAAAATGGGTAAGAATAGGGCCCTAAAATGGCACGAGTCAGCTCTGTGATCAACAGAATCCTGGCTGTATAAAGGAAGATTTGCTTTTAAACACCTCCACCTGAAAAATGAAGTTCCTTTACTCCACTGATCTTTGGAGGCAGCAAAAATTCACGTAAATGTTCACCAGTTCTTTTCTTGAAGTTTCATTACTAATTAGTGCTTGTGAGGCAGTAATCCATGTTCCCATTGCCTCTTTTAAGGCCTTTTCAATCTTCAATCTAACTACTAGCACTTGGTCTGTGATTAAATTTCTGAGCTGCCTTTAGTCCCAAGAGCGTTCAGCACAGTAAAAAGAAATGTCTTCAGCTGCAGGGTTCTAACAGGTTAGGAAGAGGAAAGAGAAGATGTTTCCTCTGTCATTTGTAAATGTACCACCCTTAACAGAGAAAAGAAAGGAGAGGTAGTAAACAGAAGGAGAAGTGTCTGAAATGGGTGGTGGTGGATGCTGAGGAATTCTGAAATAGCAGCCCATCATATTTAGGTAAAATGCTGAGTAGAAAACCTTTTTAAAATCAGTTTATTCAGACAACAACTTGAAGAAAAGCTTACTGGAATAGTTTTATCAATATTGTCAATTTTCTTGGAGTGTTTATAACACTAGGATATATTAATGTCTGTGTTTATAGATATAGATAGATATCTGTGTAGCATTACATTCCAATATTGTAATGTAATATATTGTATCTGTGAAATCACATACTTGGTAAGACTCAATTTCCATTTATTAAAAAGAAAACAATATGAAAATATGTCTTAGACATGCAAGAGCTTAATAATACTGGAAGACAAGTTAGAACTACTCAAAACTTTTAAATTCCTGTGTTTGACAGTATTGAGAATGTATTTATTTTCAGAATGTGGAGTGGATAATATTATACCCATATTTATTGCAGCTGGATCATTTTCAGCTCCTCAATCTTCCTTGTTTGTTGATTGTAACTTTGGTTCTAGCACTGAGGGCATTCAAACTGAATCCTTTTGTTTCCCTGAACTTTAAAGTTAATTACTTTTAAGCTTCCAGTGCGGTTATCTTTGACTTCGGTATTATGTTAACACTGCAGATACTAAATAATCATTTAAAAGGACCTGTAATTTTCCCAAAGGTCCTAATCCTCCCATGGGATCGTGTTACAACACTTAACTAACACACTGTAGTGGGGTTCAGAGGAGCTTTGTGCAGGAGCAAGGTCTGAAACAAGTCCCCTTCAGGAGCACAGCCTTCAAAATACAGGGATCTGGTACTGATAGCTACCACGGGTTTTTTTGTTGTTGTTGTTTTGTTTTGGGGCTTTTGGGGGATTTTTTGAGTTGGTGTTTTGGTTTTGGTTTTGTTTTGGTTTTTTTGGTTGGTTGGTTGGTTTTGGTTTGGGGTTTTTTTGGTTTGGTTTGGGGTGTTTTTTGTCAGGGCTTTGCAGTAGTGTGTGACAATATGAACTTCAAGGACTTTACAGTAAGACAAAATGAAACCCATTAAATATTGGTGCCACTGACTTAATGAAAGACTGTACTTTATGTTTATTTGCCATAAACATGAAGAAATATTTACTTAATACCATCATCTCAAAGGCTGATATTGTTTCCTTAAGAATTCAAACAGAGCCTCAGCAGAGGCTACCTTGTTGCAATCTGCTCAACCAACCTTTCTTTAAAAAAGCTGCTTACCACTCAATTTCTGGCCTGCCCTACAAAATTGCCATCTCCAGTAAAGTTAAAGGAATGATTCATACACCTAGAGAAGGAATTGAATATTCAAGTCACTTGTCAGGCTGGCAGGTTTAAATTATATAACAGGAAGCTTTCTATTCATATGTAATGTAACTGAATCATCACTTCTTTATTGATAATTCATTATATGTTGCTACTATCACTCTGCAGCTCTGAAATGCTTTTTGCTATAATGATTTTATACCGTACTGGTATAATGGCCTTCTGACTGTGTCAATCAGCACTACTTGCGTGTACAGTAATATTATTCTGCAATCTGTCTTGGGAGAATGCTTAAAAGCTTTCTCTCATTTTGTCCATTTAACTCATGTATTATCTGAGTTTTTACATTAAATGGCCATACTTAATATCCCATGACATGTCACCTATTTTCTAGGGAGGATACTGATACAGTACTTACCAATTCCAGAATCTATACTAATCAAATTACACCTGCCCACCTCAGCCAAGAGCAGTTAGTTCAGTGCATCAGCATTTAATCTGTAGGAAGAACTTATGAGGAGGAACAAAAACAATGAGAACTGTAGTTGGCTAAATGCAGGCATGGTTGATGCAATTTGTTTTGTGAAAAGGGATTAGAAGATATTGAAGTCAAGCTGAGTTACAGGGGTCAATTTATATACAGATTTATTGCCAGAACTCAGCTTACATTGGTTGCACATTTATAAAGACAAGGCCTAATCCAGCAAATATTTGTGCTATTTCTGTTATGCACTTTTGCATTCTGCTGAATGAGACTTCTTGGCTGTAAAATTAAATGTGTGTGCAAAAGTAGCAAACTCTGTCAGACTTTAAGAGAGTTCAGGCCCAGTGCAGATAACAATCATAGTTTTGCACTGAAAGACTGCCTGGAAGTCCCAAATAGTTACTCTAAACCCCTTTCACAGTCAGGTTAATGCACTCAAAATTTTAAGACTTGAAATGCCAGCTGCTGAACACAAAATCCTACATTGGAACCAGTGCCAAGGCATTTAATCTGTTTGACTTAGATGTTCTCCCTAAAAATACTGGATACACTTAAATCTCATTTGTTGTTTGACTCGGTCAATCCCATGGTGAAACTGACTTCTGTGTTAAGGAATAAAGGATTCTATTTACCTAACAGTTCAAAAATTTAATGTTTCAAGAGTGGCAGGTGTCCATTACATGGACACCTTGCTTATAATAAAATCCTATCTGCTCTGCATATGAGAACTTCAGAGAAAGTTAATGCAGCAAGCATGCAATCTCCAAGTACAGACAGAATTACTTTGCTCAGCCACACAAGAGCAATGGCAAGGTGGAAAAGTAGTGGTTTAATTATGCCACAGCCTTATTAACTCATAGGACAATAAATTGTAACTTTCCCATTATCCTTCTTTCCTCAGTCTATTTTTAAGCCAGCTCTCCTTGGGAATTGGATATTCCTGCCTGAGTACTTGCAGATGTCAATGGAGAAGACTTTGAGTTGTAGACCTCATGTGAAGGTGCAGGAGAAGATCCTAAAAAGTCAGGCAACCATGTAAGTAATTTTATGACTTGTGAGTGGGAATATGCATAATAACATATAAGTAAATGGTTTTTCTTGCTTTTGTTGGCAGAACAGCACTCATTTGGGCCTCTCCTAACTCTTGCCTGCACCAGCATGCTGGCACAAATCATAAGGAATTTCCTGTACTAGTGTACATTTGGTGGGAGAAAAATCCATAGGCAAACTGTACAGTTCCATGTTTAAAAGTTGATAAATTCTCATAGAAAACTCTTGTGTTTTGTTTTCTTTTGTCACTGTTCCCTTCACTGTATTAACCTGCCAGCCTTGCTTTTGTAGCCCTTCACAGGCTGTCAGAAGCTCTTGGCACATAGGGCTGCCTGGGTGGCTTAGGAAGTATCAAGTCCATACCCTGTCCTAGGCTGGGTTTCCATTTTTACCTGAGCACAAAATTCAACCTAAATGATTTTTATTGCCCTCAGCAATAGCAGTGACAACGCTGAGCAGAGGCAACACCCTCTGCATTGTAGCCTCACAGTGGTTTGCAGAGGTGAGCAAGCAGCCTTCCCCTAACCCTGGAAGTGCAGTAAATGACTTATCAGAAGGCTCTAGCAGCAGTGAGACCGAAGTATAAAGTTCAGTGGACATGGACAGCTTGTTCTGTTGGGCATCCCAAATCCATCTGCAGTGTCTAGACCTCCTGTGGGCCACGGGTGGGCTTTTACCCCACACCTGAAGGTGGCAGGACCTGCCACCACCCTCTTCCCAACGCTTTGCTCAAGCCATGCAGTGCATCATCTCACAGAAATATGACAAGTGTATTCTGCTTCCAAAGTACACAGTAATTAGCCATTTTAGGGGTTTGTTGTAGCACACAGTATGTGTTTGATTGCCTGGGTATTGGTATCACTAATAACCCAAAGAGGAAATAATGCTTACTTATGGACAAGTTGAAAG
This sequence comes from Myiozetetes cayanensis, assembly GCF_022539395.1. Classification (NCBI taxonomy): domain Eukaryota; kingdom Metazoa; phylum Chordata; class Aves; order Passeriformes; family Tyrannidae; genus Myiozetetes; species Myiozetetes cayanensis. The sequence goes on from NW_026087270.1 coordinate 6,074,985, forward strand.
TAAACATGTAAAATAAAGGGATAATGGACTCTGGGCAGAAAGTTATTAGGAAATAAAATATTGGTTTTCTTTGACTATGTTTATTTTGTAATTCAATAGAAATAAACAGTTACCATGGCAACTGTCCTATTGCTGGTGACGCAGAGAAAGGAAGATGCAGTGCACTTACCAATTAGTGGAATGGGTTTTAGTACTTTTAAAGAGACATTTTACCTGCTAATATGGTGACACAATGTAACTTAGCCTTCAAGGAAAGTTAGAGTTTGCCCCTGCACATCCTCTTGGCAGCACAGCTGCATTAGCCATTGCTTCTTGATGCTGCACCCCTCTTTTTGGTGCCCTCCTCTTTGAAGGCTCTCACTGCTCCATGGGCAGCAGCTCCCAGGGACTGCCCTGGAGAAGACACCTTGCCTGCAGGGATGATATCCTGAGCATGGGAGTCACAGCTCGCTAGAAGCTGGGGAGGAATCATAATTGATGTTCTTGACACTTGAGATGCTCAAAACACATTGGTTATGTTAATTAATCCTTGCAACAGTCTGATGAGATAGGTAAGCATTATTACCCTAGGATTTTATTTTTTTTTTTTTTTTACTATTTTTAATACATGAGGCAGCTGAAGTTTGTTTAAGTGTTTTCAGGGTCAGGGAGAAGCAGAAGTAAGTAGTCCCTGGTTTCCAGCTCTGTGTCCTGGTCACTATTAAACCTTCCTAATTTGCTGAGTTCTTCTCAGATCCCTTATCATTATTATTATTATTAATGTAAGAGCACTGTTAGTACTTGAAAAAAGCAAAATGCTGTAGTGCACCAGGGGTTGTTTCCTTTTTATTTTGCTTTTTGTATTCAAAGGACTTGGAAACCCAGCAGCACAGCAGCTCTCATGAATATAGAAATTGTAATCATATGTACACCTCATTTTCAAGATTTGGGATTTTCTTCCCCTTTTTTTTCTTTCAGGATGAAGGGCATTTTGGTTGCTCTGCAGGCAGTCTGTGTAGGTGTAAAATTATCCTCATACTGCAGGGTAGTTCAGAGTGTCATGTTTAATCTACATATCCATGTGTTGTATAATTTTCATATACACATGCACACACACATGCACATCTACTTTAAATTTTTTTGCATATATATTTATTTGTATATATTTTATACAAATACACATATAGACATTTATTTCCACTGCTGACTATAGCACACGAGACTATTGACTGTGCTGTTTTTCTTCCCTTTGAAGAGCATTAGCACCAGTGAAATATATTTGTTTATGTTGTCTCTGGAGGAGACAACCTTTACCAATATAATTTTTACTCTAGCACCACATTCAAAGGAGGTTGTGTTTCTAAGCTGACATATTCCCCCTCCCTAAAGAAGAAACACGGTGCTGCAATTTGTCTTTTTAAGTAAGCTATGTGGGTCTGGTAACATTAAAAAAAAAAAAAGGGAAAAAAAAAGTGTTGTCCTTGTCACCTGCCATTTTTCTAGCCGACTTGACACCCCCAGGCTTCCCAACAGCTCTTTCCAGCAGGAGCTGTCTCGGAGCTCTTAGCATCACCAAATAATTGAAGTTGTCACATCTCTTGTTCATTGTTTTTTCCAGGCCTGGAAAAAATGCAAATATTTCATTGTAGTCATTAATTTTCCCATCCTTTTCTTCAAGCATCTCATTGGTTTGATCTGATGAAAAGGGCTGAAGGCATTATTGCAAACACAGTGGCATCCAGGTTCTGCCTATAGTGGGGAAGAATCTCATCAGATAAAGTCTCAGGGAGGTCATCAATCACAGTTGCTGACAACCATTTTGCCTTCGTTTGTTACAGATGTGAACATGCTTAATTATTTGTAGTGTAATTAGTTCATGAAATGTCAGGAAATGTCAAACTGTGTTCACAGCACAGATTTTTGCAGCAAAGAGCAATGAGAGCAAGTGTCAGTGGGAGACGTGGAGGACTGATGGGGGGAACTGTGTCTGCAGGCAAATGAGGGAAATGGCTTGGGGGACAAATGAGGGTCAAAATATTAAGATTAAAGTTTTGAAAGGGAGACCTTCAAGGGAGCCGAGTAAAGTGGGATGTGAATCATGTCACCATGCAGCAGCATTTCAAGCACATGTCTGGAGTGGGAGGAGGGAAGTTAAATCAATATTTACACTTGTTTTAATTTGTTTTGTATAAACATTGGCTTTTGACGGCAGATCTTAAGAAGAAATTCAGCAAAATTCTCTCCACAAGTCTCTGACACTGAAAAGGCAACTTGATAGAAGAGAGAAAAATTCCAGTGAAAGGATGTTTCTAACACTTTCTTCATTTCCTAATTTTAAAATTTTGACATTAGCAATATGTGCTATGATTATGAAGAAATTATCATAAAAAGCAGATATATGTATTGTGTAAAATTACTAAAATACCACTTTACCTTAAACTGTGTATTAACTTCGCTTTCTGTACCTGCAAGTCAGCCTACACTACGATAGTATCTCCATGTTTGAACCCCAGGTGCAGAGATGTGCTGAGCTTTG